>NC_086173.1:151240174-151552130 GCF_023053635.1 Elgaria multicarinata webbii | reverse complement strand
TGAGAGTCTGTGACTGGCCCAAAGTCACCCAGTGGGTTTCCATGGCCGAGGCCCTTTCTACACCTAAGGATTATCCCAGGAAAATGGAGGGATCTTCCCTGCCTGCTCCCGGAATCCCCTGTGTGGCATTTGGATGCACAGGAACAATCCTGGAATGATCCTGGGGGTGGGGGAAGGCAGGTGTAGAAACCGCCTAAGTGGTGACTAGAACCCGGATCTCCCGACTCCTAGTCCAACACTTTAGCCACTACACCACACTGACTCTTTATTTATTTATTTATTTATTTATTTATTCCATTTTTATACCACCCAATAGCTGAAGCTCTCTGGGCGGTTCACAAAAATTAAAACCACCATAAAACAACCAACAAGTTAAAAGCACAAATACAAAATACAATATAAAAAGCACAACCAGGATAAAACCACGCAGCAAAATTGATATAAGGTTAAAATACAGAGTTAAAACAGTATAATTTAAATTTAAGTTAAAATTAAGTGTTAAAATACTGAGTGAATAAAAAGGTCTTCAGCTGGCGACGAAAGGAGTACAGTGTAGGCGCCAGGCGGACCTCTCTGGGGAGCTCATTCCACAACCGGGGTGCCACAGCGGAGAAAGCTATATATAGATATATAGCGGTACTTTCTGGATATTCGCCAGCTCTGTTGCCCTTGAGCTATTGTACACAACTTTTATTAAAAAGAAAAAAGTGCGGGGGAAGCAAGAGATGTCTAAGAACATAAGAGCCCTGCTGGATCAGGCCAAGGCTCCATCTAGCCCAGGATTCTACTCACATTGTGGCCAGCCAGCTACTTGCGGGAAATATTATTATTATTATTATTATTATTATTATTATTATTATTTGCATTTTTATACCGCCCAATAGCCGAAGCTCCCTGGGCGGTTCACAAAACCTAAAACAATTCAAAGTGTAAAACAAACAGTATAAAAACATGATATAAAACACACATTAAAAAGTGATTAAAAACATACCACACATGATTAAAACATCCTGAAAACATTCTAAAATTTCACTGGATAGGCCTGCTGGAATAGGTCAGTCTTTATTGCTTTTTTAAATTCTAAAAGATTGTCAAGTTGACGAACCTCCTCCGGCAGGCCATTCCACAGTCTGGGAGCAGCAGAAGAGAAGGTCCTCTGGCTAACAGTTGTTAATCTAGTTTTTGCTAGCTGAAGTGGATTCTTCCCAGAGGACCTGAGTGTCCGGGGCAGATTGTATGGGAGAAGGCGATCCCGCAGGTAGCCTGGACCCAAACCATGTAGGGCTTTAAAGGTGATAACCAACACTTTATACTTTGCCCGAAAACTAATCAGCAGCCAGTGAATACACCAGCAGAACACAAGTACAACAGCACCTTCTTGCCCATGTTCCCCAGTAACTGGTGTATACAGGCACACTGCCTCTGATACTGGCAGTAACATAGCCATCAGGACTAGCAGCCACTGATAGCCCTTCCCCTCCAGGAATTTTTCCAACCCCCTATTAAACCATCCAAATTGTCGGCCATCACTACGTCTTGTGGTGGCGAATTACATAGTTTGACTCTGTGCTGTGCTGAGAGGTTGTTGGAATGACAGCAGATGTGCTTTTTGGTGGTAGTGGTGGGTTGGGATAGGGTGGCCAGGAGTCCTAATTTACAGATGACAGTCCTGTATTTTGAAGGTTTCCTCCGTTTGAAGGGCTATTTGGTCAAGGTCTGGCTTACAGGTTTTAAAACAACACCATATGAAGCAGCAGCAGCCTTGAAGTTCCCCATCAGCAGATAATAATAATAATAATAATAATAATAATAATAATAATAATAATAATAATAAATTTAATTTAAATTTATATTATAATTATATTATAGTGATTATTTGTAAATTTGCATCTATGCATAAAGATCAGCATATACAGGTTTTATGCAAATATCTGCTGTGTTTTGTCCTCTTTGGGGTGATTTATTTCATCCTTTTTGGCGATGCATGTGGCCACCTGATGTTTTGTGCCTTGTCCTATGATCACCCTATGATTTGCCTATAATACATTCTAGTCTAAAAATTACATTGCTGGATCTATGGGGTAGGGGCTGTGTGTGTAGGATAGATGTTTAAGGTGGATTCCTGCATTGAGCAGGGGGTTAGACTCGATGGCCTTATAGGCCCCTTCCAGTTCTACTATTCTATGATTCTACGCAGGGTAAGGATCACATGGCTTAATGTTTTATGCCTGATGGCTCCAATGATTCCAGTTGCAAACTGGGAAAGTAAATGACACAATAGAATCATAGAATAGTAGAGTTGGAAGGGGCCTATAAGGCCATTGAATCCAACCCCCTGCTCAATGCAGGAATCCCCCCAAAAGCATACCTGACAGATGGTTGTCCAGCCGCCTCTTGAAGGCCTCTCGTGTGGGAGAGCCCACAACCTCCCTAGGTCATTGGTTCCATTGTCGTACTGCTCTAACAGTCAGGAAGTTTTTCCTGATGTCCAGCCAGAATATGGAAACACATCTGAAAATATGTGAGGCTGCCCCTTTGGGGGTTTTGTTCCAGGCTTTTAACAATCACACGCATTGGGCAGTATCCAACACTGCCGCTCACTTATGCTATTGATATGCTGCTAGTGTAAGACACCACTTAGTGGTATGCCAATAGTATAAACTGGCAAGATAGGTTTGCTCGGACAACCCAGTGTATTGGCATCCTGCTAGAGGTCACTCATGCTAGCGCTAAGTCAATAGCATAAGTGGACTGGCTGTGTTGGATACCGCCCATTCTTCCCATATGCTTCTTAGGCCTCTTAAGTTCTCATCAAATATCACTTTCTCTCTTTTTGAACAATGGGGGTGTGGGTGATCCAGTTGTTGCAACCGGTAGAGGGAATCCTCTCTGAGAATAAATAAATGAGTAATTAAATTTTTTAAAGTACACAGTAGCAGGAAGATAAGCTGCGAACGTAGGAGTGGATTTCTAAAAGAAAAAAACAAACAAGGAAGTGGGCTTTTGGGTAAGGAAGTTACTTGAGAGCACCTACAAAACGAAAGACGTGGCAGAACTCAAGCCAGCAGTCCAGTTTCATGTTTCTGAAGTGTCAGTTGAATAGATCTGCTGCTTTAAAAGAGAAAGAAAGAAGCAAACAAGCAAGTCATGCGGTTTAGGAGGAAACAGAATCTTTTGCCCTCAAGAGAGTTTTTGCCTTTATGGCTCTGCTTAGAGGCCGCAGGTATGACCACCTCTGCAAAAGGCCTCTTGTCTCTTATTGATAGCAACCGCCACAGCCCTCCTGGTTCCGTTTGATCAGGTGGATGGAGAGCCATCTGAGAAAACGACTTTTGTGGTCCAGAGGTCTGCAAAGGTTTTGTCTCCTGACTCCCTGTGGTTGGCTCTGATGCAACTTTGCACACCCAGTTCTTACAGTGCTGCTGTTTGAAACAGTCTCTCTCTCTCTCACACACACCCACACACCCACACACCCACACACCCACACCCACACACACCCACACACAAAAGGGCCACTGGCAAATCCAAAGAAGGCTAGCCCATCAGAGAACTGAGGTGTGGTTCAATGAGGCTCACATCTGCATGACCAGCTCAAGATATTTTGCTGCCTGAGGCAAAGGACGAGAGGTCAACCCCTCACCCCATTCTCCATGACTGGACCAGCAGCTGGATCTTATTTCAGCACAGGTGATGGGACAGCATCCTCCACCACACCTGAGGTCAGCGAGCTAGCTCGGAAGGTGGCACGGCACACACAACTTGGCCTTCCTGTGCCTCGATACTTTCCCCTAGCCCCAGCATCTGCTGCATTTGAGGCCATTGCTTCACTCTGCCTCATGGTAGGGCTGGCCCTGCACTTTTGTATCTGGGGGCTCAGCTGGTTCTCAGCTGCTATTCACGTTTCTCCAAGCTCTAGGCATACTGGCTGTTTTCATTTTGGAAGTGTCAACTCCACAATAATCTACGGGTTTCAGCTGATTCGTCATTGCGTTTTTTCCAAAGAAGCTACTGCGCAAACAGGACAAACAACCCAGGGGCCTGTTATAAAGTTTATAACACTGATAAGAAAAAGAAAACAATAAACATAACCTCGTACTATAACATAGTTTACAAGGTTACTATACTGATGTCATCGCTAGCACTGTATTGAACTATAAACTGCGACTGTGGTTTCGATTCATGTACATCATGCATTAGAAATTATTCATTACAAAAATGTGGAGATGATTGTATTAGGAGTAATTTTCATGTACAGTTTTGTTAGGCAACCAGCAGTTAGCCATTGATGACCGTGTCATTTCGCCATGCAGGGGATGCATCAGTTATAACCATTATATCTGTGAATAAACAAGTTTAATTATCACTGTCCATCCTTGAATGTATATCTTGTAGTTGCGTGCTTTGGGCACTCTGTATATATTAGATCATTCAACTACCGCCTTGCTTTTTTTGAATGCATTGCTTCACTCTGCCTCATGGTAGGGCTGGCCCTTCACTTCTGTATCTGGGGGTGTCATCAGATGAGCGTTTTATTACATGCTTTTTGCTGGGCACTCAAGGATTTTCGCAGGTCCCTCTCACGTCATCGTCTGCCTCCTGCGTGTCTCCTGCACCTTCTAGCCTTCTTCACCTGACCAAAAAACCACACCCCAGTGAGTCTGACTTATTTTTAAAGATGGAAATTGCTGCTACCTCCTGCTGTGTGCAGGAGAAGCAGCGGGATCAAAACGGCCCATGGGCACGTTGTTTACTTCCGCTTTCAAAAGAGGAAGTAATGAGGGACAAAGGCTCAGGCAAAGAAGTGATGGTAAGCAAATGTGATTCCCCACCCCCATGACGACGCTCTGGGATAACAAGGAGGGAAGTGGAATGTAAGCCTATGCGGCAGGGTCTTGCTATTTACTG
Organism: Elgaria multicarinata webbii; assembly: GCF_023053635.1. NCBI lineage: Eukaryota > Metazoa > Chordata > Lepidosauria > Squamata > Anguidae > Elgaria > Elgaria multicarinata. The sequence goes on along the minus strand of NC_086173.1, from coordinate 151,547,225 downwards.
TTTTACTCTGTACAGCACCATGTACATTGATGGTGCTATATAAATAAATAATAATAATAATAATGGAACAAGAGGTCCACTGGACGTGTTCAGAAGAGGGCAACCAGGATGGTCAGGGGTCTGGAAACAAGGCCCTATGAAGAGAGACTGAAAGAACTGGGCATGTTTAGCCTGGAGAAAAGAAGATTGAGGGGAGACATGATAGCACTCTTCAAATACTTAAAAGGTTGTCACTCAGAGGAGGGCCAGGATCACTTCTCGATCCTCCCAGAGTGCAGGACACGGAATAACGGGCTCAAGTTAAAGGAAGCCAGATTCCAGCTGGACATCAGGAAAAACTTCCTGACTGTTAGAGCAGTACGACAATGGAATCAGTTGCCTGGTGAGGTTGTGGCCTCTCCCACACTAGAGGCCTTCAAGAGGCAGCTGGACAACTATCTATCAGGGATGCTTTAGGGTGGATTCCCGCATTGAGCAGGGGGTTGGACTCGATAGCCTTGTAGGCCCTTTCCAACTCTGCTATTCTGTGATTCTATGATTCTATGTACAAATCACCTTGCTCAATCGGACTAACACCAACCCTCCTCCCCTGCCCTCCTCCATGGTTTGTCCCTAGACACTGGTGAGAATAGCTATGTGGAAGAGAAAGCTAGAATGGCTGCTTGATTTTTGTCAGAGTCTGTTCTGCTTTGGTCAAGCCGTGCCTGGAGTTCTGTGTCCATTTTTGGAGGATAATTTCTGAAGCAATTGAAGGGGGATATTGGCAAACTGGAATGTGTCTGGGGAAGTCAACATAGATGGTAAGAGGACGAAAAGGCAAAGACGGCGAGAGGCTTTTAAACAAAGGCTGGGTGGCCACTTATCAGGTATAGTGCAATAAATGTGTGTGTGTGTGTGGTATAAAAGATGGTGGGTTCCAGCAGGCTATGAACTAAGGGAAAAAAGGGTGCAACTTCCAAGGTCTTAGCTAGGGTGACCGCATGGAAAGGAGGACAGGGCAGCCAGTTCCCAAATTCAGCCGGTGTCATTGTTATGCATGCAGCACGTGGTGAAATTCCCTCTTTATCCCAACAGTTAAAGCTGCAGAAGCCCTGCCGTCTTCACCAGATACAAAAGAGGGCAGGGCTCCTGCAGATTTCACTGTTGTGATGAAGAAGAGGGAATTTTACCATGTGCTGCATGTATACAAGTGATACCTGCTGAAATGTGTAAGGAGAGCGAGAGAAGGGGGGACTTGGACAAACATATCACCCAAGATGAGGTATGAGGGATGGGGTGTATTGCATTTACTCCCAGGAAAAGTGGGTTTATTTTTAATTATTTATGGGGAAAGTTTATTTGTTTATGGAAAGCTGTTTATTTCAAAGGCTTAGGATCAGTCTAACTTAAGGAGCGTCTTCTCCCATATGTTCCCACCTGACTGTTAGGGTCATCTTTGGGAGCTCTTTTCTGGGTGACCCCACACTCAAGGGTGGGATGGATAACTCTGCTTCTCAGGCCAATGGAAGCTGATGGCTCTGATTTTGGTGGGGCTGTGAATCCATTCTGGGAGTCAGTCAGAACGTTGAAGGAGCTATCCAAGGTGCTTGTCTAAATTGGGGCTAGGGTTCAGCACCTCGGAGAGCTCGTTAAGAATTCTGGTTGATTCTGACTGGAAACCCAAAATGGATTCACAGCCCCATCAAAATCGGAGCCACCAGCCTCCACTGCTGTTCTCCCCTGGCTTCAAACTGGTTGGACTGCAAAGCTATGTGTTCGTTAGGAAAATCTGCCATCGAGTAGCTGAAGATTCCCAGCCAGTAGGACACAATGAAATTAATGAAAATGAATTGATGCATTTTCATACTGCTTCATTATTACGAGCAGGACGGGCATCTCTTTGTCTCACTAAAGCTTTTTCTTTTTCTTTTGCTTTTTCTTTTTCTTTTTCTTTTTCTTTTTCCTAAAGCTTTTAAAACTTGATGTTGTGCAGACTTCTACTGTTACTTTCTACTGTTAGTTTTACCCTACCCTGTGCCTGCTTACCCTACCCTGTACCTGTTTGCATTCTCTTCCCCTCCTTATTGTTTTACTATGATTTTATTAGATTGTAAGCCTATGCGGCAGGGTCTTGCTATTTACTGTTTTACTCTGTACAGCACCATGTACATTGATGGTGCTATATAAATAATAATAATAATAATAATAATAATAATAATAATGCGAGAATGCTTTCCTTTTTCTACCTACAGGGGGAATGTCTTTAAAATATATTGCCATATATGGTCTTTATGATCAGCACCCATGATAGTTTCAGGTGGCGACACAATACTCCCATTGAGGGAGCAGGACTATAAGGGAGGATGGGACTGCAGCTTCATAAAGCACAGGCTCATCTCTCAGCCCCACTTGTGTTTGTATTGGAAGCCATTGAGGGACACCCATTGACGCCTGACCCCATCCAACATGAAACTCAGGTATAGGGAACGAAATCCAGAACCATGGGCAATGGCTGTCTTTAATGAGCTCACCTCATGCCATTATTTATTTATTTATTTATTTATATAGCACCATCAATGTACATGGTGCTGTACAGAGTAAAACAGTAAATAGCAAGACCCTGCCGCATAGGCTTACATTCTAATAAAACCATGATAAAACAATAAGGAGGGGAAGAGAATGCACCAAACAGGCAGTATAAAAGTCAGAACAATTCAAGTTTTAAAAGCTTTAGGAAAAAGAAAAGTTTTTAGCTGAGCTTTAAAAGCTGCGATTGAACTTGTAGTTCTCAAGTGTTCTGGAAGAGCGTTCCAGGCGTAAGGGGCAGCAGAAGAAAATGGACGAAGCCGAGCAAGGGAAGGAGAGACCCTTGGGCAGGCGAGAAACATGGCATCAGAGGAGCGGGGCAATCATGTGAGATGAGAGAGGAGAGATAGGAAGGAGCTAGACTGTGAAAAGCTTTGTAGGTCAACAGGAGAAGTTTATATTGGATTCTGAAGTGAATTGGAAGCCAATGAAGAGATTTCAGAAGTGGAGTAATACTGTTAGTTTTACCCTACCCTGTGCCTGTTTACCCTACCCAGCACCTGTATGCATTCTCTTCCCCTCCTTATTGCTTTACTATGATTTTATTAGAATGTAAGCCTATGCGGCAGGGTCTTGCTATTTACTGTTTTATGCTGTACAGCACCATGTACATTGATGGTGCTATATAAATAATAATAATAATAATAATAATAATAATAATAATAATAATAATGGCCAGAGCAGCATGCCAAGAAGATGATCTTAGCGGCAGAGTGGTGAACAGAAACCAATGGACTGATGGTGCTATATAAATAAAGAAGAAGAAGAAGAAGAAGAAGAAGAAGAAGAAGAAGAAGAAGAAGAAGAAGAAGAAAGGCCAGTGAGAAGAAGGTTGCAGTAGTCCAACCGAGAAATAACCAAATGCCACTTCCCAAATGGATTGGGGACTGCCTGGCTTGCTCAACCCAATCTTTTTATCCATCAGAGTGTGGTCAGCTTGTCCAGCCCTACGCAGCCTTCTCTTGAAATACCTGCTTCCAGGAACACGTGATCCAGTCTGCAGCCACTGTCTCCCCTTGAATCAGAACCATCCACATCCAGTATCCTCCTTTTTAAGACATATTCAGATCGGTGGGAGAAGAAATCCCAGGACTTTGCCTCCCTGGGGGCCAGCTGCATTCCCTGTCAGAGCTTGAATTCGCAGCCCTCACAGAGCTGGGGTAAACATCGAAAGCATGTGTTCCTTTGACCTTCCACCTCACCTGCCGGGGTAACTGTTTGATTCGTCCAAAGACAAGTATGGAATTACAATTGTGCAACAACTACTGAACTTTTGGAAAGGTTACTGTCTAGAAGAGCGCTCATGGGAGCCTCCATGCATTGGGTGGGATAGCTAATACCTTGGAAGACAGAAACAAACTTCAAAGTGATCTTGATAGGCTGGAGCGCTGGGCTGAAAACAACAGGATGAAATTTAATAGGGATAAATGCCAAGTTCTGCATTTAGGAAAAAGGAACTAAAGGCAGAATGACAAGATGGGGGATACTTGGCTCAGCAAAACTACAAACGAGAAGGATCTTGGAATTGTTGTAGATCGCAAGCTGAATATGAGCCAACAGTGCGATATGACTGCAAGGAAGGCCAATGCTATTTGGGGCTGCATTAATAGAAGTATAGCTTCCAAATCACGTGAGGTACTGGTTCCTCTCTATTCGGCCCTGGTTAGGCCTCATCTAGAGTATTGCGTCCAGTTCTGGGCTCCACAATTCAAGAAGGACGCAGACAAGCTGGAGCGTGTTCACAAGAGGGCAACCAGGATGATCAGAGGTCTAGAAACAAAGCCCTATGAAGAGAGACTGAAAGAACTGGGCAGGTTTAGCCCTGAGAAGAGAAGATTGAGGGGAGACAGGATAGCACTCTTCAAATACTTGAAAGGTTGTCACACAGAGGAGGGCCAGGATCTCTTCTCGATCATCTCAGAGTGCAGGACATGGAATAATGGGCTCAAGTTACAGGAAGCCAGATTCTGTCTGGACATCAGGCAAAACTTCCTGACTGTTAGAGCAGTACGACAATGGAATCAGTTACCTAGGCAGGTCATGAGCTCTCCCACACTAGAGGCATTCAAGAGGCAGCTGAACGGCCATCTGTCAGGGATGCTTTGAGCAGGCGGTTGGTCTCGATGGCTTTATAGGCCCCTTCCAATTCTACTATTCTATGATTCTATAAGATTTCAAGAATGTCTTCAGTTAATATCACCTCAGTGGGCGTCCTTAGCTCCCCCTTCTATACCTCCATCTCCCCCTGTTCCACCAAGAGCACAGGACTACAGAACCTGACAGCGGCCCTTGAAGAACTCCAGTTTGTAGGCAACATGGGGGGAGTCACTGAGACACCAGGCGCAGCCAGCTCTCTTCAGGCCTATGTGGATTACAGACCTGATTAAGAAGTTCCTTATGGCCAGAAACCTCCCGTCAGCTCTTCACGCACTGTGCTCTCCAAGGTCCTGCCCTGCCTTCAGCCTTCCCTGGTGTGGATGCGATGTGTCCACCGCTTCCCCTGGTTCAGACACCGAGTGAGGAAACCCATCCCTAGGGCTTCAAAGGAAGAAGCATTCACAGCGGGAAAGCAGCGACTGGGCCTCTCTTCTTGGACTGAAAGGCAGTCTGGAAAGGCTACATTGTCTGGAAAGGCAGCTGTGGAAGCGAGAAGCAAGCTGAAACTGAAACGGCCTCAGAGGCTCTGCCAGACACTTCAACGCTTCGGTTGACTGCAATCCTTCACCATAAGAACTGCTCCTTCTGGGAGAAATCTCTAGCCACCACTTCAACCACCATGCTCTCCAAAGGCCTATCCCTGCCTCCAGCCATACCTCCGGCCTTCCCCGATGCGGATCCTGTCTTGCTCAGAGTCATCCAGAACAGACGTGAACGTTGTGTGCGCACCACTTCCCCTGGGCCTGAAACTGAGTGAGGACACCCATCCCGAGAGCTTCAGGGGAGGAAGCTTTGGCAGCCTTGTCTCTGTCTGCATGTGGCACAAGGAAAGGTGCTTCAACGGCATCAGGAGAGCTTGCAATGGGAGACAGAGTGAAGAGGTCAAGGGACTCTTGGAAGGGCTGCCTCACCTCAAACGCTATAAATAAATAAATAAATAAACGCTAAGCCCTCTCCCTTATTCAAAGGGGGGTTTAGCCCTACACCTGCCAGAAGCCCCACCCCATCCCCGGATGTCCCAGATCGAGGCATCACCTGATGGGGGTCATGTGACTCCTCTATGAATTTGTCCCTTAAGCCCCTGCCATACATGTGGGGCACTGGAAGCAGTTAGACACAGGGGTTAGGGATGTCCGTCACTGAGAAATCCGGCCCTTTTCGGCTTGTTGGACTTCCGCGGCACGCCTGACTCCGGTTTGCTTTTGCGACCCGAGTCACGTGGGTTTACAGGTTTTTTTTGTTTTTTGCTTAATTTGTGCAAATAGGGATTTGCATACATTTCGCCTGTAAATTATGCAGATTTGCATAATTTGCAGCCAAATTTGAGCACAATTTTTTTTTTTAATGGAGAATTCTGCCAGCTGGCCTGACTGAGTGGGGCCAGTTGGTGGAAGACACAACGGAGTCCATGGGGCTGAGCTGACAAAAGCTTGTGAAGCTCCACCCCCAACGCGGATTCCCTCGACATCCCTAACTGGGGTTCAGGCTTAGGCAGGAGGGGTCGACATAGCAGTCAGGGGACAAAACACAGTCAGGCACTCACAAGCATTACACAGTTCGGAAGCAAAGTCACAGAAGAGTCGAAGGGTCAGTAGAACAGAGCATCCATCACAGGGCAAAATCCAGGAGGCAAGGTAGCAGATGTGGGATCATTTCCAACCCCATCCCAAGAATTCCCAGTTTCAAAAGTCCTGGATGGAGGGTTTACCTGATGGGATCGTGTGACCCCCTCTACGAGCTCCTCATGCTATGGTGGCTGAAGAGGACAAGGTGGCAGGATGAGTTTGTAGACGAGTCACATGACCTCATCAGATGATCCCTTCCTCCAGGGTAGGACTTCTGGGCATGGGGTTGGAAACGGCCCCTCTGGGGTCACTTCCAGTCCCCTGCATGTACAGCAGGGGTTTCCGCCCTATCCTATTGGTCCATGGAGGTTTGATGACTTCATCTAGGAGTGATATGGCCCCCATCCAGTGAACCCTGCTTCCGGGGCAGGACTCCGGAAGTGGGACTTCCAGGGACGGGATCGGACTTCCAGCAGGGGCGGAGTTAACCACCTCTCCCATTAAAATAAGGCGCAAGGCTTCCAGTTTGATGTGACGTAGCCTTTTTCACTCCTCTGGCATATGTTGTGTCCAGGACTTGTGTGGGGTTAAGGCCTCTTTCTGCCCCATTGCAGGCTCAATGAGCCACAGGGATGCTGTCCTGATGAGGCACCTTATGGGCACTGTAGACCTGCACCGGTACCCAAGACTCAGTGGAGGGCAGCACCACTGGCATGCAGACTCCCATCTTGCCCTGAGAGGAGAAGAAACAGAATCAGCTTCTCCAAGACAAAGAGTTGTTTGTCTTTTTTTGCTTTTGATTGCACAATTGTATTGATTTCATTGCTTTAAAAATGTCATGTAAACTGCTTTGTGAGGTCAGTCTATAAAGAAATATATAAACACCTTTAATAACCAGTTGTTCATTGTGTGAATGACTTAATGGCTTTTTTGGACCTCAGATTGAGATTTTCTGGAAGGCCGCTGCATCTGCGATGACTGGTTTTTCTCCCCAGTGTAATTCCGCATTTCCTAACTGCAACCCTGTGGGGGTGTGTGGAAATCATGAGATCTTGGTTCATACAGTAGTGAGATGGGTGAGGGAGGAACTTGCTGACCCCAAACCAGACTGAATAGCCCTTGTAGTCGAGGGGATGGCAGTTTTAGTGTGAGATATGCCGTTATTTTTCTTTCAGAGATCTGAACATGTGGGATACAGCCCACCCACCTAGAAATATGCATTGCCCCTTCTGTGCCCCCCCCCTGATTTTTTTTTCTGGTGCCGCCACTGTATTCTGCCACCTCAAATGGACTATTTCTGAATATGTGCAGATTGTATTTCCCCCAGTGAGGGAACAAAATGGGGGGTTTGCTGGAGGGGGAGATCAGGTATACAGTGCTTCTAGGGATGTACAGAGTATCGTCCCCCTCTGAAAGAAAGTTGTTCCCCTCTCCTCCTCTTCCTCTTCTTCTTCTTCTTCTCCTTCTTGGAAGCAGCTTTTAATTTAAAAATTAAATGTAATGATAGAGACCCTTTAAATGATGTGCAGAATGCCCCCTTTTGAAATTTACTGTAAAACGTGCTATTTACAGAAAGTAAGTAAATCATGAAAACATCAAACTTCATTTTCTTCTCAGGCATTCTGTTCTCCTGTTCTGTTTATCTGACCAGGAGGAGGGAATTCTGGCTGGACCAATACAGTGCTGGCTGGGAGAGCAATCCTATCATTTCAGCAGCAAAGCCCAAACTAATAACTCTTACAGGTTTCCTGCATCCATCTTCAGACATGCGTCTTGTACATCTGTAAAGATGTAACCAGATAACACTGATGACCAAAAATACTAAATATATAACTTCAGATTATATCAAATTAACATGAATAACAGATGTGTCCTGTCCTGTCCCCGGATGGTTTTTATTTGGACATGGGGAAGGGGATGTTTAAGAAAAGCTGGAGCATGTTCAGAGGAGGGCAACCAGGATGATCAGTGGTCTGGAAACAAAGCCCTATGAAGAGAGACTGAAAGAACTGGGCATGTTTAGCCTGGAGAAGAGAAGATTGAGGGGAGACATGATAGCACCCTTCAAGTACTTGAAAGGTTGTCGCACAGAGGAGGCCCAGGATCTCTTCTGAATCCTCCCAGAGTGCAGGACACGGAATAAATAAATAAATAAATAAATAAATAAATAAATAAATAAATATAAAAATAATGGGTCAAGTGACAGGAAGCCAGATTCTGGCTGGACATCAGGAAAAACTTCCTGACCGTTAGAGCAGTACGACAATGGAACCAGTGACCTAGGGAGGTTGTGGGCTTTCCCACACTAGAGGCCTTCAAGAGGCAGCTGGACAACCATCTGTCAGGTATGCTTTAGGGTGGATTCCTGCATTGAGCAAGGGGTTGGACTTGATGGCCTTATAGGACCCTTCCAACTCTATTGTTCTATGTTTCTAATTCTCTCTTTCCCTGCTACAGCCCTGAAAATCACTCCCCTCCAACTGTCTGGGAGCAGGGCCAGCCCCGGACATTTTGCTGCCTGAGGCAGTGGATAAGATGGCACCCTCCTCCATTCCATGTCCAAAAGCCAGCCTGACTGGCAATTGAATCTCATTTCAATCCTGGCAATGGAACAGCTATCTTCACTGCACCTGAGGGCAAAGGGCTAGCTTAGGAGGTGCAGGGAAGACTGGATTGCAGACACAACGGTGTCCTCCAACACCTTGCCACCGCTTGCCACCTCATAGAAACTGCTGCCTGAGGTGGCTGCCTCACTCTGCTGAATGGTAGGGCTGGCCCTGCCTGGGAAGGCGGCCTCTGTGAACAGGGAGTCTTCAAAGCCACCAGGATGCACTGCTCCCTTTCTTAGCCATTCTGTCCATTCTCTGCTCCAGAAATGGCAGCAATTCTAACGTCTTGACAGCGGGTGGCAGCCTCACCTCATCATAAAGCCGCTCAAGGGGACGGGTGAACCAATCAAGTCTGATTCGGCTCGCTTTGTCGGTTTGCACATTTTTTGAAAAGTCCCCCCGGGGGTCCAAAACAACAATTTACAGTGACCTGACTTCAACTCTTTCAGCTGTTCCAGAACCACGTCATCCACAGGCATCGATAAATTGAATGGAGAGTTCCTCACCTGGTAGGAGGAAAGTGCATTTTGGCAACTCTGAAATGTGATTCTCTGGAGCTGCTTCACCCCACTGACATCATGACTGTGTCCATTCCATGGCAGACACAGATCTGGCTATAGGGTGATGCTTCTCCCCTGCAACGTTGAGTGTGATTTGCAAGGGGGGAGTGGTTGACAGGGGCACTTTTCACTCTGCCTTCACTGGTGGCTAGTCTTTTTTATTTATTTATTTATTTATTTATTACATTTTTATACCGCCCAATAGCCGAAGCTCTCTGGGCGGTTCACAAAAATTAAAACCACAATAAAACAACCAACAGGTTAAAAGAACAATTACAAAATACAGTATAAAAAGCACAACCAGGATAAAACCACGCAGCAAAATTGATATAAGATCGAAATACAGAGTTAAAAGAGTAAAATTTAAATTTAAGTTAAAATTAAGTGTTAAAATACTGGGAGAATAAAAAGGTCTTCAGCTGGCGACGAAATCAGTACAGTGTAGGCGCCAGGCGGACCTCTCTGGGGAGCTCATTCCACAGAAAGCCCTCCTCCTAGTAGCCACCTGCCTCACTTCCTTTGGCAGGGGCTCACGGAGAAGGGCCCCTGTAGATGATCTTAAGGTCCGGGCAGGTACATATGGGAGGAGGCGTTCCTTCAGATAGCCTGGCCCCAAGCTGTTTAGGGCTTTAAATGTTAATACCAGCACTTTGACTTGGGCCCGGACCTGGACTGGCAGCCAATGAAGCTGGAAAAGGACTCGAGGTTCCCCAATGTGTGTTTGGGGGGTGATTGCAGTGGGAAAGCAGAAGATGGTTGCAGTGGGAAAGTTATGGGCAAAGGTTGGATAAAGCACCACTGACCACTCCCCCCCCCTTGCAAACAATGCTCCACATAGACTTTGCAGCAGATCAATGACTTTGACTCAACACTGCCCCCCAAAGCTCAAAAAAGAAGCCATTTGACCTTTAGTTTTAAATTTTCAGCGTTTTCTGTCTTCTCTTCTGTAAATTGAACCTCTCCAGAGGTACCTTCGTTTCTTTTTAGAGTGATCAATAATGGCCTGTCTGAGAGGAGAAATAGCGACTTCCGTTGAATAATGGTGGATGTTCTTTTAGAGTGAGGAAACCAGAGTAAAAAATATGTGTTTTTGTGAATTTGTTGTTATGATATATTTGCTTTACATGGGCTCCAGACTCCATCATTAACACTGTTGCAGCTACGTGTACGTTTGTCTGATTACATGGTGAGTGGGCTGCATTCAACTTGAGGAGGTCATAGACTGGACAAGTCTTGACTATTTCGATGGCCCTCACTATACAACAAGAGGAAGCAACTCATCCTCATGCCCTGCTTGACTATTTTCCCTGTGGGGAACCTGCCTCGCCACGATCAGTGTAGTACACTGTGTTAAAAACGCATTTAAGGCCGGCCCATTTGGAAGAAGGGAGAGGCTTTTAGGGGAACACAACTGTAAATAGAAGTTGTCTTTGGTCTGAAGCTCACAGAAAGAAGGAAGGCCTACCAAAATGCCTTCTTCAGAGCCGTTCTTGAATGTAGCCTAGGGGTGTGCTCTCCACCTCAGAATTATCTAGTAATCACTAACATCTGCGGAGCATTCGATCTTCCAAAGCAGAGATTGGCTACTTCCAAACCAATTGATTAATATCAGAGTGGAGACATGCCCAATCGTAGCTTCTAAAGTCTCCGAAATTATCAAACTGTTTTTCAGACATCAATGCTGTGTGTCAATTGAATATCTCCATATTTGGAAGATGCTGAGTGGGGTGAGGGTAGCTTTGATACTGACATCTGTGGCTAACCAATTAGGAATTGCCACAGTGTTGTTCATGATCGTGTTCTCCTCCAATCATAGTGTTCAGGGGACTGGGAAACACTAACTGGCTCCTTTTTCTGGCCGTGGTGGGTGGGGAGGAGAGGGAGTGTGTTCTCGGACTCATAGAAGTCAATTATCCACAGCTGGGCTGGCTGACATCATGAGTGACTTAAGCTTCTACACCTGAGTCAGGCAGGCTCTTTATTTCAGTTGCACTATTGCTCCTATTGGCTGCCTGAACTTCCAGTGCAGGGGTGTCCATCCGTCCACTAGTTCGGGAGGGCACCAGGTTGGAGAAGGCTAGAATAGAAACTTCCACCACCAACAGTGGAGCTTTGCTTCAGCACAGTAAAGGATAAAAGCTCCTTCCATAAATTCACAGGGGTGGTTTAATATGTGTGCGTGTGTGTCTGTTTAAGGGGGATAATGGTTTGAGGGGATTTTTTAAAACAAAATCTAAAAAACCAAAGCATGAATGGATCTGCTTCAAACTTGGCATGCCTAAAGCCCTACTTAAGAGCTATCATCATGCCAAGTTTCATCTCTTTGTCTTTAAAAATGACTGGTTTTTTAAAATAGTAATTTTAAAACCACAAACTTTTTTAAATATCCTAAAAAAATCTAGCAATTTGCTCCAAACTTGGTGTTTCTAAAGACCTACTTAAGAGCTATCACTGTGCCAAATTTAACCTCTTTAGCTTTAAAAATGAGGGAGCTGTAAGCATTTGATTAATTTCCATTGACTAGAGCAGTTATCTGAAAATGGGTGGTTCTCTGATGGGTAATCCGACCGGGTAGAGCAAGTGCAGCCACTCCAAAATCGGGGCAGAGAATCGCCTCAATGGAGCTCTGGCTCAAATTCTGAGGTGGAGAAGACTCACCTTGCACACCCCTAATGTAGCCGTCTTCCCACATTCAAAGGCTGTAAACTGAACACATAGTGAACATATGATGCACCCTGCTGGATCTATCTAGGCCAGAGTTCTGTTCCCAACCAGATGTCCATGGGAAACACAGAAGCAGGACATGAGCGCAACAGCACCCTCCCACCTATGTTCCCCAGCAACTGGTACTGAGAGACATGCTGCCTCCGATTCTGGAGGTAGCATTTATCAATTAGGACGACTAGAAGTGTGGCTTATGGGTCCTGGACAGTCCTCTATTTGAGGAGCTGTACAGTCTAAGTCTAGTTAAATTATTATTTATTGTTATTTATTACATTTGTATACTGCCCCATAGCCAAAGCTCTCTGGGCAGCTTACATAGGATAAAAACACTTAAAAACAATATACAAAAAATTTAAACCACAAAACCATACAAAAATAAACCCAGGCTAATTACACATTGTTAAATGCCTGGGAGAAGAGAAAAGCCTTGACCTGGCTCTGAAAAGATAACAATGTCGGCATGAGGCAGGCCTCGTCAGGGAGATTGTTCCACAATTGGGGGGCCACCACAGAAAAGGCCCCCTCTCTTGTTGCCATCCTCCGAGCTTCCCTCGGAGTAGGCACCCGGAGGAGGACCTTGGATGTTTTTGTGAATTTTTGTGAACCGCCCAGAGAGCTTCGGCTATTGGGCGGTATAGAAACATAATAAATAAATAAATGTTGAGCACAGTGTATGGGTAGGTTCATGTTAAAGATAAAGAACCATCACTTGAGAGAGCAGCAGGGGGCCTTGAAGTTGTCTATTAAGAGTGAGCACTTGGGGCAGCAGGCTAGAACAGAGACATTATTATTATTATTATTTATTTATTTATTTATTTATTTATTTATATAGCACCATCAATGTACATGGTGCTGTACAGATTACAGACACAGGTCACCTGTTCACAATCTTCCCCATTATGGTGAAGTACCTTGTATGTCTATTCACATTTATTTCTATTTAAATTATACTGATTACTTCTAAATTTGCATATATGCACATAAATCAGCATGTGCAAATTTCACAAAAATCAATATTTCCTTTTGTCTGTGTGTGTGTGTGTGTGTGTGTGTGTGTGTGTGTGCACGCTTTGCAGGGGTTATGTTTCCTCTCTTTCTTTTTTGACAATGGCCCCGTTCAGAAGGCACCTTAAACCACAGCTTTAACCAGGGTGGTTAAGCTAGGATGCTAGGCTGTGTTCAGAAGACACCTTAAACCATGGCATAAAAGCCTTATTCACCATGGTTAAAACCATGGTTTAAGGTGTCTTCTGAACATGGCCAAGCATTCCAGCTTAACCACCATGGTTAAAGCCGTGGTTTAAGGTGTCTTCTGAATGGGCCCAATGTGTGACTGGCCACCGTAATCGCAGGTGGTAGTGAAAAAGTTGCCCTGAGAGAATAGTGGCTATGACAGTATGATGTATTTCTATTTAAATTACAATTATTATTTCTAAATTTGCACACACACACAAATCATGTACATATGGATCTTCTTTTGTCCTCTTTTTTTGGTGATTGATTTCCTCTTTTTTGGCCATGCGTAAGTGTAAGTGGCCAATCTAGCAATTTTTACATTCCTGGTACTGATGTGCACCATTTTTAATGCGTGCTGTGAATAAAAAGTTCATCCTTATATTTCATGAGGGAAAGATAAAAGCCAGCAGTGACATTTCTTGCCCTTCTTTGACCAGCCATTCAGCTGCTGGATCTACACTGCTGCTTTAAAGCACTTCAAAGCACTTTATAACAGTTTTGACAACTGTACATGCAGTGTGTCCTGGGCCCCAACAGTTGTCAAAACGGTTATAAAGAGTGATAACACTCAAACCACAAGGATATCAAAATAGCTTTCATAAATGAATATTTCAGAAATTTTTACAAATATACAAAATACAGGCACAACAACAATATTTCACAAAGCCTGCAATATCAACATCCAATCTACATAGGTGAATTATTCGCATGAAGTGTCTTTTATATAAACAGAAGTCCGGTACTATTATGCTGTTTCGAGGGTTCTCCTTCAGTATAACGCCACTCAGTTTACAGAAGGAGCCACGGCTACAATAGAAAGAAACCCACCAGGGTTTATCACCATATCATTCTCGTTTCCTTAAGCCGACAGGACTGAGAGCATTAATTCCCCTTTCTGTACAACTGTTAAAGGCACAGGAGCCCTGTCCTCCTTTCCATATAGTCCCCCTAACACATTAAGCAAATCTACGTTGGACTATATGGACCCTTGGTCTGATCCAGCATGGCACTTCTTATCTCCCCTTTTCGGGTGATGCACGTCTTCTTTCTTTGGCCACCTTAATGAGCAGCAGCGTCACGTGGCTCTGAGGGTTGGCAGTGGGCCCCCTGCAGGCCTGTGAACCTCATCCGCTGCCCAACCGTGCCCACCTCTGACGCCAGACCTGGGTGGGTCTCAAATTGTGCAGGCCTCCCTATGCTGATGACCCAAAGCTGGAAACATAGAACAAGGGATGGCAAGTCAGTCACCACCAGGACCCGAATGTGAGCATCCCTCGTGGCATCTGGCAGCGTGGATCTAGGTCGACCATTAGTCCTACCTATCACGGAAACTCCTATGGTCTTTAGATTGACGTGCACGCGGTGAGCCTCTCATTTGTCAAAGCTGTGAAAAACCAATGACATTTCCTTCCCCTGTCATTTGGGTGGCTTGCACAGGGCTCCGGACATGGCAGAGCGTGCTTTCTCTCCATCTCCCGCACGGGTGACGACTCGCAGCTTGAGGGTTTGCCCGACCCGGTTGCTATGTATGGCAGTGTGGTTTCACAGACTGCCTTTGTGGCCCTGCGTTTGCAGAATAATTCGAGATCGGATGTTAGATTCTCTGTTTCTCTGAACAATGACAGGGTGGGATTTTTCTATCACTTTAATGATGCTGCCTCTCTCGGAAAGAATGAGGCCAGGTCTGCTGCCTTTTTTGCAGGACTTGAGGTGGCAGAAACTAAAGGAAAGAAGGAACGAATTATTTCTCTCTGTGGTCAGGGGGAGATTGGGGAAGGCCGATGGAAATGAAGCAAAGCCTAACGAACAATAAAACGACACATTTTAAAACAGCAATGAAACAAAACTACTGCTAACTATGCAATTAGGCTCACTGAAAATCAAACAGTCCCAAGTATTCTATTACCCATTTAAAGCCCAGCAGGATTTTTTTTTTTAAAAAAATAGTCTAACACCTGGCACAGAGAACGACACCACAGAGTTAATGCCAGCCATGCGTCCTTGGGGAGAGCATTCTACAGGCAGGGTGCTGCCACCAAAAAGGCCCTTCCTTCAGTCATGCCAGCACTTAGAGCGAGGCAAGGCTATGCTGTCCGGAACTTAACAAAAGGCCAGGTAGATACGATTCGGTGAGAATCATAGAATAGCAGAGTTGGAAGGGGCCTACAAGGCCATCGAGTCCAACCCCCTGCTCAATGCAGGAATCCACCCTAAAGCATCCCTGACAGATGGCTGTCCAGCTGCCTCTTGAAGGCCTCTAGAGTGGGAGAGCCCACAACCTCCCTAGCTAATTGGTTCCATTGTTGTACTGCTCTAACAATCAGGAAGTTTTTCCTGATGTCCAGCCGGAATCTGGCTTCCTTTAACTTGAGCCTGTTATTCCGTGTCCTGCACTCTGGGAGGATCGAGAAGAGATCCTGGCCCTCCTCTGTGTGACAACCTTTTAAGTATTTGAAGAGTGCTATCATGTCTCCCTTCAATCTTCTCTTCTCCTGTAATTCCTAGGTCTTTGTATATCTTTCTGGTAAACACCATATTCTCCGCATTATCAAAATCAGTTTTCCTAAAATCCAGAGTACGTGTATGGCTACACTCCGTTTTTGTCTCCTTCATAATCAAGAATTCAAGTATGACGTGGTCACTTTCCCCCAGACTTCCCGTAACTGCCACTTTATCCACTAAGTCATCCCTATTGGTCAATATCAAGTCAAGGATTGTCCTCTAGTTCCTTCCTCCACTTTCTGTAGGAGAAAGTTATCAGCCACACATGTCAGGAATTTCTTGGAAGGGCCGCTTTTGTCAGTATTGGTCTCCCAACAGATATCAGGGTAATTGAAGTCCCCCATCACTACTACATCACACTTCCTTGAAACACTGGCAATTTGTTTCTCAAAAGTTTCGTCCTCGTCTTCTCCTTGATTGAGTGGTCGGTAGTAGACTCCGATTATCATGTTCTTTTTATTCCTTGCCCCATTTATTTTAATCCAGATGCTCTCGATGGGGCTCCCAGTCTTCTGATCTGCCTGTATTTCTGTGCAGGGATAGGTATTTTTAACATATAGTGCAACTCCGCCTCCCTTTCTATTTCTTCGGTCACCCTGTCTTGTGAATGTGAGAGTGATGTTATAGGTCATTAATAGGTAACCCATGTGGGCCTGTTCTCTCTGCCTCGCCGCTCTCACCCACCAGAGTCCCTCCCTCCCCTCCCCCATCTTCACCCCCTTGCAGCCACCTTACCGCCCTCCTCCCCGTCTACCCCACAAACAGGAAGCCTCTCGTTTAGCAGGCACTGGGGTGGGTGGGGTGGTGACTAGTAGAGAGCATCATTCGGAAACAAATAGAGCTGCAGCACTTCCCCCCTACCTGACCACCTTCCCAAACATGACTTTCATTTCTACCAGCTACCATCACCAGCCTGCCCTGGCTCCAGCGGGCATCATGGATATGAGAGCTCTTCACTTGATGTTTACTCTGATCACAGGTAACTGGTGGAGGCGTGTTCACACTTCCACCCCTGCAACAGAAGGTTTTAAATCTGTGGGGTGGGGGTGGGGGGTGTTGACCTGAGAGTCAAGGAAAGGCAATCCTATGCTCCTTTGGGGGGGGGGGGGAATGTATCGCTATTGACCCAGAGGCCTAAAGTTACCAACTCTGTTGCTGGCTTTAAACCAGCCATGCTCTTGTGTCTTTAATGGAAGTTAGGTACGTAACATTTTTTCCTGATTATGAGCATAAAACGATAAGGAAAACACTGCCACCTTCTCTTCCGTATGTACGGCTGTTGTTAAAGATTCCCTTCATGAATCCCTTTGGATTCCCTTCATGACCTCGGATTTTGTGGCTTCGTCTATAACTGGTTCGCCTCCTACCTAGCGGGTCGCTCTTTCAGCGTGTTGGCTAATGGCAGCTTGTCTTCTTCTTTTCCCCTTTCAGTAGGGGTTCCGCAAGGCTCGGTGCTTGGCCCGTTGTTGTTTTCCTTATACATGCTGCCCTTGGGTAAGCTTATTCAATCTCATGGCCTCCAATATCATCTGTATGCCGATGATACACAATTATATCTTTCATCTCCGGATCTTTCTCCTGATGTTCACGATCGTATCTCGGCATGTCTTTCAGATATCTCAGCCTGGTTGCTTCATCGTCGTTTGAAACTTAATATGGCAAAGACTGAACTGCTTTTTTCCCCTCCTAAACCTTCTCCTCATCTCTCATTCTCTCTTACTGTCAATGATGTTACACTTACTCCAGTCAAGGAAGCTCGTAGTCTTGGCTTTATATTTGATTCTTCGCTCTCCTTTATTCCTCATATTGAGGCAGTAGCTAAATCCTGTCGTTTTTTCCTGTATAATACTGCCAGGATTCGATCATTTTTGTCTGTCTCTTCTGCCAAGACTCTTGTTCATGCATTGGTTATTTCTCGGTTGGACTACTGCAACCTTCTTCTCACTGGCCTTCCTTCTTCTCACATCAGTCCGTTGGTTTCTGTTCACCGCTCTGCTGCTAAGATCATCTTCTTGGCTCGTCGCTCTGACCATGTTACTCCACTTCTGAAAACTCTTCATTGGCTTCCAAGTCACTTCAGAATCCAATATAAACTTCTCCTGTTGACCTACAAAGCTTTTCACTGTTTAGCTCCTTCCTATCTTTCCGCTCTCATCTCACACTATTGCCCCGCTCGTGCTCTTCGCTCCTCTGATGCCATGTTTCTCACCTGCCCAAGGGTCTCTACTTCCCTTGCTCGGCTTTGTCCATTTTCTTCTGCTGCCCCTTACGCCTGGAACGCTCTTCCAGAACATTTGAGAACAAGTTCAATCGCAGCTTTTAAAGCTCAGCTAAAAACTTTTCTTTTTTCTAAAGCTTTTAAAACTTGATTTTGATCTGACTTTTATACTGTTAGTTTTACTCTACCCTGTGCCTGTTTGGTGCATTCTCTTCCCCTTCTTATTGTTTTATTATGATTTTATTAGAATGTAAGCCTATGCGGCAGGGTTTTGCTATTTTATTGTTTTACTCTGTACAGCACCATGTACATTGATGGTGCTATATAAATAAATAAATAAATAAATAATAATAAAGGCAGTAAAAAGGAGCAGGAAAAGAAAAAAGCCACCATCTCTACAGGTCGGTTGGATAGGTTTTGGCGTGCGCTCAGGCTCCAACCCGGTGGACAGATTTTGTGCGCGCTCCGTTTATTTGGAGGTGAGGAATGGTTTTCACTCAGCTCGCGGTGGCTGGGAATGCGGCAGCAGTATTTCTGTGCCTCCCCTTGTCGCTTACGGCTTGGCTCAACTGTGGTCTGAATGATGTGGGTTGGTTTGTGGGGAGCTAGTGGCCAGGGCTCCTGTATCTTTAAGAGTTGCGTAGAAAAGGGAATTTCAGCAGGTGTCATTTGTATGTATGCAGCACCTGGTGAAATTCCCTCTTCACAACAGTTTAAGCAGCAGGAGCCCTGCCCTCTTGACCAGATACAATTTCCCTTATAAAAACTGATAAACATGACCAAAAAAGGGGGAGGCAAATGCAAGTTTAACAGGTGCATAGAAAAGGGAATTTTAGCAGATGTCATTTGTATATATGGAGAACCTGGTGAAATTCCCTCTTCATCACCACAGTTAAAGCTGCAGGAGCTATACTAGAGTGACCAGATTTAAAAGAGGGCAGGGCACCTGCAGCTTTAACTGTGGTGATGAAGAGGAAATTTCACCAGGTTCCTCATCTATACAAATGACACCTGCTGAAATTCCCTTTTCAATACAACTGTTAAAGATACAGGAGCTCCGACCGCCTTTTCATATGGTCACCCTGTCTTTGTGTCCTCCATTGCTTTTAGCTGTAAGAACTCTGGCTTCAATATTGAACTTCCTAGTCTCTGATTCGGATGCTGAGGAGTTATGGAATATTGATGAACATTCCAGTTACTCTGAAGGAAAGGAACTCTGAGCACAGCAGTCCTGCAGATCCAATGAAGCTGTTCGTACGGAGGGCAGGAGGTGAAAGGAGGGAGCGTTAGAATTTGTGTGAGAGAAAGAACGGGATGTGAACACAGGACGTATTCCCCCCTCCACACACACACGTGTCCGCATATTTTTGTAGGTCTATATTCTTTTTAAGTAATGTTTCTGCAGGAGAAAATATTTTAGCTACTCAGGAGGATAATTGCGTTACAGTCTAGGTAAGAGATATATCCTTGATTTTATATTTATACTTATAAAGAGCCTCGTCAATTTCACTTCCCTACTTTTGATGTTGCTAGCGAAACTGAAAAAGTTTCTTATGGGGAAGGGTGGGGGCAAAACACAACCAGACTGAAATCCTACATCTAGGGTGACCATATGAAAAGGAGGACAAGGCTCTTATATTTTTAACAGTTGCATAGAAAAGGGAATTTCAGCAAGTTTCATTTGCATGCATGCAGCACCTGGTGAAATTTCCTCTTCATCACAACAGTTAAAGCTGTAGGAGCCCTGTCCTCTTTAGCTAGAGTGACAAGATACAAAAGAGGGCAGGACTCCTGCAGCTTTAACTGTTGTGATGAAGAGGGAATTTCACCAGGTGCTGCATGCATACGAATGACATCTTATCAAAAGGAGCCTGGTATCTCATCCTGTGGAGACTGAGATGGAGCTATGAAGCATTTGCAGGAGAACGAGGGTATTAGACACGTGGTTCAAGCATTCTTTGCTGATCTGAGTGAAGAAGAAGCCCTTGTATTACACCAGTGCCTTTTTGAAAAGAGATCTAGGGGAGTTCCAAGAAATAGCAGCTACAAATTCAACATCTACATGTCAGGCCGCTGTTAGAAACAAACGTTGGTTTGTTTAACTCTAGTTTATAGAATATAAAACCATGTGAAACAATGGGAAAGGATTGTAATGTTAGTTTTCATAAGCAAGCCAAGAGAGAACTAAGTAAACCAGCTAGGTTTATAAGGGTTCAAAAGGACATTAGAGAACAGTCAAAGATAGGATCACGTAATGGCTACTTAAAAAGCGTTGGAACGATTGTAGATTAGTTGAGAATTGGCCAGTTTGGGTTGAAATTCTAAGCCATTTTGGTATCTCGTGGCTCATAGGATGAGAATTTTAGTTTTGACCTGGTCAGATTTCTATCAGGCAGCAGGAAATGGTCTTTGAGCTTTCAACAAACTGGATATTCGAATTAAAGTAAACATTCACTTGCAGACTTGAATAGAACAGACCGAGCCACAGGCAGCAATTACGCCAAGTAAGATAAAAGCCTAATTGCATAACTGAATGATAATGAAGCACGAGAGAGAGAGAGAGAGAGAGAGAGAGAGAGAGAGAGAGAGAGAGAGAGAGAGAGAGAGAATATTAACATTAACAAATAGCATTGGATATTACCTTTTCATAGAAAAGCAGCATAGAAATATTTTACATGAATACAAATAAATAAAATGATAACTCCAGAATCGTTCAATTCAAAGATGGATGGGCATCAATTCTTGCAAAGTTGTTTATATGCACTTACATTTCTAGAAAACACCCAAATGACTGGGAAACTAGTATAACAATTATGATATATTTACTCTCACAATCTTATACCTGTTTACTCGGCAATAAGTCCCGCTGTGTTCATTGTGACTTACTCCCAGATAAATGTGCATAAGATTGCAGCCCGAAAAAAGTAACAGAAGCCATCATGGTAATGATCACCCATTTCATTTAATAGAGGTCACTGCTGAATTGAATCTTTTCTATTTGCTAATTAAAGCCGAAGAGGAGAACATTGAATAGCCATGGAGTGAATTGGGGGTTTTCTGCATCCAAAGCAGATTCCCTTCCACTGAGCTCCCCAAGAAGAGATTTTGGAAGTTTCAGTAAGTGACAAATTACTTTAGTGTTTGGCAAAATATAATGGAAGAGGTTAATGCAGCAGGGATTCCCACATTTTCTACAGTCAGGGTCCCACTAGGAGAGCTGAAAATGACTGAGGCTCACCAGTCACAAAACGGTAGTGCAGAGGCAGTCACAAAATGGTGGCCGACAGAGGCAGAGTCTGGCATTATCAGCTGGAAATGTCTGATGTTAAGCAATTTCCAAAGAGAGATTAGGTATCAATATAACATTTTTGCAACAGTGATTCCCTTGTATTAGGGAATTCCAGAATTCAGCTTTCCTCGTGTTAAGCACAGATATTGGCTCTGGAGGTGTCGTGATTCAGCCTCCCCCATCCGTGCCAGCTCCAGGTTTTTGAAGGCCCTCAATGGGCCCTCTCCCTCAGTGAGTCTGTCTTCTCACTGCCATCGTCACCAGCTGCCACCGCGCCTTCTCCTCTTTGTCATCATTTCTACCACTTGTTAAGCTCTCAAAATCCTGGGCCTGGATGGCCAAATCTGTCGATTTTGGTTTCTTTGGGTTTTTGTTTAAAATCTCAAGTTCTTTCTGTTCCATTTATGAAAAAAGTCACGGATTTGAGCAAGCTCTTATCAAAAATACGAAACCAATGAGAGACCAATCCCTAGACTTGGAAGACCACTTAATCTCTGTCTATCCATCCATCTATCAATCTATTTCTACAATTCAAAACACATAACTACAGTATATAAAGCTGAACATATGTGTGAGGGTTTGTATGTCTAGAAATATTTGCCCACTTCTAGAGGAGTTACAAACTTGAAATTTGAGACACTGATTGGTCTTCCTGTTTTTGTTGTTTATTCGTTCAGTCGCTTCCGACTCTTCGTGACTTCATGGACCAGCCCACGCCAGAGCTTACTGTCGGCTGTCGCCACCCCTAGCTCCCCCAAGGTCAAGTCCTTGACCCAAGGTCAAATCCTGTACAATGTACTAAAAAAATACCAAAACCTGATGTTTTGCGGTTTAACTATTTTTAAACAATTTTAAACAAATCCTGTGCTGACTCCTAGAACTCCCAACATGCCTACAACTCCCAGCAACTGTCGAGAAAGTGCCTCTCAGAGGACAGGAACACCTGCGGAACACCGAAGGCATGCTGGATGGTGTAGGTGTTTCACAGATCTCATGAGATCGCTTGTGGCCACATGGGTGATTGCCTGAGATCTCTGAAACAGCTACACATCCCAGAACGCCTTACCCGGAGCTGCCCGCATCTACTGAGAGCTGCTTCCCTACACTCCTTGGTGTTGCTACTCCTCAAGAGAGCAGCGAGGAGCAGCATCAGTGACAAGCAGAGGGAAGTGGATTAACGTTATTTTGGGACCTGAGCAATGCTGGGAATACCTGCTGGCTTTTTAATAAAAACAATTTCTTCGGCTCTGGTATTATGGTAAAAACCAGTGCTCTGTTATGTAAATAAGGAGACTTGGACCAGGCTGAGAAGGGCCCCTTTGACTAGTAAATTTCCAGGGAAAATTTAGCAGGCCACACCAGTGCAATATTATGAAAATCATGGGCCCTGGCAAGGACCTGTTTGATATACTAGCCCTGTCAAAATGGCCTTGATCTCTATCATCATTATCCGGAGGGGGGGGGGGGGCGGCGGACGGAACCAAGTCAGAGCCAGGTGTAATTTTCAACTGTTCCATAACCTTTCCGTGGACTACTTGAATGGAGTTTGTGGGCCAAAGTTTGAGAACATCTGCTCTAGGATAGCTGCCCAGCCAGCTGCAACAACGGAAGTCTTTGAGCACCTTCAAAATAAGCAAATTTCGGCTGCAGTCCTATACACACTTACTTGGGAGTAAGTCTCATTGAACTCAGGAGGGCTTACTTCTGAGCGCATAGGACTCTGACATGTATTGGATTGTGCCGTAATAGAAGCATCTGCTTTTGTATGCTGCAGATCTGCATCAGATGTGCATGCAATGGACGGGGGAACTTGGAATGGCAGTGGGTGTAATCTGAGTTTATGTTGTTGCCATCTAGTGGTCAAAGGACAAAAGTGTTGCTTTAGAAAACTTGGGACTGAGCGTGCTCCAGTTGTGTTTTTCTTTATTTGGCGTCTGGTTCCAAGATGGATGCTAAACTGAGAACTGGGCCTCCTTGTTGTTGGTTGGGACTACAACCCCCATCATTCCCAGGGATGATGGGAATTGTAGGCCGAAACATCTGGGGACGGGATCAACTAGGGGAAGGTTGGTTTACATGATTTATAGTTTATTATTAATATCTTCCAGAAAGTGTAGAGAAATAAATAGATCTAGATACCACGGAATCATCAAATAGTAGAGTTGGAAGGGGCCTATAAGGCCATCGAGTTCACCCCTCTGCTCAGATATAGATGAAAGATATCATTTCAAAATATATTTAGTACTAAACATTTTGACTTCTGTCCTCATCAGTAGCCGCAATATTAAATAGATACCAAAAGTGGCAGCTCGGAACCCTGGAAGATAAAAATTCCTAAGCAGGAAAAAACAGAGGTGTGGATGGTACAAAGTTTATGAACTGTCCTCCAGGATAAGGCCCGTACGGAATATGAAACCTCAGCCTGTAGATCTAGAACTCTTCTTTTCCGTTAAGCATGTCAGTGTCTTTTGTTGTTCAGTTGGAAGTGCTTTAAGTGGGGCCTTAGCTAGACCTAAGGTTTATCCGGGGATCATCCCTGTTCATGTAAATGACACACAGGATATCCCGGGAGCAGGCAGGGACGACCCCGGGATAAACCTTAGGTCTAGCTAAGGCCTAGGTATTTGCAACCCAGGATCGCACCATTGCATTACCTGCACTTAACTTCCAGAAACCACTTCTTTTAAGAGCAAAACTTGTTGCATCAGAGTTTCAATAACATGCATGTCCACTAATGTGATTTAATTAATTGGATGTAGAAAAGAAAAAGAAAAAAAGGTTTATGCAAAAAAAGTTTATGAAAACAACAGAATGAAGGGATGCCAAGTTCTACATTTAGAAAATGGAAACCAAAGGCACAGTTACAAGATGGGGGATACTTGGCTCAGCAATACTACAAACGAGAAGGATCTTGGAATTGTTGTAGATTGCAAGCTGAATATGAGCCAACAGTGCGATATGGCTGCAAGAAAGGCAAATGCTACTTTGGGCTGCATTAATGGAAGTATAGCTTCCAAATCACGTGAGGTACTGGTTCCTCTCTATTCGGCCGTGGTTAGGCCTCATCTAGAGTATTGCGTCCAGTTCTGGGCTCCACAATTCAAGAAGGACGCAGACAAGCTGGAGCGTGTTCAGAGGAGGGCAACCAGGATGATCAGGGGTCTGGAAACAAAGCCCTGTGAGGAGAGACTGAAAAAACTGGACATGTTTAGCCTGGAGAAGAGAAGATTGAGGGGAGACATGATAGCGCTCTTCAAATACTTAAAAGGTTGTCACACAGAGGAGGGCCAGGATCTCTTCTCGATCCTCCCAGAGTGCAGGACATGGAATAATGGGCTCAAGTTACAGGAAGCCAGATTCTGGCTGGACATCAGGAAAAACTTCCTGACTGTTAGAGCAGTGCGACGGTGGCATCAGTTACCTAGGGAGGTTGTGGGCTCTCCCACACTAGAGGCCTTCAAGAGGCAGCTGGACAACTATCTGTCAGGGATGCTTTAGGGTGGATTCCTGCATTGAGCAGGGGGTTGGACTCGATGGCCTTGTAGGCCCCTTCCAACTCTGCTATTCTATGATTCTATGTGGGGAAAACGACAATGGACCTAAGAACAAGAATGTGTAACCAAAAATCTGCCATTCTTACTAAAGACACATACACAAGCAGTCTGGCAAGATAATTTAATTTACCTGTACAGAGTCTCTCAGGCCTTAGCTATTTATTTATTTATTTATTTATTTATTACATTTCTATACCGCCCAATAGCCGAAGCTCTCTGGGCGGTTCACAAAAATTAAAATCATAGTAAAACTAGACCTAAGGTTTATCCTGGGATCATCCCGGGGTCATCCCTGTTCATGTAAATGACACAGAGGGGATCCCGGGAGCAGGCAGGGACGATCCCAGGATCAACCTTAGGTTTAGCTAAGGCCTCAGACTTACAATTGCTTCCAAAACATTGGGAGTCTCTCTTTCTTAAATATTCTATCTTAAGCCTGACTGCATCCATAGTAGATCCAGAGCCTCCTGGTTGCTTTGCAGTTATACTGCTTTACCTCTCTCTCTCTCTCTCTCTCTCTCTCTCTTTCATTGGCCCCATTCAGACAACACGCTAAACCATGCTGCTTAACTTCAAAATGGTTAATGGAATGTATTAAGGTTAATGCAGTCTGTTAACCATTTTGTGGTTAAGCAGCATGGTTTAGTGTGTTGTCTGAATGGGGCCATCCTCTGCTATTTATCGTTTTCTTTGGTTCTTTCATGATTGACACGTGCTTTCATGGCAACCGTCTCTGCCTCTCTCATGAGGATGACATGGAATGTCTACCTGAGCCTCTCTCTTGCACTCGACACAGTGGGCTCCTCTCCACAAAAGCGAAGGCTGCCATAAATCTGTTGGCCTCTAGAAGGTGCCACGAGACTCATTGTTTATGGAACTTTTTGATGCCTTGAAAGATGTTTACACACCGCCGAAAAGTGCAATGCGAACCGGCTGCAGCACTGTGTAAACTGATGTCAGTAATATCGTTTTGATTTACTTTCCTTGGGGGGAAAAACCAGAGGTAAGCTATGCCAAACATTTGGTCAGACACAGAACCTAGTGTTACAGTATTCAACAAGACAAGTTGGACCAGCAACAAATTATTACAATACAGGATTCCAGCCATTCCATTCCATTCCACCACCACCCCCAACAGACACACACACACACGAAGCACTCAGCATTCTGGGGCTACTGAGCACACTCAGTTCTCATTGGGCTTCTCTGAATTCCCTCTGCCCCCCCCCCCATGGGTTTCCTTTTCTTTTTCCAAATACGTTTTTGTACTTTTGCAAATCCTCCAGGCCTGTTGATCCCTCCCTCTTATGGGTGCATGGTGCTGTTTTGTTAAACCTCAAAAAAAAAAAAGATTTTGGCAACCAGCTTGATTGATAACTGGCAAATAGAGGGAGAAAACGTGGAGGCAGTGACAGACTTTGTATTTCTGGGCGCAAAGATTACTGCAGACGCTGACTGCAGCCAGGAAATCAGAAGACGTTGACTTCTTGGGAGGAGAGCAATGACAAATCTTGATAAAATAGTTAAGAGCAGAGACACCACACTGACAACAAAGGTCCGCATAGTTAAAGCCATGGTATTCCCCGTAGTAACTTATGGCTGCGAGAGCTGGACCATAAGGAAAGCTGAGCGAAGGAAGATAGAGGCTTTTGAACTGTGGTGTTGGAGGAAAATTCTGAGAGTGCCTTGGACTGCAAGAAGATCAAATCGGTCCATACTCCAGGAAATAAAGCCAGACTGCTCACTTGAGGGAATGGTATTAAAGGCAAAACTGAAGTACTTTGGCCACATAATGAGAAGACAGGATACCCTGGAGAAGAGGCTGATGCCAGGGAAAGTGGAAGGCAAAAGGAAGAGGGGCCGACCGAGGGCAAGATGGATGGATGATGTTCTGGAGGTGACAGACTTGACCTTGGGGGAGCTAGGGGTGGCGACGGCCGACAGAAAGCTCTGGCGTGGGCTGGTCCATGAAGTCACGAAGAGTCGGAAGCGACTGAACGAATAAACAACAAACAATTGTGCTTTTAACCTGTTGGTTGTTTTATTGTGGTTTTAATTTTTGTGAACCGCCCAGAGAGCTTCGGCTATTGGGCGGTATAAAAATGTAATAAATAAATAAATAAATAAAATGGCGCCCAGCCGATGAAACGCTAAATTGCTAAAATGCTAGACAACAAAAGCAGAGGGGGGAGGAAGGCGCCCACACCCATCACAAAGTCCATCAACCACAACATCCAATGACTGGAGGGGGAAGGAGAAGGACAAGCGATGGCACTCACAGCCTGAATGCAGGAAATAGAAGGAATGATTCCCATACAAAAGCAACGGCACTCACAACCTCAAAATTGGAAGTAAAAGGAATGATTTTGTAAACCGCCCAGAGAGCTTCAGCTATGGGGCGGTATATAAATGTAATAAATAATAATAATAATAATAATAATAATAATAATAATAATAATAATAATATTGATTCTCATACTTAAGCAATGGCACTCACAGCGTGAACATCAGAAATAAAAAGAATGATTCCCGTACAAAAGCGATGGCATTCACAGCCTCAACACTGGAAATAAAAGGAATGATTCTCATACTTAAGCAACGGTACTCATAGCCTAAACGTCTGAGATAAAAGAAATGATTCCCATTCATAAGCGGCACTCACAGCGTGAACATCAGAAATAAAAGGAATGATTCCCATACAAAAGCGATGGCGCTCACAGTCTCAACATCAGAAATAAAAGGAATGATTCCCATTCATAAGCAGTAGCTCTCAAAGCCTGAACACCTGGAATAGACAAAAAAGAGATGGAATATATTCAAGATTCTGTGTTTCCCTCCACTGTATTTGGTGCATTTAAAAGTCCTTGTGTTATGAAAGGTTACTTTCATGATTTAACACAGTCCTCTTATGTAAAGCTTTTACAGCTGTAGGAGTTTTTAAAACCCCTCTATATCAGTGGTTCCCAATTAGCTAAGTACTGCGGACCCCTTGTTTTTCAAACGCCAAGCCATGGACCCCCCGCTTTTGAAAAAATTGTTATCTCTATGGTAGTTACCTGTGCGAAGCAATTTTTTGGAGAAAATAAGGGGTAGCCCCTAATAAGCAAAGGATTTTAGGTATACTAAAAAACAGACCATAAAATTTGTGATATTACCATGAAAAATGACAATGATTTAGTTAGGAATATAAAGACGAATTTAATTTTACTAACATCTAGTTTACAACTGAACAAATTATGACATGTCTAGCAGCTACTAAACCTAAATGAGATGGGAGAAATCATGCCTCTTTTTGTCCCGAACAATCCCTTCCACATCTGCTTAAATATTTCCTACTTTTAATCTCAAATCTGGATCAACATTGAGCCGATTTCTATGCTTCTTCTTCATATAACAAAATGTCGAAAATGTTTGTTCACAAAGGTATGTGGAACAAAAGGGAACTAGATGTTTCAGAGCTTTTCCACCTAACTTCTTATAATCAGGAAAAACCTTCACCCAGAATTGGTCCAGTCTATATTCTTTGAAAAATGATTTCAATGAACCATGACAAGTCACGTCAACAAGTGCATCTTGCTCTTCCGCAGATAGAGTTGTTAGTTGTGCATCACCACATTCAAAAGGATTCCTTATCCATGAGTTTTCAGGATTAGATGCAGGGAAGTAATCTCTGAAGCTAGTCGCTAAATCACACAGGTGCTCAGTGATGTTAAATTTTACTTCTGGTAGGAATTTGTCATCAGTGGACTCCAGAAATGAATGGTGAATATGTGAATGGTGCCACGGAACCCCCTGGGTGGGTTACGCGGACCCCCTGGGGTCCACGGACCACCAATTGGGAACCATTGCTCTAT
The DNA here is from genome assembly GCF_023053635.1 of Elgaria multicarinata webbii. Taxonomy (NCBI): domain Eukaryota; kingdom Metazoa; phylum Chordata; class Lepidosauria; order Squamata; family Anguidae; genus Elgaria; species Elgaria multicarinata. Next base: position 151,518,392 of record NC_086173.1, on the reverse strand, counting down.
ATCCTTTGAGGGATGTTCCTTCAAGCTTCCTGTTAACCTTTGCCTGTGTAGGAAACAGAATATTTATCATTACATATACATTCCCGACAGTTACATTTTCATCCCAGTTTATGGATTCCATTTCTCTTGAGGTTTTGACCTCAATATAATTCATGTTATTTACTTTGAGATTAAAACAAGCCCATCTCCAACAAAGTTCGTTTGTTTATCCTGGGAGGACAGAAACATAGAGGGAACTTTCTTAGAATTAACACGGAGAACAGCATCAGCCAAACCTGATAGTTCAGTTTATACATTCTTGTATTTGTTCCATTGTTTTAAATGGTTGTATATACTGTAAAATTACGTTTGTAATGACCCATCGTTAAACAAACAGATAACCTTATCCTTGCAGTAAAAGGAACAGGAGTGGAATTCAGAGCCCCCTCTGCTTTTAGGCAAACAAAATGTTGCCTTGAAGGCACGCTCACTGCCTAAAACGGGGCTGATGACGCACAGGGAAAAGTCAATTGGTGCCACAGCTGCTGGTGGGTGGAGCTGATTGTGGGTGGAGCTAATTGTAGGTGGAGCCACAGTTTTGAAGCAACCCTCTATGTAATTGGTTCCATAGCCAAACTGCTGTTACCATCAGTAAAAGTGGTTCCCAATGGATTTTGTCAAATGCCCTCCATCTGCATTTCATGGCTTGTTAGGTAGGGTGACCATATGAAAAGGAGGACAGGGCTCCTGTATCTTTAACAGTTGCATGGAATTTCAGCAGGTGTCATTTGTATACATGGAGAACCTGGTGAAATTTCATCTTCATCACAACAGTTAAAGCTGCAGGAGCTATACTAGAGCGACCAGATATAAAAGAGGGCAGGGCACCTACAGCTTTAACTGTTGTGATGAAGAGGAAATTTCACCAGGTTCCCCATATATACAAATGACACCTGCTGAAATTTCCTTTTCAATACAACTGTTAAAGATACAGGAGCCTTGTCCTCCTTTTCATATGGTCACCCTTTTGTTCGGTACCTTTCATTATTATTATTATTATTATTTATTTATATAGCACCATCAATGTACATGGTGCTGTACAGAGTAAAACAGTAAATAGCAAGACCCTGTCACATGTTCATTGATGGAATCAGATTTTTTCCCATTTCCCAAATTTGCACAAATTCGTACCTGTGAAAATGCACATATTTTCCTGAAATGCACAAATCCCCCTAAAAATGCACATTTTCAGTTATTATTTTTTCTATGACTAAATTTGCATAAAATTTCAGGAAGTTAAAAAAAAAAAAAGGCTGCAAGTCCACAGAATTCATCTGACTTGGGAAAAAGCTAGTCCACTGTGGAATCCATGAGTCGAATTCACAAATCCAAACTCATTTGATTCTGTTGCGGGTTTCTCTGACATCCCGACTTCTGTACAATGCTGGAATTGAAAAAGAAAAGAAATTGAAAATAAAACAGCCGAGATCATACTGCCCTTATATAAATCTATGGTGTGACCACACTTGGAATGCTGTGTACATTTCTGGTCATCTAAAAAAAAAAAAAAAGACATTGTAGAGTGGAGAAAACTGCAGAAAGCAGTGACAAAAAATCATATAGGGGCTAGAGCAAAATGACTTCTAAATGTGGGGCTTTTTCGTTGAGAAAAAGGATAGTTTGGGAGACATGATAGCACTCTTCAAGTACAAGGTTCTTACACAGAGGACAGCCAGGATTTCTTCCCAATCATTCCAGAGTGCAGGACACAGAATAATGGGTTCAAGTTAAAGGAAGACAGAGTCCAGCTGGACATCAGGAAAAATTTCCAGAGTGTTAGAGAAGTACAACAATGGAATCAACTACTTAGGGAAGTTGTGGGCTCTCCCACACTAGACGCATTCAAGAGGCAGCTGGACAGCTATCGGTCAGGGATACTTTAAGGTGGATTCCTGCATTGAGCAGGGGGTTTATTATTTATTTATTTATTTATTTATTTATTTATTTATTACATTACATTACATTTCTATACCGCCCAATAGCCGGAGCTCTCTGGGCGGTTCACAAAAATTAAAAACATTCAAAGTATAAAACAAAGGTATATGGACTAATAGGCCCCCTCTACTATTCTATGATTCTATGAACTGGGCATGTTTAGCCTTGAGAATAGAAGGCTGAGGGGAGACATGATAGCACTCTTCAACTACTTGAAAAGTTGTCACACTGAGGAGGGCCAGGATCAATTCTTGATCGTCCCAGAGTGCAGGACACGGAATAATGAGCTCAAGTTACAGGAAAACAGATTCTGGCTGGACATCAGAAAAAACTTCCTGTCTGTTAGAGCAGTACAACAATGGAATCAGTTACCTAGGGAGGTTGTGGGCTCTCCCACACAAGAGGCACACAAGAGGCAGATGGACAGCCATCTGTCAGGGATGCTTTAAGGTAGATTCCTGTATTGAGCAGGGGGTTGGACTCAATGGCCTAATAGGCCCCTTCTAACTCTACTATTATGTGGTTCAATGAAAATGACAGAGCTTTATAAAATTATGCATGGTACAGAGAAAGTGAATCAGGAATAATTTCCCTCCCTCTGTCTTAATACTAAAACCCAGAGTCATCCAATGAAGTAATTTTTCATACAATGCATAGTTAAATTTTGGAATTTGCTATCCCAAGATGTAGTGGTGGTGGACACCAATGTTGACGATTATACAAATTCATGGAGGATAAGGCAATCGATGATTACTAGTCATGATGGCTTGTGAGACCTCCATGATCAGAGGCAACATACCTCTGAATACCAGTTGCTGGGGAACATGAATGGGAGGATACGAGATGTGGTCAAATTCCCCACAAACTAACTAACTACAACATTGCCCCATTCCTGTAACTTGCAGATCAGGTTGCAATATTCCCAACACTTTGGAGCCACAGAAACCTATTTCACAACAATCTCATCCACTAGCAAGATTTTTTTTCTTTAAGTAGGAAGGGTAGGGCACCTTGTCAGTTGCTTAAAAAAGGTATTCAGGAGGTGCACTGGTGCCCATGGTATCACATCACCTATCCCTGCAGTTGTGCAATGTCTGTGAGGTCTCAAATGCTGGCTTTGCTCTGGAAGCCACAAAAAGTCGCCAAAGCCCAATAATTTCAAAAAGACTGGAAAACACTTCACAGAAGAATGCCACCAGGTTCCCCAGGAATTTGTGTGCTTATTTCTTGATTAAGACATGTATAAACCATCTTTCATCCTATTTGGATTTCAGGGAGATATACAACGTAGGATTGATAACAGAACAGAACAGCTGATAATATGCTTAAAAGCAGGCTAAGATTTGCACCCATGTTTCCCAATGCAAACATGAAATCCAAGCCGTGAAAATCAGCTGGCCGTAAGAGCATCTCCAAGTGCAAGCAGTCCTTTAAACCTTTGTAAACCGCCCAGAGGGCTTCAGCTATGGGGCAGTATATAAATGTAATAAATAAATAATAAATAAATAACTTAAAATACATGTTAATTCCAGGTGCCCAAGAGGATGCAATCTTGTTGCTAGGCAAACCCGACCCCCCAGGAAATAGTTATTTTATTCCTTAGTGTTGTACTTTAACCTACCCCCTGCAGCTCCTAGGAAAGGCACTTATGGGATTGGGCCAGAAGTGGTGTACTGGTTTGAGTGTTGGACTGGGACTCAGAAGATTGTGGTTCTAGTCCCCACTTGGCCATGAAGCTCACTGGGCCCAACCTATCTCACAGGGTTGTTATGGGGGTAAAATGGAGGGAAGGGGATCATATATACCCCCTTGGGCTCCTGGGAAGAAAGGCCAGATAAAAATGCAATAAAAATATTAATTCATCTCAGGTGCCAAAATAACTTTGCTTGGCTTGGGTACTCTGAATCTTGACGTGTGTGTGTGTGTGTGGTGGGGGGGAGGATTTGCTGTCCCACCTCCAGCAGCAAAATGTCTTGGGGCTGCCCTGGAATGGATGCAGGTGCTCTTTCAGATATTTGGGTCCCAAGCCATTTAGAATTTTAAAGGTAGGTTGTTGTTGTTGTTGTTTATTCGTTCAGTCGCTTCCGACTCTTGGTGACTTCATGGACCAGCCCACGCCAGGTACCAGCACTTTAAACTGAGTATGGAAGTGAATGAACAGCCAGTGAATTCCGTTTTTAAAATGGTGTCATATGCATAAACTGGTCAAGATTCTGTAGTAGCTAAAGCTTCCAATGGTCTTCAAGGGCTGCCTGTTGTGATCCAACTGGGAGGTTATGTGAGCATAGATCAACCTGGCCAAACTGAAGAATAAACAAGCGAGAATCAGGTAGCTACAGCACTGTAGGATGATCCTGTGTTACTAACGGTTCCTTGTAATTTTGTGTTTCTGAGTACTTGAAGGGAACTTCCTCAGTCTATAGAATAGAGAAGTTGACAACAAACCGCACTCAGGAATCATCCGTGTTGTGAAACCACTAGGCGGGGCTTTCATTCAATTTGAAATGAAAGCAAAGCAAAACAGAACAACTGAAACAAAGGCACTCATAATAGCATGTAGGACAGCCTTCCTTAACCAGTTGCTTTCCAGTTGATTTGGACTACAGCTCCCAGCATTCGCAACCATTGGCCATGATGGCTGGGGCTGATAGGAATCAGAGTCCAATACATTCAGAGGGAACCAGGTTTGAGAGGAAATATCCCAAACAAGCGACCAACCCTCAAATAAATCTTCTCAGTTATGTTCATGGGATAGGATTACAATCAAATGCCAAATATACCATCCCCAAATTCTGTTGTGTTCTTCTGACTGCAGAGGATCAACTTGTAAAACACAGTAGTACAGATAGCACTTGTGTTGTGCAAGGGAAAAATAAAGATCATATATATATATATATATATATATATATATATATATATATATATACTATCATAGTGCTAAGTTTCCTCTCTTTATCTTTAAAAATGATAGTGCATCCTTAAAACCTCAAACTTTTAAAAAATCAGGGGATGAACCGATACACTTCAAACTTGGCAGAGATGAAGCCCTACTGAAGCCCTATCATGGTGCCAATGTTCATTTCTATATGTGCTTGGGAAAGGGTCCGTATCAATGCGAATCGATCTAAATTGATTTGGATAATGCCGATTCACTTCGGACTGATTCACTTCGGATCTGTTTCAAAGCCTTCTGAATCACCCTGATTTGCTTTGGATTTGGGATTTGGATCCGAAGTGGTGCACAGCCCCCAAAAAGAGGGTGAGAGAGACAGAGGCTGAAAGAGTCGCTAGACACAAGGTGGGACAGCTGCCTGGAAGCTTTCTTTCTTTCTTTTTTGCCAGCAAAGGTAATTTTCTAGTCTTTTCCCCTACAATATGGGTGCTGAGCTTCAATCCTCGTACCCATGTGTGTACATGGTCATAAACACCACTGAGCACAGAGAAGCAGGCAAGCTGATCCAACCAGTCAGTGCAAGTTTTTTTTAATGCAGCATCACTTCCCATTAAAGAGCACGTTTTGCAGCTCCTAGGGGCTCCTCCTTGCACAACTTGGGTTTCTGTCTCCATTGTTGTCCAATAGTCTAACCTTCAAGCTATTTCTCACTATTTCCCATCTCTGACCCCCACTAAGGTGGGGAACAGCCAATAGCTAGTAGCCACCAGCCATTCAAAGCAATCAAAGAAACATTTTTAGTGATTAGATATACAAAGGCACAGAGTTGGTTATGACTTCAATTGATGCCCACACAACACCAGCGCCACTGTCAGTTTATTGGGATGCACTCTTGGATGGAGATGCAATCCTGCTCCTCACCACCATCACCCTAAGCCCTAAGCCAGGCTCCAGGTTCTTGCACCTCTTCTCTGGTCTAGTATGACAAAAGAACCAAAAATGAAACCAGTGGAGGCTGGTGGGTCCAATTTTGGTGGGGCTATGAATCCATTCTGCTTTTGAGTCAGAACCAGACAGAACTCTAAAGAAGCTTTCTGAGGTGCTGTACCCTATCCCCCAAATAGGTCCAGCACCCTGGATAGCTCCATTAGAGTTCTGGCTGGTTCTGACTAAAACCTACCGTGGATTCACAGCCCCAACAAAATTGCACACACCAGCTTCCACTGGATGAACCTACACTGAAAAAGGAATGAGCGGTGGGGGAGGGGGACATTGCTTTGTTTAACAATTGTGGAGTAAGATAGGAAGTTGGTGACCTCTTCACCATGTACCATTGCCTGGCTAAAGGACTTTCTGCATGAAGCACGTTCTAGCCCTGGGGTTGACGTGGTGCCCAGAGACACCCCTCTCTGCATCCACCAGACCCCTGCCCCCTTATGGTTTTTATTTAATTTATTTGTGGATTTTGTGTGTGTTGTGGAGTTGAGACCCCACCTCTTCCTTGTACTAAAATTCTTGGATGAGTTCCTTTTATTTTAGTTCCACCCATTTGCCTTCTGGGAAATGGGTGTTTTGTGGCCAGCCAAACCCACCACGGCAGCCATTTTGGGAGAACACCCCTGACACTGGCTCTAAATTCCAAATGTGCTCATCAGCCCCAAAGGGTTATGGACCCCTGCTTCAGCCACGTGTCGTCCTTTGGGCAATCCTTCCACAGCAATCTAACAACAATAGTAGTATAATCTCTGAATGTAACCGGCGGGTGGGTGGGTAGCCAGGTGCCCAACCTTACAGAGGTCAGTCCTCTATTTGAAGGTGTCCCATATTTGAAGCACTATCCAATCCAGGTCCTGTTTAACAAGAAAGAACCATAAGATGGGAGGGAGTGCAGAGGCCTTGAAGTTGCCTGTGGGCAGCAGAATGAACAGGTACATACTAGGTCAGTGTTTCCCATGATAGTGTGATTTATTGTATTTCTTTTTAAGTTCACAGAATCATAGAATCATAGAATAGTAGAGTTGGTAGGGGCCTATAAGGCCATCGAGTCCAACCCCCTGCTCATTGCAGGAATCCACCCTAAAGCATCCCTGGCAGATGGTTATCCAGCTGCCTCTTGAAGGCCTCTAGTGCGGGAGAGCCCACCACCTCCCTAGACAATTGGATCCATTGTTGTACTGCTCTAACAGTCAGTAAAGTTATAGTATTTAACATCTAAATTTATGCCTATGTTTATAAATCACCACATGCAGATTTAATGCAGATTTGCACCCTCTTCTGTCCATTTCTTTAAAAAAAATTCTTGGGGGTGATGTCTTCTTTTTTGGCAACAGGTAAGTGGCCACCATAGATGGGGATGGTAGCCTTGCCATTCACCCTCCTTTTGACAATACAGTTGAACTATCTGGATTTGTGCTCGAGAGAGAGAGAGAGAGAGAGAGAGAGAGAGAGAGAGAGAGAATAATTCCAAAGAATGTAATAATAATTCTTGAAATTGAACTAGCAGCACATTTCAAAGGTTCAAAGAGTTTTGCATTCATTGTGTCAGTAAAGACCTAAAGTGACATCCCTACATCAAGGCATTTGCAATTCGGCCTTGTAAATAAACCCATATATACCTGCCTGGACCCTAAGATCATCTTCGGAGGCCCTCTCTGGGTGCCCCCACCAAATGAGGTAAGGTGCGTGGCTACTGAGGAGACAGCCTTTTTGGTGATGGCACCATGGTAGTGTCATGCCCTCTGGCACCTACAGTCAGAACCAGCCAGAATTCTAAAGGAGAGATCCAAGCTGCTGGACCTATTTTGGAGAGAGGGTTTTGCACTTTGGATATCCCCTTTAGAGTTCTGGCTGGTTCTGGCTAAAACCCAGAAAGGAATTCCAGCCCCACCGAAATTGGAGCCACCAGCCTCTACTGGTGCCAGGTGAAGAACTCTTAATTTCTTCAGGCTTTTTAGTCCTTCATTTTGTTTTTAACGCGTTTGTTACTGCGTTTTTAAATCTTCACATTGCTGCTGGCTTTCTACTACAGTTTTTACATTGGTTATATTCTGTTATATCATGTGGTACTTCAGGGTTTTAAATTCTCTGAATCACTCAGAGAACATGAGCTTTTGGGCAGTGTAGAAATGAAATAAATCAATTAACCTGTTTGTTTGTTTTTATTAGCCCGCTAAGAGAACAGCACTGTCTGTTTCCATGCTGGCCCTGGAGGAAGGGAAACTCTTCTCTGCTAGCTGCTTTTCAAGCTAGTTAAAAAGGAAAGGAAAGGGGAAAAAAAAGCCTTCTACTAAGAAGGCTGATGGAGCTCACTCACTTGCCTGCATGGAATTCCTGGTATGGTGACCATATGGAAAGGAGGACAGGGATCCTGTATCTTTAACGGTTGAATAGAAAAAGGAATTTCAGCAGGTGTCATTTGTATGCATGCAGCACCTGGTGAAATCCCCTCTTCATCAAAACAGTTAAAGCTGCAGGAGCTGTACTGTGACCAGATACAAAAGAGGGCAGGGCACCTGCAGCTTTAACTGTTGTAATGAAGAGGGAATTTCACCAGGTGCTGCATGCATACAAATGACACCTGCTGAAATTCACTTTTCAATGCAACTGTTAAAGATACCAGAGCCCTGTCCTCCTTTCCGTATGGTCACCATACCAGGAATTCCACGCAGGCAAGTGAGTGAGCTCCATCAGCCTTCTTAGTAGAAGGCTCTTTTTTCTTTTCTTTTTAACTAGCTTGAAAAGCAGCTAGCAGAGAAGAACTTCCCTCCCTAATTCCTGGTCACCTAGGGTGAGTTGTTAAATACAGGGCTGGTACAATGTATAATTTGGCAGAGAGGCGGCAACAGAGGAAGGGCTAAGGAAATAGAGGTAGGACTAAATGGTGGAAGAATATGGGTTTCAGTTACATATGCATAGGCTAGGAGGACGGCTAGAGGGTTCCGCCATAACCATTGACAGGACCGGCCCAAGACATTTTGCTGCCTGAGGCAAAGAACAAGATGGCACCTCCTCCTATTCCATGTACAAAAGCCGACTGGACTAGCAGGTGAATCTTACTTCAATACTGGGAATGGGACAGCTTCCTTCACTGCATCTGAAGACAGCAGGCTAGCTCAGGGGACACAAGGCCAGCCACGTGGTCCACAGCTCTCTCCTCTGATGCTTCCCTGCTGCCTCCCAGCATTTGCTGCCTGAAGCGACTGCCTCCCTCTGCCTAATGGTAGGGCCAGCCCTAATAAGAGAGATGCATTCATGACACAAAACGTGTTGTGCAAATAGACGAGGTAAGACGTCTTAGCTCATGCTCCTTCCATCACTGTCCTTGTAGTTTCTTGGGCGCAGGGCCTCGTGGTTTCTCAGCCCGGTTCTGCCGAAGGCACAGAAGGCGGCTCCGTCACCTTGCGCTGCTCCTACAGTTCCACCGCAAAGCCCAGCGTTGGCAGCTACCAGTGGGTAAAGGATCGAGTGCGGGAGGTCAAAAACACCACTCAGGAATTCACCGGGAGAGTGATTTATACCAGCGAAGAGGGCTTCCTCACGAAGAGAAGAGCTGATATAGAGATACTGGATCTAAGACATTATGACTCAGGGGTGTATCATTGTATGGTGAACATCCCCGGCCAAGGGGAGATCCAAGGAAACGGGACTGAGCTAAGGGTGGTTAAAGCACCACGGCCACCACCAGCAGGTAGGTTGGTGAGGAATCATTTTTGCATGGGTTTTGTGGGTGGTAAAGGGGGCATGTTTAGGATGACCATATGAAAAGGAGGACAGGGATCCTGTATCTTTAACAGTCGCATAGAAAAGGGAATTTCAGCAGGTGTCATTCGTATGCATGCAGCACCTGCTGAAATCCGCTCTTCATCACAACAGTTAAAACTGCAGGAGCTATACTGTGACCAGATACAAAAGAGGGCAGGGCACCTGCAGCTTTAACTGTTGTGATGAAGAGGAAATTTCACCAGGTTCCCCATATATACAAATGACACCTGCTGAAATTCCCTTTTCAATACATCTGTTAAAGATACAAGAGCCCTGTCCTCCTTTTCATATGGTCACCCTAGGCATGTTATTAGAAAGAGCTAGTATCACAGGATTCTTCGGATCTTTAGAGTAGCCATGGAACCTAAAGCCAGTGGGCTTGGAGCCAGAATTCCTGGCTCCTTGTAGGATAAAAGTGGCAGGTTAAAGTTTGCAGCAATGGTGTGTGAATTCCCGCCCTCCCCCCACAGCTTGAGAAGAAGAAATACAGGTTCAGGCATATCTTCCACCACACCCAACTTTAATAAGCCAGATGAAAGGCACCACAAATGCAGCAAAGAGGGTGCGCAAGCAATAGAATTGTTGCTTTTAATCTAGCTACTGCTCCTGTGAATTTATCAGCAGTTATTGCAGGCTTTAGCTGCTGACAATGGGTTTCTATACACCAGGCTTTTTATCCCATACTGGGGCTTCTGCTTCTAGATTCTTTGCAGCCCTTTACAGGTGCTTCTCTAATTTTTCCCATGGGGATTCCATTTCTCTGCAAGTTCTATATGTTTCATTACACAGCCACTAGGTGGTGCTGTGGTATAGCTGCGGTTATAGCGCAACGCCGTAATTACATGGAGCAATTGAAATCATTTTTTTTAAATAGTGCCTTTTCCCCATTATACATAAAGATGCAGAAATGGTCACAAAGCACGGGAGAACCCCTGGAGGCTGACGACGTCTTGTAAAGGATAAAAAGCCTGGTGTAGAGAAGCCCCAAGTTGGTCACCATGTCATGAAAAGCTTCTAATTCTTCCACCCCGCAGCTGTTCAACTACTATTGAAGGAACAAGAGCAAGCTAAGCCAGGTTTTCTTTTTTCTTTGAACTGGTCAGTTGGCAGCCTGTAACGTGGGATCGTAGAGGGCTCCCAGCATCTGCCACCACTCGGCTTAATAATGGGCCTAGATCTGCTCATCATCTTGGATTTCACTAACTTTAAATGTTTTTTATTTAAAGTATGTCTATTCTGCCCTTTATTGTAGCTATTTCAGAGCCGTTCACAATAGAAATGATAAACGACAACAACAACTGGAATGAAAAGTGGGCATTCCAGTGAACCCAACATTGGTTCAGTTGTCAGCCTTGCTCCAATGATTGGAGCAATCATTGACCCTCCAATGATTTGGGCATCATAGTTTATTACTATTTTTTTTAAAAAAAATAACAATATTGTTGTAGGCTCATTAATTCATGTAAACATTAATTTGTCACCCTATGTTTGAAAATAAAACACAAACAATCTTGAAATAGTTGCAGAATTGCTCCAGGGATGGCAGTGGGAGCTGGGGTTGCAGACGTCACAGATGCTCGCCAATCACTCCTGCTAATAGTTGGCTTCTGATTCCCTGCCACCCCCAGAGTTCAATCATGGAAAAGAAGGGTACAATTGGGTTAAATGAAGGGAGATGATTCCAAATTGGCCCTGTACTTCTAATAATATTACATAGGGTGCCCTACAGTCCTCTATTTGAAGGGAAGTCCGGTCTAGTCTGGATTAAAGCTAAAGAACCATAACATCAGAGGGCTTGAAGCTGCCTATCAACAGTTAGCATCAACACGAAGAGGCATCCAGAGGTCACTTGGGCTAGATCTACACTAGTACTTTTTAACAGTATTGAAGTGCTGCGGATAACTGTTGAGGTACATTACATATTCTGAATATTGCTTTTCTAGCATTATTTCCTGCTTTTTCTTCCAAATCATCCCAAATACTGCAACAGGTGTTGTATGTACTACCAAGTATAAATGTGCAAGAGGGATATAGTGTCACCTTGATGGGATTGTAGCCAAATGACACGAGGTGTAGATCTGGCCCTGGTCATAGGCTTCCCCACTAGGATGAGAGATTTCCATTCCTATCCGAATTTCTAAATCTAGGGTGACCGTATGAAAAGGAGGACAGGGCTCCTGTATCTTTAGCAGTTGTATAGAAAGGGGAATTTCAGCAGGTGTCATTTGTATGCATGCAGCACCTGGGGTAATTCCCTCTTCATCCCAACAGTTAAAGCTGCAGGAGCCCTGCCTTCTTTTGTATCTGTTCACTCTAGTATAGCTCTTGTGGCTTTAACTGTTGTGATGAAAAGGGAATTTCACCAGGTGCTGCATGCATACAAATGACACCTGCTGAAATTCCCCTTTCTATACAACTGTTAAAGATACAGGAGCCCTGTCCTCCTTTCCATATGGTCACCCTATCTAAATGTATACATACAGTTCAGCAAATGACGTTTTATGCAAGCCCATTACTTCTTTCATCCTTTTGTGATTAATCATTTCCTCTTTTTGGGGGGGAGAAACCTGAGCAGCCGTTTTAGGGTTACACCTGTCTTCACCCTTAGAAAGCTAGGCTAGATGAAACTTTGGTCTGAGCACAGGCCCTGTTCTGAAGGCACCTTAAACTATGGTGGTTAAATCTTTTTGGTGAACAATAAAAAAGCCTTAAGCATCATGGTTTAAGGTGCCTTCTGAACAGGGCCACAGTTCATCTTGTGTTTCCCCTTACTAATCCGTCCTCCCATGTTTGGAACTGTTCAGGCCCCAAAGCTGCCCAGCTAGAGGACTACATGGTGCTCGTCTGGCTCCTCCTCCGTGGCATGCTTTGCACCTTTGGCATTACCACAGTTGCTCTGATGACACGTCGGTATTATAAGAATTCAAGTAAGTGTCCGTCAGGCCCTCCTGCTAGCTTCTTGGAGGCTGGAGAAGCCAGCATTTCCCTCCCCATATATCAGGGGTGTAGAACTTCAGGCCTGTGAGCCAAATTCGGCCCACCTCAGATGGCCCTGCCCACTTCCATTGGCCCTGCCCACTTCCCCCGAACACCGATCATTTGGTGGTTTTGGACCTCAACTCCCATCAGTCCCAGGCACCATGGCAAACATGGCAAATGATCAGGAATGCTGGGAGTTGTAGTCCAAAACATCTGGGAGGGGGGCACCAGGTTTGGAAAGGTAGGCATAGATCCATGCTAACAGCAAGACTATTGACTATAGGCCTTTCCCACCCACCTCTGTGTTGTGATACTCCTGACCAAGAGGCCAGGCCAATGTATTCCTGGTTGCCTGGCAACCTTATCAGAAAGAACCATGTTGTAAGTGCAGCCTTGTATAGGGTGACCACATGAAAAGGAGGACAGGGCTCCTGTATTTTTAATAGTTGTATTGAAAAGGGAATTTCAGCAGGTGTCATTTGTATATATGGGGAACCTGGTGAAATTCCCTCTTCATCACCGCAGTTAAAGCTCCAGGAGCTATACTAGAGTGACCAGATTTAAAAGAGGGCAGGGCACCTGCAGCTTTAACTGTTGTATATATGCAGCACCCGGTGAAATTCCCTCTTCATCACACCAGTTAAAGCTGCAGGAGCCCTGCCTAACATGACCAGATAGCAAAGAGGGCAGGGCTCCTGCAGCGTTAACTGGTGTGATGAAGAGGGAATTTCACCAAGTTCCCCATATATACAAATGACACCTGCTGAAATTCCTTTTTCTATGCAACTTTTAAAGATACAGGAGCCCTGTCCTCCTTTCCATAGGGTCACCCTAATCAGGCTGGATCCCTCAGTATTTTTTTTTCAGTTCAGCATTTAGGGAAGAACAAGTGGGACCTTCAACAGTCTTGGAGCGCTCCTGTTTGGTGTTTCATTCAGCTAGCTATGCCTCCTTCTCGTATACTCCATTTCATTCCTCTTCCAACCCCCTGAATGGTCAGTAAGCGTTCTGTAGCCACTGAGCATGCTTGTCCTACCCTTGCTGCTTTTTCCTTCATAGAGGTTTTCCTGCCTTTAAAATATTTGGTACTTCTGCAAACCTTGCGTTCCCCCAGTCTGCTGTAACCCCCTCTGACGACTACAAAAGGATCCATGCTTGGAAAATGAGTTTTCTTTTAGTAAATACGTAGGGTGACCCTATGAAAAGGAGGACAGGGCTCCTGTATCTTTAACAGTTGTATTGAAAAGGGAATTTCTGCAGGTGTCATTTGTATATATGAGGAACCTGGTGAAATTTCCTCTTCATCACAACAGTTAAAGCTGCAGGTGCCCTGCCCTCTTTTAAATCTGGTCACTCTAGTATATCTCCTGCAGCTGTAACTGTTGTGATGAAGAGGGAGTTTCACCAGGTTCTCCATATATACAAATGAAACTTGCTGAAATTCCCTTTTCTATGCAAAGGGAGGAGGCCTGTCCTCCTTTTCATATTTGTTGTTGTTTATTCATTCAGTCGCTTCCGACTCTTCATGACTTCATGGACCAGCCCATGCCAGAGCTTTCTGTCGGCCGTTGCCACCCCTAGCTCCCCCAAGGTCAAGTCTGTCACCTCCAGAATATCATCCATCCATCTTGCCCTTGGTCGGCCCCTCTTCCTTTTGCCTTCCACTTTCCCTAGCATCAGCATCTTCTCCAGGGTATCCTGTCTTCTCATTATGTGGCCAACCTAAAATACGAGGATGATCTTTCTTGCCTATTGATCTCTCTTCATCCTTTTTCTAGGTCCAAAGAAGGCCCAGAACAGGTCACTGCACCGCAGAGAGAACAAATAAAAATCAGCAAGCAGGAAATGACACCTGCCATCTCCTGTCTAGCAAATGCATCAAGAGAACGCACAAATCTCCACTCCCTTCTTGTCCACCTCAATTCTTGTCCATTCCAGCAGGCCTCATTCCCCTTTTGCACAGATGAGGAGCCAAACCACAAGAAAGAAGAGCAAATCTAAACCCATCTGTGGAGGCAGGGCCAACCCTACCATTAGACAGAGTGAGGCAACCACCTTGGGCAGCAGAAACTGGGGAACAGTGGCAGCAGGTCTCTGTCCATTCTTCCCGAATTCCACTCCCTCAGGAGTAGGGTGACCATATGAAAAGGAGGACAGGGCTCCTGTATCTTTAACAGTTGCATAGAAAAGGGAATTTCAGCAGGTGCCATTTGTATATATGGAGAACCTGGTGAAATTTCCTCTTCATTACAACAGTGAAAGCTACAGGAGCTATACTAGAGTGACCAGCTCCTGTAGCTTTAACTGTTGTGATGAAGAGGGAATTTCACCAAGTTCTCCATATATACAAATGACACCTGCTGAAATTCCCTTTTCAATACAACTGTTAAAGATACAGGAACCCTGTCCTCCTTTTCATATGGTCACCCTACTCAGGAGACAGAGCTCTGTGAGCCACACATGGCGTGTCCTGCAACCCCTAAATTAGCATGCTGCCCCTGGGTGTGGCAGAGGATGCTATCCCCCACTGCCAGTGTTGAGGTAACATTCAGCTGCGATTCCTGCGTGGAATAGAGGGGCTTCAAGCAGCAAAATGTTGTGGGCTGACCCCTCTGTGGAGGCCTTTTAATCTCACACCACAATCTCAGGCCTGTTGAATTTGATGCTACAATTTAGGAAGGGAGTTGAGGAACTGAGGCCAATAGTGGTGACAAAAGATGACGTTCTCAACCTTACTGACAAATTGAAAGCAAATAAATCGCCAGGCCCAGATGGCATCCATCCTAGAGTTCTCAAAGAACTCAAATATGAAATTGCGGACCTCCTCCCAAAAATATGCAACATGTCCCTAAGCTCAGCCTCTGTACCAGAGGACTGGAAGATGGCCAATGTAACACCAATTTTCAAAAAGCAATCCAGGGTGGATCCAGGAAATTACAGGCTGGTTAGCTTGACATCTGTTCCAGGTAAATTAGTTGAAAGCATTATTAAAGACAAAATTAGTAAGCTTATAGAAGGGCAGGTCCTGCTAAAGAAGAATCAGCATGGCTTCTGCAAAGGAAAGTCCTGCCTCACTAATCTACTAGAATCCTTTGAGAGTGTCAATAAACATGTAGACAGGGGTGATCCAGTGGACATTGTTTACCTGGACTTCCAAAAGGCTTTTGATAAAGTCCCCCACCAAAGACTCCTGAATAAACTTAGTAGTCATGGAATAAGAGGAGAGGTCCTCTTATGGATCAGTAACTGGTTAAAGAATAGAAAGCAGAGTAGGAATAAATGGTCAATTCTCCCGATGGAAGGAAGTAAATAGTGGGGTCCCACAGGGATTGGGATTGGGACCAATTCTTTCCAACTTGTTCATAAATGATCTGGAATTAGGACTGAGCAGCGAAGTGGCCAAGTTTGCTGACGACACCAAATTATTTAAGGTTGTTAAAACACAAAGGGATTGTGAAGAGCTCCAAAGGGATCACTCCAAGCTGGGAGAGTGGGCGTCCAAATGGCAGATGCGGTTCAATGTAAGCAAGTGTAAGGTGATGCATGTTGGGGCAAAAAAACCCAACTTCAAGTATAACCTAGTGAGATCGGAGCTGGCGGTGACCGAACAAGAAAGATCTTGGGATTGTGGGGGACAGCTCGATGAAGATGTCCACCCACTGTGCAGCCGCTGTAAAGAAGGCAAACTCCATGTTAGGCATTATAAGAAAAGGAATTGAAAATAAAACGGTTAGTATCATACTACCCTTATACAACTCTATGGTGCGACCACACTTAGAATACTGTGTGCTGTTCTGGTCACCACACCTAAAAAAGGATATTATAGAGCTCGAAGAAATGCAGAAAAGGGCAACTAAAATGATTAAGGGGCTGGAGCATCTCTCCTATGAGGGAAAGTTACATCAAGTGGGATTGTTTAGCTTGGAAAAAAGGAGGCTAAGGGGAGACGTGATAGAGGTGTACAAATACATGCATGGTATGGAGAATGTGGATAGCGAGACATTTTTCTCCCTCTCTCAAAATACTAGAACCCAATGGGGTCATCACATGAAGCTGATTGGTGGGAGATCCAAGACATATAAAAGGAAGTGCTTTTTCACACAGTGCATAGTTAAATTATGGAACTCACTACCACAAGATGTAGTGATGGCCACCAATTTGGAAGGATTTAAAAGGGGGTTGGATAAATTCCTGGAGGCGAAGGCTATCAATGGCTACTAGCCCTGATGGTTGTGTGCTATCTCCAGTATTCGAGGCAGTGAGCCTGTGTGCATCAGTTACTGGGGAACATGGGCGTTAGGGTGCTGTTCCACCATGTCCTGCTTGTTCATCCCTGGCCAATGGCTGGTTGGCCACTGTCAGAACAGAGTGCTGGACTAGATGTACCCTCGGTCTGATCATATATGACTTCTTGAATTCAGATTGCAAAACATCTTTCAGTTCTGTTTTCTGCACACAAAAGGGAAGACACACACACACGCACACACACTGTAAAAAGGCTTCCGAGAGAGAGAGAGAGAGAGAGAGAGAGAGAGAGAGAGAGAGAGGAGACAAGAACTACGGAGTCCAGACAACCAAATCCAAATAACTATAAGCAGCAAGATATATTTATCTCATAGAGAATCTAGGAACAGCAAACAAAGGGTCCATCTAGTCCAGCACTCTGTTCCCACAGTGACCAACCAGCCATTGGCCAGGGATGAACAAGCAGGACATGGTGCAACAGCACCCTAACACCCATGTTCCACAGCAACTGGTACACACAGGGTTATTGCCTTGAATACTGGAGGCAGCACGTAGCCATCAGAGCTAGTAGCCATTGATAGCCTTCTCCTCCAGGAATTTATCCAACCCCCTTTTAAAGCCATCCAAATTGGTGGCCATCACTACATCTTGTGGTAGTGAGTTCCATAATTTAACTTTCATACCACTTTCAGTACCACTATAAAGTAGTAGTGTTGATCCTGCAGTGCACTTCAATACTGCTATAAAGCAGTAGTGTGGCTCCTGCCTTTTATATCCCGCTTTCATACCACTGCTTGGTGTAGATGAGCCCTCAGTTATCCTTCAAAATTCATACATCTCTGAATTTGGTAATGGAACTCCCCAATCAAAGAACATGTACAAAAGTGCTTATATTAGGGAAATGTGTGAGCAAAAGGCTCTATGTTTGTGACGATAGCATTGAAAATGCTTGGTAAAAAAAAGTGTATGTAAGCCAAAATTCAGTCCGAAAATGCATGCATTATGAGAAAAGGTGCACACAAATTTGTCTGAGAACAGATTCTCAAAGTTTGGAATGAGCCAAAATTTAAGATTGCAAAAATGCGAAAACGAAAAAACAAAATTAAAGAATCCTATGGTCCTTAGACAGATTTCTGGATATGAGGTTGGAGACTTTGCTCTGACCTCTGAGCTAGGAATCAGTGCTCCCTGCCCCGTCCCTCTCTTCCTTGTAGCTGACATGGAGAAGGACTACACCAGTTGCCTCTCTGAGTTTGGAGAAGTGACTTTGGAGAGGGGGTAGGCGTTTCGTTGGGTGGGGAGGAGGAGGGACTGGAGAGGCCGGGATATGAACTCTATCAAGGCCTCTCCCACATCTTTCCCTCCCCTCCAAAGCATCCAGCAAAAAATGCAGAGTGGAAGGGCAGGGGAGGTACCGCCATGCCCAGGACCCTAGCTGCAGTGCACGTTCGCTCCCCCTCCCCTGTAAACCTTTCCCAAGCCAAGCAGCAGCAACAGTCTCGGCCCATGCGCTCCCTCCTGCTTCCGATAAACAGCCTCCCTTTCTTCTATCCCCGGAGTTTGTTTAATATGATCTTAGGGGAAAGTGTAGTGTGTTGTCTTACTGTAATTGTGCCGCTTCAGGCTGCTGTACTATTGTATTTACACAGAGACACTTTAAAAAAAAAAAAAGATTAACCGCAGGGGAAAGGAGAACGTAGGGGGCGGGGCGGGAAATTTCGCTGGCATAGTAGTGCTCCAGGTGAAGAGATACATGAGCTGAAGGAGCGCAAAAGCGCACAGATGTGAAAGTGCCCAGCGCTCAACGTGCTAAGGAAACGGAGGGGAAACTGCGGATGGAAACTGGATAAAAAAAGTAGATGTGATGGAGCTTTTAGTCATACAGTATCCCCACACATTTATACCACCAGGTAGTTTTGAATTATGTGGTGTCCTCAGGGTGCTGCCCTGCTGCTCTGGCTTCTCATGCTGGCAGCTTAGAGCTGCCATTTTATCACCCCACAGTGCCCAGGTTGTAGCGCTGCTCTGGGGCATTGTGGGAAATTTCTATTGCAGCCAGCCACTCGGAGCCATCATTTTAATTTCCCAGAGTGCCCCGCAATGGCATTACATTGGGGGCAAGGTGAGCAATTTTTCAAATTATTTTTTAATTGTGGATTTCAAACCAAACAAAACGTAGATCAGAAGAAAGGAAACTATGACTACGTGCGTAAACAATGTGAGCGATTTAAAAGGCAGCTGCAAATAGGATGTCTCCTTACACATCACCGAGAGAGAGAAAGAGATTATCAAAAAAGGGGACATGGATTTGCATAACATTTGCATATGCTAAATTATTATTATTATTATTATTATTATTATTATTATTATTGTTATTAACATTTGTATTATCAGCCCCATAGCAGAGGCTCTCTGAGCAGTTTACAAAGGATAAAAACACTTAAAAACAATATACAAAAGTTTAAATTCACAAAACCATACAATTTAAAACCACAAAAACACACAAAAACAAGCCCAGGCTAATTACAACTTGCTAAATGCCTGGGAGAAGAGAAAAGTCTTGACCAGGCGCCGAAAAGATATACATGTACATTTCAAAATAATTAATAAGGATTTAAATAGAAATACAATACATCTCACCATGTGGGGAAGACAGTGTCCAGACAGCGACCTCCATGTCTGCTCTGTCAGCCAGACAGGTGCTAACTGTTGATGGGCAACTTCGAGGCCCCTGCCCTTCCTCCTTTCCACTGGTTCTTTATCTTTAAACTGGACTTGGACTGGAGAATCCTGCAAATAGAGGACTGTCATCTGTAAAGTAGGACATCAGGCCACTCCAGTTCAAAAGCACCCAGAGAATTGCAGCACTTTTGCTGCCCAGTGCTGCCTCCACCACCAGGGCCAGGTAAATCTGCTGGGAGTGGAACCCACTGACGTAGGAGAGTGTCTCCCAGGGCAGAGTTCGCCCAAGGTGTCCTCCAGTCTGGAACCAGACCTAAAAAGTACATGATTAAAGTAAAGGGTTCTTCTATCAGACCACATAGGAATAAACAAGGGTGTGTATGTGACATTATATACCTTAGATCCCATCTCTGCAGTTGTATCCCTGTTCAATAAATTCTTCCTGAACACAAAACCATATTTTTCATTAAACTGGAGTCATTGTCTAATACATCTCATGATGGTGGTGGTGGTCATAGTGGTCCTCCTCCTCCTCCTCCTCCTGCTTAAACTATGACTTTATGCAGATCTATTTAGGTGAGTTGTTAACTCTTAAAATAAATAATTCCGATACAAGAGCAAGGCCTTGGGGCAGAGGATAGAAGGCTCTTATAGCAAGGGGCCTAGATCAGAAACACATTTTAATGGCTTTATACTCCTGTATTGTGACAATTTACTGGGAGGATGAAATTCTCACTGCATCAGTAAAATCCAAATTTATTTATTGACCTCCTATCCTCTGCTGTTTCCTCTCCCCTGCCCCATTGCCCGGCTTCTTAAGTGGGGAATTCTGGGCCTTTTTCTGTCTTAAGTATTCCCAGAGGAACAGCCACTTCCCCCGGCTGTTCTGGGTGATGCACTCATGTGCCCAGTGATGCAGAATGCTCATTCTGCCAGGTGTGACCCCACCCGTTCTCACGCTGTGGTGGGCACCGCCCAACTTGGTTTCCGTCCTGCAAAATCTCAGCTTGTTTTAGAAGGGCACAGAGTCCCATCTTTCCTTCCTTCCCTGCCCCTCCCTCTCAGTCTGTTGGGCCCCACAGAGAAGCCAAGACTCATATAAGGATCAGAATGCAATCCCATCCTATCAGGATACTGAGGAGGGTTGTGTATTACAAAAGAAGGCATACAACTATGCGTATATCACAGAACGCTGCGCACAAAATTTGTTTGTTAAGGAAAATTGCAACCTCCAATTTCCTGGCCACCCCTCACTGTAGTTAGGTTTGAAACAAGCTCCTCTTTGCATGGGGCTGAGTAAAGGGAGGCTGCAAGGCGCTTTGGGAGTCCTTGTAGGCTACACCTGGTATGTAGGCTGCTAATTCCCCACACCTGTGGGCTGCTCTTTTTCTACCACTGCGGGCCACCAGCTCCCAAGTCCCCCAGGACGTCAGTTCCTCACCCTTGCAGGCCACCAGTTCCCCATCCCTGTGAGCCGCTGATTCCCCACTGCTGCGGGTCACTAGTTTCCCACTCCTGCGGGCCGCTGGTTCTCCACCCCCGCAGGCTGAGCGTTCCTTATTGTAGATAATGCACATAAAACACTTTAAACTCTTGAAAGCACTAGACAAATGTTAAATATTGAGGGTGTCTTCATAATAGAGTGACCATGTGAAAAAGAGGACAAGGCTCCTGTAAATTTAACAGTTGTGTAGGGAAAGGGGAATTTCAGCAGGTGTCATTTGTATGCCTGCAGCACCTGGTGAAACTCCTTCTTCATCACAACATTTAAAGCTGCAGGAGCCCTGCCCTCTTGACCAGATACAAAAGAGGGCAGGGCTCCTGCAGCTTTGACTGTGGTGATGAAGAGGGAGTTTCACCAGGTGCTGCATTCATACAAATGACACCTGCTGAAATTCCCTTTTCTATGCAACTATTAAAGATACAGGGCCCCTGTCCTCTTTTTCACATGGTCACCCTACTTCATAACCCTGTTCTCATGTCTCTAAAAGCTTGCTGACACACAGAAACTGAGACAGCAAATCATCCCCTAGGTTTCTGTGTCAAGCTGCTGTTAAACACCGACATGAGGAGGGCCAGTTAAAAAAAGAAAAAGGGGAAAAACAAAGAAAGTTTTGGCCCTGTGGCCTGTACAAAGCGTGAGGGAGACAGGATGTTTCAACAGCCCTCGCCTCAACTGCAATGCTTTTTGAGGGACTCATAGAATCATAGAATAGTAGAGTTGGAAGGGGCCTATAAGGCCATCGAGTCCAACCCCCTGCTCAATGCAGGAGTCAGGTCATACCTTTGGCTGTGGAGTGCAATCTTCTGGGACCTGGCACCCTCCAGATGTGTTTTGACTACAACTCCCATCACCCTGTACAAGGCTGGTGTAATGTGGGAAAAACAGTCATGACTCTTTGAGCAATTAGACGAGCCATACCTGTTGCTATTCTCTCTTCTCCACAGCTATTAAAGGCACAGGAGCCCTGCTGTCTTTTGCAACGGGCCACCCTAGATCACCGCTTCAGAATGAAGCCTGCGTTACTGCTGAGGCAGCAATCTTAACGTCTCTTGTCAAGGCACCCCTAACAGCCTCCTCCAGCCTCCCTCACCCCTTCTCTTCTCCGCTCGTCTGACATTGTGGTTGAGTGGAAACATCTGTTGTTTCATTTTTGGTTTGTGCGACAGGTCCGAATTTCCTGGGGGAAGCAGAAGTTGCTGCTTGCCGCTTCATGACGTCTGTCAGCAGGCGTTCTCAGCTCAGAAAGCGCAGGTGGGCAGTGCGGAACGGATGCTTGAGCCCCTGGGATGGTGAAGACGCCCAGAGGCCTACCCCTTGGAGACCCAGTTGGAGAAGTGGAAGGAGGTAAGAAGAAGGGGCCCGATTGAACCTGCCTGGAGTTGGGAAGCAGGGCTGGCCCGACTGTTAGACGGAGTGAGGCAGCTGCCTCAGGCAGCAGATCTTGAGTGGCAGAAGATAAGGGCAACACATTCTTACTTTTTGTCTTTGGGTCCTGTGGGACAAGAGATGAGGTCAGGCTCCTCTTGTCCGCTAGTTCTGCATTCCCATTCAGTGGCTCATTGATTCTCATATTAGGAACTCATAAAGGCGCTTTACTCTTGAAGAAAAATTGGAGCTGGGGGGATTTCAGGGATAACCCCTAATTTATTTCTTGAACATAAGAAGCGCCATACTGGATCAGACCAAGGGTCCATCTAGTGCAGCACTCTGTTCACACAGTGGCCGACCAGCCATCGGCCAGGGACCAACAAGGCAGGACATTATATTTATTTATTATTATGTGTATTTATTTCTTACCCACCTCTCCCTCTGGATCGAGGCAGGGGATAATATTTAATATAAAAATACCATATAAATTAAATGCATAAAACTGATTAAAACGTATAAAACCAATACAGTATAAGAATTGAGCATCTTAAAATTCATCTGGGTAGTCTTGCCAGAAGAGACTAGCCTTTATAGCTGCCTTAAACTCAGTGAGAATATTAAGTTGACTAATCTCTCCCAGCAGGCCATTCCACAGTTTGGGAGCAGCAGAAGATAAGGTCCTCTGGATAACAGCTGTCAGCCTAGTTTTTATTGATTATTACGTTTATATCCTGCTTCTTTTTCCTGTTGCAAGGGAGTCATGGCAGCTTACATGGGCCTCTTCCTCCTCTCCATTTTATCCTCACAATAACCCTGTGAGGTGGGTTTGGCTGAGAGGCAGTGATTGGCCCAAAGTCATCCAGGGAGCTTCATGGCTGGGTGGCAACTTGTACCCAGGTCTCCTGAGTCTCAATCCAACACTTTAACTACTACACCACACTGGCTCTCACTTTTCATTCATCATGAAACCCAAGGTTGTATACATGCGGGGGATTTCCAGATAGTCTCCCTTCCAAGCACAAGACCAGACCTAGACCTGCTTCGCGTCAGCAAAGTGGCTACATCATGTGCCCTCTCACCATGGTCATCCCTGTGAAGGAAAAGAGGGGCATGAGCTCTGGAGTCCCAACAATGTGTGAGTGGCAGTGTGTGTGTTTGTGTGTGTGTGTGTGTGTGTATGCCCTCCTGAATAAGCAGGCAGCGTAGGTCTTCCGTACACAAGGAAATGAGGAAAGGGTTTATTTAGAAGAGCACAATGGGACCTGCAATAAAATGTTGCAGTGTATCCCTCCTAAAAGAGGTGCTCCTGTTCAGGTTTCCAATTAGATTCTCTTTCCAACCAGGATATTCCATTCCATGCACCATCTCCATGTCCTGAACTTATTTTCTGTCGCTCTGCATTCTGTGTCTTCTGAGCGTGCTAAGTTCTCACTGGACTGATTTTTGTTTGTTTTGTTTTTTAGAATGGGGATTGCGCCACAGGTGCTTCCCCCCCCCTCCCTAGTTCTGCAAATGTCTGGGTTCTCCCAAACATGCTGATGCTTCCTTCTTGTTTCTCAGTGGACCCAAATTGACCACAATCCTGATGGCCAAAGTTGCTCTTAGGAGGAATGATTTTAAAAAATGATGATATATGAAAATGAACGGGACATCACATAGATCTGGGCTTTTTGAGGAGGAGGAGGAGGAGGAGGAAGAAGTAGTGGTGGTGGTGGTGGTGGTGGTGGTGTATAGTGGTTAAAGATGTGAGCTGCATTCCTGGATAAAATCATCTCTCTCATCCATAAACTCACATGGGCCCCGTCTATACCACAACAGGATTGCTCCTCATTAAATATAAACCCAAATTTTCATTGATTCGAATCTAGGTAAAGAGCGTCACACTGCAGCAGCAACAGCGATTTATTTCCTGATTTTTTTTTATAGTGCAGTTATAAATGCGCATATACAATGGTACGATGCTACAGAGTACAGATGATAGAAGCTATACATTTTATATGCGGAGCTCCGCAGATTCATATGACAGACAAACGGGGAGCGAGGGCGTAAGTTAAGAGGCAGCAGAATCAGAGAATTCAAACTAAAAACGGCACGGAGGAACGAGGCAGACGATAGGTAGAAAATCGGGAAATCGGCCAGTCACGTTGTCCTACTCTCAAAGCTCCGCCCACATGTCAAAACCAATTTAATTTATTTATTTATTTATTTATTACATTTTTATACTGCCCAATAGCTGAAGCTCTCTGGGTGGTTCACAAAAATTAACTCCCCCAAAGACACATAACCATAACGCAGTGCAAACTCGGACGTGATCCAAAAGTCATGGTAAATCACAAATGCGAATCAGTGCATTTAGGTCAGGGTAAACAAGCCATATAGACAAACCCTCAGGTTATCTTACAACCAGCTTCAGCAACCCCTCTTCCCCAGTCTTCGCAATATTGATATAAGAATATTGCTGGACCACCTTACAAGGCTGTTGTAAAGACTGAGATAGTGTATGTGAAGCATTAAAATTTTTAAAATGTCATTCATTTGTTGTTTTTCTGCCCAAGCTCCACGTAACTCCTGGTGTCCTCCAACGTGGAAATCAGTAATGGCAGACAGGTTTTCCTGAAAGTCACTTTGCTCACCACTCACAGACTTTAGACTTGTTCT
Organism: Elgaria multicarinata webbii; assembly: GCF_023053635.1. Lineage (NCBI taxonomy): Eukaryota > Metazoa > Chordata > Lepidosauria > Squamata > Anguidae > Elgaria > Elgaria multicarinata. The sequence goes on along the minus strand of NC_086173.1, from coordinate 151,493,328 downwards.
CTTTTTTCCCCCCTAGAACGGTTCAACTCTACCTTTGACCATGGTAAATTTTGAAACTGGTAGGTGTTGTTGTTGTTGTTGTTGTTGTTGTTGATATTATTATTTAACAGACTTATATACCACTTACCTTATTTTAAAAATATCTCTCTAAGTGGTTTACAAACAAAATACATTAAAATAAAACACTTATAAAAACATTAAAACCATCTACTCAAGATACCATAATTAACAAGCAAACTGGGCAGCGCATTCAATCAAGAAAGCCTTGGGTAAAGAGATGGGCACCTAAAGCATTATTTATTTATTGCATTTTTATACCGCCCAATAGCCGAAGCTCTCTGCTACAGTTGACGCCTCCCAAATACCAGTGGGGAGGCATTCGATAAGGGGGGTGGGTGCCATCACAGAGAAGGCCTGCTTCTGGATTGTTGCAAGCCAGAGAGCTTTGGCTATTGGGCGATATAGAAATGCAATAAATAAATAAATAAATAAATAAATAAATCCAGGTACAACCAGCAAAATTGTTGGCTGCTGTCAGGAGCTGCCCCTTTTCAACCTGCATTTGAAAAGAGCTGCCCCTTTTCAACCTGCCCCTTTTATTCCTGCATTGAGCAGGGGGTTGGACTCGATGGCCTTGTAGGCCCCTTCCAACTCTGCTATTCTATGATTCTATCTAGGGTGACTATATTTGGGAAACCAAAAAAGAGGACACCTAGTGTGTGTGTGGGGAAGCAGCTTTCTGAGTCCTGCAGAAAGTACGTTATTCCCCCGCCACCTTAAAGAACCCGATTGGAGTGGAGGAGGGGAAAGGATTTCATTCTGCACCACCACCATCCACTCCAATTGGGGCCTTTTCTATAATGTCCATGCATGACCCACTTTCCCCTTTAAGACCTCAATTGGAGCTCGGGGTGGGGGAATGATGTGCCTCAAGAAAGCATGTCACTCCCTCCTGCCATGCTAATAGCAGCCTTAAAGAGGAAGGTGTGTCATTCCAGGACATTATTGAAAATTATAGAAAATCCCCCCTGACACCATGGAAAGAACAAAAACCAGGACAAATCCGGGGAAATCCTGACAGTTGGTCACCCTAATTCTATCCATCTGTCAGGGATGCTTTAGGGTGGATTCCTGCATTGAGCAGGGGGTTGGACTCGATGGCCTTGTAGGCCCCTTCCAACTCTGCTTTTCTATGATTCTATCCATCTGTCAGGGATGCTTTAGGGTGGATTCCTGCATTGAGCAGGGGTTTGGACTCGATGGCCTTATAGGCCCCTTCCAACTCTGCTTTTCTATGATTCTATCCATCTGTCAGGGATGCTTTAGGGTGGATTCCTGCATTGAGCAGGGGGTTGGACTCGATGGCCTTGTAGGCCCCTTCCAACTCTGCTTTTCTATGATTCTATCCATCTGTCAGGGATGCTTTAGGGTGGATTCCTGCATTGAGCAGGGGGTTGGACTCGATGGCCTTGTAGGCCCCTTCCAACTCTGCTTTTCTATGATTCTATCCATCTGTCAGGGATGCTTTAGGGTGGATTCCTGCATTGAGCAGGGGGTTGGACTCGATGGCCTTGTAGGCCCCTTCCAACTCTGCTTTTCTATGATTCTATCCATCTGTCAGGGATGCTTTAGGGTGGATTCCTGCATTGAGCAGGGGGTTGAACTCGATGGCCTTATAGGCCCCTTCCAACTCTGCTATTCTATGTAGCTCCTTTGCTGAGGCAACTGCACTGGCTGCCTATTTGCTACTGGGCCAGGTCTAAGGTTTTGTCACTGTGTACAATGTCCTAAACAACTTGGGCCCAGGATACCTGAGAGAACGCCTTCTCCCTTACCAACCTACCCAGTAATGCGGTCATTAGACGGCAGAGGCCATGCTCCTGGTGGTTCCACATGAACCTATGACTCGGCTGGAGTCCATCAGGAGAAGAGCCTTTAGTGTGGTGGCCCCTTTTCTTTGGCATTCCCTGCCCTCAACTCACCAGCCATCGTTTTTATTGGTGTTCTGTTTTAAAATGAACAAGTTGAATATGCTGTTTTAATATTGGTGTCTTTTTACGGTTTTATTTCTTATGTTCAGGAATCTACTTTAGATATGGAGCGGTATATAAATGTTGTAAATAAATGAATAAAGACTCCTCCAATGATCTTAATGATTGCACAGGTCTATACCGGGGTGTGTGTAGGTGGTGGGGGAGTGCGATCTGCCAGGTAACCTGGTCCCAAGCTGTTTAGAGCCTTATATGTCAACAGCAGGACCTTGAACTTGGCTCAGTGGCTAATAGGTAGCCAGTGCAGTTGCTTCAATACTGGTGTCATATGTAGGGTGACCCTATGAAAAGGAGGACAGGGCTCCTGTATCTTTAACAGTTGTATTGAAAAGGGTATTTCAGCAGGTGTCATTTGTATATATGGAAAACCTGGTGAAATTTTCTCTTCATCACAACAGTTAAAGCTGCAAGTACCCTGCCCTCTTTTAAATCTGGTCACTCTAATATAGCTCCTGCAGCTTTAACTGTTGTGATGAAGAGAAAATTTCATCAGGTTCTCCATATATGCCAATAACAACTGCTGAAATTCCCTTTTCTATGCAACTGTTAAAGATACAGGAGCCCTGTCCTCCTTTTCATATGGTCACCCTAGTCATATGTGCACGGTCGGCCAAGTACTCAGCATTCCTGGCTGCCACAATCTGCATCAGCTCAGCTACACGAGGCTGGCTGCACATGAAGTGCATTGCAGTGATCTAAACAGGAGGTTAACCATGCATGGACCACAGTGGCCAAACTATCCCGCTCCAGGACGTAGCTGCTATATCCATCAGAGCTGAGGGCTATCTATATGCCCTATTTACCAACTGGGGGCTGCGCAGTGGCGCTGTGTCAGTTATACGATGTAGCTGCCCACTCGCAACCATCAGGGGGCTTTTCCCCAAAGCTGCGGATTTCAGAAGTCTGGGACTTAACTGCGACTTCTTGCTTTGCTGTGAAGCCACCACCCTCTTCCCACCGTCTGTTGGTGGTGTCCTCGCTTTCGCTTTGGGCTGGGGGGATGTTCCAGGGACAGATTGCTCCAGGATAGTTGGTGACATTCAGAGTGGTTTATCTAGGGTGACCACATGAAAAGGAGGACAGGGCTCCTGTATCTTTAACAGTTGCATAGAAAAGGGTATTTCAGCAGGTGTCATTTGTATATATGGAGAACCTGGTGAAATTCCCTCTTCATCACAACAGTTAAAGCTGCAGGAGCTATACTGCAGCTATACTGTGACCAGATTTAAAAGAAGGCAGGGCACCTGCAGCTTTAACTGTTGTGAAGAAGAGGAAATTTCACCAGGTTCTCCATCTATACAAATGCCACCTGGTGAAATTTCAATAATAATAATAATAATAATAATAATAATAATAAAAAATTTCTTACCCGCCTCTCCGATTGGATCGAGGCAGGGAACAACAGTAAATGTAAAATACATAAAATACTGATTAAAACCATAGTATACCCTGTTAAAAACATCTTAAAAGCATCCTAAAAATATCCTAAAATTCTACTGGATAGGCCTGCTGGAAGAGATCAGTCTTGATCAATACAACTGTTAAAGATACAAGAGCCCAGACCTCCTTCTCATATGGTCACCCTAGCTCATCTGATTGGGCAGTTGTGACACAAAGCCATTTCAAACATTAAAAAAAGGAAAGGAAACTGCAACTCTTCAGCTTATCACTTTGGAAGCGTACCCCTGTACCTTTAACAGTTGTTCAGAAAAGGGAATTTCAGCAGGTGTCATTTGTATGTGTGCAGCACCTGATGGGATTCCCTCTTCATCACAACAGTTAAAACTGCAGGAGCCCTGCCCATGCGACCAGATACAAAAACTGAGCAGCGTGAATAGTGCTGGCTGGATGAATTGGTCTATTTCCAGTCTGTCATATACACAATTTGAATGCAACTTTATCTAATGTATGCATTATTGTTTGAAGTTTTTGAGCTGAAAACGGTATCACTAAAATCAGAGAAGCGTGCAATCTGAATTATAACTGTGTTCTGATCTGCATATTAATCCAAGAAGTGTGAATTAGGTCAATTTACTTAAAAATATGGACCCCATGAAATCCTCCCCATCCCTAGAATCCTAGAATAGTAGAGTTGGAAGGGGCCCACAAGGCCATCGAGTCCAGCCCCCTGCTCAATGCAGGAATCCACCCTAAAGCATCCCTGACAGATGGTTGCCCAGCTGCCTCTTGAAGGTCTCTAGGGTGGGAGAGCCCACAACCTCCCTAGGTAGCTGATTCCACTGTCGCACTGCTCTAACAGTCAGGAAGTTTTTCCTGATGTGCAGCCTGTTCAAGTTAAAGGAATCTGGCTTCCTTTAACTTGAGCCCGTTATTCCGTGTCCTGGGGCGGATCCACACGTCGTTCTGAAATCGCGTGCATGCGCCCCAACTACGGCCCCAAAACGATAGTGTGTACCATAGCTGAAGAGACGGAGGCGGTGGCGGCTGGGGAATCCGGGCTTCCGCCTCCGCCGAGCTCTCCGACCCGGGTCGCTCTTACCCCGGCAGCAGGAGGGCGGCGGCAGCAGCGGCGGCAAGGACGCGCCTGGATTCCCCAGCCGCCTCCGCCTCCGTCTCTTCAGCTATGGTACACACTATCATTTTGGGGCCATAGTTGGGGCGCATGCAGGCGATTTCAGAACGACATGTGGAAGGGCCCCTGCACTCTGGGAGGATCGAGAAAAGATCCTGGCCCTCCTCTGTGTGACAAACTTTTAAGTATTTGAAGCGTGCTATCCTGTCTCCCCTCAATCTTCTCTTCTCCAGGCTAAACATGCCCAGTTCTTTCAGTCTCTCCTCATAGGGCTTTGTTTCCAGACCCCTGATCATCCTTGTGGGGCCATGGTGGATACAGTGATGGAGAAAGGAAGGACTGACCTGCCCAGCACAGATGATTAGGCATCTGGTTCCAGGAAGGAATGGGAAAGAAATTCATTTGGTTCACATTTGGATATAAACTTCCTGAATTTTAACTGTTTGTAATCCAGCCAGAAAATATTCTTGAATAATATAATGAGTAAATAACTAAGACAGGAGGAGTGTAGGGAGTGTATAGCATTGGGTGGGGTATATTGGCAGGAAGGAAGTGGTCACACCATGGAGGCAGCCACAGGGCAGCTGGAATAGGAGAGAAATTTGCTTGGTTTGCATTACTGAATTTCACACATTCAAACCAACACATGAACAGAAACTGAGTTATTGTTCAAAACTTGCACTTCTCTGAAATTGACACTGGAGTTCTTCTATCAAGAAATGTGTACAAACACAAAAATGTGTAATAATGCCCCCAAATGCATTCTATTTAGAACAGCTTAACTGCTTGCTAAAATTGTGTATTTTGTATGTTACGCAAAGTTCCATAAAAATGCATGTATACGTACAAAAATGCATCTGAATTTTCATGTATTTTTTTAAAAAAAATTCTCAAAGTTCAGGCAAGCCAAACTTAAGATAGGGAAAATGAGACAATGAAAAACTAAAATGGATTAATTCATCGATCTCTGGTTGCAGAGCATGCAATTCCACTTTGGGCGTTAATTGCTGTAGGATGTGTCATCTTCCTAATGGTGCTGCTGATCCTGATCCTGTCCATATGCCTCTGCCGGATCAGCAGAAAATGTGAGTACCACATTAATAAATAGATGGATACTGAATCTTGGGAGGATCCTTTAAAGGGGTGTGTGTTTGTGTGTGTGTGCCCATGTGTGTGCGTGCATGACTAAACTTGAAGCCCTTTAAATAAAAAGCTTCTTTAAATGGACACCCATCTTCTCATTAAAAGCATACACACAAAACAAAATCAAATGTTTTTTTAAGGGAGAGATGTAGTAAGCTGAGGGTACTGAACGCCAGTGTTTTGTAGTGGCTACGGTGTCGGACTGGGAGTCGGGAGATCCAAGTTCTAATCCCCACTTGGCCATGGAAACCCACTGGGTGACTTTGGGCCAGTCACAGACTCTCAGCCCAACCTACCTCACAGGGCTGTTGTTGTGAGGATAAAATGGAGAGGAGGATTATGTACGCTGCCTTGGGTTCCTTGGAGGAAGAAAGGCAGGGTATAAAATAAATAAATAAATAAGTAATTTAAGAATATCAATAACGTCTGAATAACAACCATGGTGCTGTCTAACCATCTTCTTTGCCCCACAGTGGCACTACGTCAGTTATAAGACGCAGCTGTCAACTTGCAGCCACAGCAGGGATTTCTCCATAAGGCTGTGCCGGAGAAAAGTCGGGGACTTATCCCAACTTTTCACTTGGAAGAGAGGTCACCAAGGCCCTTCCGCTTTGTGATCTCACTCTGGTGCTGATCGGGGGGCATTCCGGGGCAGATGGCAACCAGTGATTGGTCGCTGGAAGCTGGGAAGAGGGCAGAGGGTGGACTCCGGTAACCAGATGGCCACCGGAAAAACCCGTGCTCCTCCCTGGCATGCCCCCACCCTGCAGCAGCGATACTGCAGGGTTTCAGGGGGAAGGAGCGTTGTGAAGACAGCCCCATGTTGTGGTTAAATATCAGGTGCAGCAAGGGCAGGGAGAATAGTGAGTAAGGGTGCATCACCCTAGTTCAAGACAGCTTGAATTGGCTCAGATTAATTCAGAGGTGGTCCGTTAACTCGGATGTGAATCTGAATCTTGATTTGGAAATCCAAAACTTCATGCTTCTTATTGACTATCACTGGAAAGCAACAAATGTCGTCGTCGTCGTCGTCTTCTTCTTCTTCTTCTTCTTCTTCTTCTTCTTCTTCTTCTTCTTCTTCTTCTTCGAATTGGAGGAGTTTTTCTGACATAGTACTTCCTTATAAGGGGACAACGGACTTCCTGACTGTTGGAGCGGTGCGGCGGTGGAATCGGTTGCCTGGGGAGGTTGTGGGCTCTCCCGCACTAGAGGCATTCAAGAGGCAGCTGGACAAGCATCTGTCCGGGATGCTTTAGGGGGGATTCCTGCATTGAGCAGGGGGTTGGACTCGATGGCCTTGTAGGCCCCTTCCAACTCTGCTATTCTATGATTCTATGATCTGCGAAAATTCAAAGGTAATAGGTTCAGGGTATTTTTCCTAAGTGTCTTTATAGTTTGATTTTGATTTTTTTTTTATAAAGGGAACTTTTTAATAATAATAATAATAATGACAGAATTCAATTAAAATTGCAGGGCTCGTACCTACTTCTGAGATCAAGCCTGCCAAATTTCAAAATGGTAGCTGCAGGGAGCTTTGGAGAAAAGCAGCCGTTTTGGAGGCAACCCCCCCAAAGACACACTTGTTCCAAAGGACCTTTGTTCTGAAAATTACAGGCAGCCTAGAGGTATCCCCAAATAAGAAACTTGCAAAATTTCCAGAAGAATAGGTGCAGAGGTTTATGTAGAAGGAGAGAGTTCGTATTTGAGTGGAAGGAGGAGAAGGCCTTCTATGGTGGGGTGCTGCTGTTGTTTTGGTTGGTTTGTTTTGGCAATGTGTATGAAAATGGCTTATCTCATAGATGTGTCCTGGGCAAGAAACTTGCAATTTTTCAGAAATGTAAATACAGGATCTAGGGAGTTATGACAAATGAAAAACAGTTTAAGACTTTCTTTTCTGCTCGATTGGCCCTAAAGTCTGTGGAATGATCTTCCTGATGAGGCTCGCCTGGCGCCAACGTTGTTATCTTTTCAGCGCCAGGTCAAGACTTTTCTCTTCTCCCAGGCATTTTAACAGCATTTAACAACGTTAAGTTTGTTTTTAATGGACCCCAGAATTGTTGTTTTTAAATGGATACTGTTGTTTTTATACTGTTTTTTATGTTTTTGATGGTTTTTAAATTTCGTATACTTCTGTTTACTATTTTTAATTGTTGTAAACCGCCCAGAGAGCTTCGGCTGTGGGGCGGTATATAAATGTAATAAATAAATAAATTTATTTTATTTATTTATTACATTTCTATACCGCCCAATAGCCGGAGCTCTCTGGGCGGTTCACAAAAATTAAAAACATTCGAAGTATAAAACAACAGTATAAAACCATAGTACAAAATACAATATAAAAGTTCAACCAGATGAAAACAGCAGCAATGCAAAATTACAAATTTGAAACACCAAGTTAAAATGTATTTATAGACTGTTAAAATACTGGGAGAATAAAAAGGTCTTCACCTGGCGTCTAAAAGCATATAATGTAGGTGCCAAGCGAACCTCTTTAGGGAGCTTATTCCACAGCCGGGGTGCCACAGCAGAGAAGGCCCTCCTCCTGGTAGCCACCTGCCTCACTTCCTTTGGCAGGGGCTCGCGGAGAAGGACCTCTGAGGATGACCTTAGGGTCCGGGCAGGTACATATGGGAGGAGGTGTTCCTTCAGATAACCTGGCCCCAAGCCAACAGGACAGGGGTGGATGATGGATGCAGAGTATAGTGGCAGAGTCAGAAGGACTTGAACATCTAGCATTTTCCAGGCAAGGACCCAATGCTGGAACCTCCCAGGTCCCACAGACTCCAGCAAATGTCTTTTCACATTGCTGCTGCGAGAGAAAAAACGAAAAAAGAGCACTGAACTTTGGATCTGTCCCTGCTCTAGAGCCCTATTCAGGCCTGATTAAATGTGGGTAGACTCATCATGTAAGCACGAGCGGGGCCATGCTGAGTAGCTCCACCCACCAATATTGTGACATTGTGAAGCTCCTCCCACTATTGGAGTTCCAAACTGTGTGGGAGCCTATCTGCGTACAGTTGTATGCGCAAAGATCTCCTCGCTGCAGTGTTTATGCTGTATGCATGGATGCCTATGGGAGGAGCTTCACTGTGACATGACGTTGGTTAGTGTGACCATATGAAAAAGAGGACAGGGCTCCTGTATCTTTGTTGCATAAAAAAGGGAATTTCAGCAGGTGTCATTTGTATATATGGAGAACCTGGTGAAATTCTCTCTTTAAAAGCGGATTAGAGAAATGTACAGAGGATAAGGCTCTCAAAATGACTAATGGTTGGCTTGTTCTCAAAAATGTTTTTATCCTTTCCTTCCATTAAAAAACCCTATGCCAAGAACGGCCTGCAACAAAATGGTGCAGTGCAGAGTACGGGAATCCCGTTCATGATATCAGACAAACAGCCATGCCCTGTTCCAGCATATTCCATTCCTCGCACACACACTCAAATAAGTCCTAATTGGCTTGTTTTGGAAATAACCTTGGGGAAATTTAATGACAGCGAGTGGGAGTTCCTTGGGGTTTGGGTTTTTATTTTTTGTAATGTACTTCTGCAAAATTGGGTTCCCCCTGGATTCTGCTAATACCACACTCCTGTGCATGGGTGGTGCCGTTTTGGCTATGTTAAAGATACAGAAAACAGAGAAGATCACTATTAGTATATGTTCAAAGCTCTCACAACTAGGGTGACCATATGAAAAGGAGGACTGGGCTCCTGTATCTTTAACAGTTGCATAGAAAAGGGAATTTCAGCAGGTGTCATTTGTATGCACGCCACACCTGGTGAAATTCCCTCTTCATCACAACAGTTAAAGCTGCAGGAGCTATACTAGAGTGACCAGATTTAAAAGAGGGCAGGGCACCTGCAGGTTTAACTGTTGTGAAGAAGAGGAAATTTCACCAGGTTCAACATATATACAAATGACACCTGCTGAAATTTCCTTTTCAATACAACTGTTAAAGATACAGGAGCCCTGTCCTCCTTTCCATAGGGTCACCCTAACGTTGGTTGGCAGAGCTACTCGGCGGGGCTGGGTTCCTGTTCACATGGTGAGTCTACCTGCATTTAATCATGCCTGAATTGGTCTTAGATTATTTCAACATCCCTTCCCCAAAAGCACTGGGGTTGGAGAGTCTGGATTAAACCATGTGCTGTGATTAGAAATTGGAGCTGTCAGTCACAAATCTATATCTCCCTTCTGTCTAGGTTGACCATATGAAAAGGAGGACAGGGCTCCTGTATCTTTAACAGTTGTATAGAAAAAGGGAATTTCAGCAAGTGTCATTTGAACGCATGTAACACCTGGTGAAATTTTGTCTTCATTATAACAGTTAAAGCTGCAGGAGTCCTGCCCTCTTGACCAGATACAAAAGAGAGGAGGTCACCTGCAGCTTTAACTATTGTGATGAAGAGGGAATTTCACCAGATACTGTATACATATAAATGACGCCTGCTGAAAATCCCATTTCTCTACAACTGTTAAAGTTACAGGAGCCCTGTCCTCCTTTTCATATGGTCACCTTAACTTCTGTCCCCAACTTGACACTGTCTAAACATGGACAGTTTTGGGAGAAATCTATCAATTTTTTTGAGACACCCTGTCTGGGTCTTTGTTCCCCTTCAAATCAAAGCAGAGGAGCCCTGCTTTGATTTGGACAGCTCCTGAATCTGTCCAAATTAGCCCAATTCGGTTCGGCATTAATCTGAACCTGAAGGAACCCACCCCCACCATGGTTAGTAAAACCACAGTCCATGAGGAGAGGTTTATGCTTTGCCTTCCCACCCATGACCTTGATAAAAATTCCACCCCCACCAAATGTGGTAATTAATATTAGGACCCCGCCCATTGACTTTGGGAGAAGGGTCCCACGAGACTTTTCCCCCATTGGGCTGTTCTTTTAGGGAGAGAGATCCCCATAAATTTCCACCTAAAGTTGTTTGGTACTTCTGAAAATGTAAGCTTGCTGATACCTTGCATTCTTGCATGGAACTGGAGTGAGCTCTAGTTGGATTAGACAGCCAGTGTGTTGTAATGGTTAGAATGTTGGACTGGGACTCAGGAGACCTGGGTTCAAGTTCCCACTCAACCATGAAGCTCACTGTGTGGCCCTACCTCACAGGGTTGTGGTGAAGATAAAATGGAGAGGAGGGCCATGTACAGGGCCTTGGGCTCCTGGGAGGAAAAGGCAGGATGTAAATGTAATTAACAAACAAGCGCCAGCATTTGACAAACTGAATTCACTATTAGTATGTACGTATGATGATGAAAACAGAAGCTAGGGGATGCATGGCTTATAGAGCTTCAGCTGCACAGCAACAAAAACACAGTCTGAGCAAACTTTCTGAAGATTGCAAACTTAATTCCTGAACTACATAAGAGAGCCGAAAGACTCCTGGGCTGTGAGCTGAATATTACAACTTTCCTCATCTTTTGTCCCTGTGATATAATTGCCTTTGTTTCCCTTGCAGTAAAGAAGCGAAAATTGACAGAGGTAAGTAAGACGTGATTAAGAGATAAACCAAGTTGGTGGTGGAGGAAGTAAGGTGGGAGGGGAACCTTACGAATTTTGCAGTCGTTTCTGGCTTGTTTCCAAGAAAACTAGAGTAAAAGCTAGGCCTCAGGCTAGTTATCCAAACTGTGGCCAGAAATGTTGTGGGTGTGTAGATACTAAATGTGTACTGGCAATGGCAAGGGGGTAAATTGTAAATCAATTCAAAATCGTAAAAAACTACCGCATTTCTTCGATAGTAAGACGCCATCGATTGTAAGACGCACACTAATTTCAGTACCACCAACAGAAAAAAAGCTTTGATTCTAAGAATAATAATCGCACCCGCGATTCTAAGACGCACCCCATTTTTAGAGATGTTTATATGGGAAAAAAAGTGCATCTTAGAATCGAAGAAATACAGTAAAATTCAGCCGGCCAGAAGGCTGCAGCCAGAGTATTGATCGGGGCCGCTTATAGGGAGCACATGACTCCATTGTTACCACAGCTTCACTGGCTACTGGCCTGTTTCCAGGCACAATTTAAAGTGCTGGTTCTGACCTATAATGCCCTAAATGACTTGGGACCTGGCTGCCTGAAAAGACTGCCTTCTCTCATATGAGCTTGCATGGGTTTTAAATAGGGTGACTATATGAAGAGGAGGACAGGGCTCTTGTATCTTTAACAGTTGTATTGAAAAGGGAATTTCTGCAGGTGTCATTTGTATATATGGAGAACCTGGTGAAACTCCCTCTTCATCACAACAGTTAAAGCTACTGTTCCCTTTTCTATGCAACTGTTAAAGATACAGGAGCCCTGTCCTCCTTTTCATATGGTCACCCTAAAATTTTAAAATCCTTGAGAGAGGCCCTTCTCTCTGTCTCACCACCATCAGAGGCACATTTGGTGGAGATGTGAGAGAAAGCCTTCTTGGAGGAGGCTCACAGACTCCCTGTCAATGGGCTAGGCTAGCGCTAACTCTGTTGTCTTTCTGTTCGAAGGCAGAGACGTTTTTATTCAGACAGGCACTTGGAGTCTAAGGGTGCAATCCTATGCATGTTTAGACCAAAAAAAAGTACTATAACTCCCATGCTGGCTGCGAAATGCTGGGAATTGTAGGACTTTTTCTATGTCTAAACATGCCTAGGATTGCATACTAAACTATCTTGTTTGCTGAAGTAGGTTTTAACTGATATTTAGTACTTTTAAATAGGTTTTTTAATTGTGTTTTTTATTTATTTGTTTTTATGTTTTAATTATACTTCTGTATTTCATCTTATGTAACCATAAGATTCCGTAAGGGATGGGGGGGCGGTCTCAGTGGCTTTGTCCTGTGGTAGGGTGACCATATGAAAAGGAGGACAGGGCTCCTGTATCTTTAACAGATGTATTGAAAAAGAAATTTCAGCAGGTGTCTTTTGTATATGTGGGGAGTCTGGGGTTCATCACAGCAGTTAAAGCTGCAGGTGCTCTGCCCTCTTTTAAATCTGGTCACTCTAGTATAGCTCCTGCAGCTTTCACTGTTGTGATGAAGAGGGGATTTCACCAGGTTCTCCATATATACAAATGACACCTGCTGAAATTCCCTTTTCTATGCAACTGTTAAAGATACAGGAGCCCCTGTCCTCCTTTTCATATGGTCACCCTATTCTGTGGCAACAGCCAAACTAAACCAAGCCCTATCTCCTTCTGCTTTATATGTGGCTGGGTTGGACACACGCAAAGTGGCCCAAAGGAGCAGGCAACACGGAGGCAAGGAAGCTGAAAGACGGGTGCAGAGTAGGCCATGGGCTGAGAAAGAGGAACCTGAAGGTCACCAGAGAATGAGGCTTGATTCTCTGGTGGAGATGGGAGGATGGGAGGAGACCAGGAACTGAGGCAAGAACTAACCAGGTTCTGAAGAAAGATGACAGCCAGCTGTTCAAGCACAGTTGTTGACCACACTGGCAGTTGAATTTTACTTTGACACTGGGGACAGGACAGTGTCCCCCACTGCACCTGAGAGCAGCAGGCTAGCTTAGGGGGTGCGGTGCAGGCCGTGTCCTCCCACAGAGGCTGGGGGAGGGAGGGGGTGTCTAAGGAGAAAAGTCTGCATGGGGATTTTGCTGCCCCCAACCTTGTAAACCACCCAGAGAGCTTCAGCTATAGGGCGGTATATAAATGTAATAAATAAATAAACCTTTAGCACCCTCTGCCTAAGGTAATCACCTCATACTGCCTAAAGCTAGGGCTGCCCCTGACCTGCATGCTATGGGTGGGGGATGTGCTAAGTGCCGGGTGAAAGGGTGGCTAAAGAAAGAAGAAAAGGAGGCCGGGACCTGAAAAGGAAGGACCTGAGGAAATAAAAGGTGGGGTTAGGTGGCATTCCAGCCACTACTTCTGGCTGTTTTACTCATTTCTGTCTTGTTTTGGTATCCTATCGTATTTTAGTCTTTTAAATATTTGCATAGTACTTTATATTATTACCTGCTGGTGTGGCATTTTAGTCTTTTAAATGAATGCAATCTTCCCCGAGAACATTGGCTTTTGGGTGGATTAACGATATAAATAAATAAATAGGTTTTCGAATCTAGAGCCAGCAACTCTGTGCGCTATGGCTCCTTCCATGGCCTGACCAGAAACCCACCATTCAATGCTATATGCTTCCTTCACTCTTCCTTTAGCATGGAACGGGGTGGGGGTTCTGGTCAGGCCATGGAAGGAGCCATAGGGCACAGAATTACTGGCTCTAGATTCGAAAACGTGGCCGGGGAATTCTGCCAGTTGCAACTGCAAGAACACAGTCAGGGCCGAGAAGGGGGATGGGGGAAGCTGCTGAATTTCACAGGCTGTTTTCCAATTAACCAGCCCATTCCTTTTAGCTGCAATCTTTTCGCACTAATCTTTTCACTCGATCCTTTCTTGTTACCAGGTTCCCAATGAAACTGATTTACATTACGCCGAATTGCAGAACCTCCCAGATTCCAGCAGGGGGCAGTGTGATGGGGGGACCTACTCAGCCCCACCCACAGCGCAGAACAGTGACTACGCGACGGTGGCAGAGTTACAGGGGGCTCCCACCGAGGACGGCGGCTGCAACCATGAACCCAAAGAGGACGAGGGAGCGGGCGTCGGGGTGCAGGAGGAGCAATCCTTTGTGGGACCAGAGTGAGCTTTAGTTGGACTGGAATGCGAGTGGGGGAAGCAGCAAAGGGGAAAGAACTATGTGTGCTGGGGACTGTACCTCTTGTGCTAAAATTCTGCCTCCAGAGAAGCAAAATTCTGTGATTGTACTGTTTTATTCAGGCTGATTATATTTGTATCCATCAGTCTTTCCCAACCTGGTGTCTTCCAGATGTGTTGGAATACAATACCCATCATCCCCAACCAGCATGGCCATTGGTGATAGTGGGACTTGTAGTCCAACACATCTGGATATCATCAGGCTGGGGAATGCTGGTATATATCTTAGATTTCTTGCATTATTTATTCTGCTTCTGTGATTTAAATAATGAAACTATTTGGATTTTACTTTTAGCTCTTTATTATTATTATTATTTTACAAGGGAAGTGAGTGGGGCATGGAACCATTTCCTAGATAAACTCCAGATCCAGTGATGTGGTGTCATGGATCTGGAGGCTTGGGTTCCAATCTCCACTCAGACATGGATGGCTTTGGGTAAGTTGTTTGCGTCGGCCTGATCTATTTCATATGGCTGCTGTGAGAATAAAAAGGGGATAACTGCCCTTGTTTGCCATCCTAAACACTTTGGAACAAAGGCTGGTATGCAAATATGGTAGAATGTAAATATGAATCATGAATCATGAGGACTAGAAGCGTGCTCTTAAGAAAACCAATGAATTTTTTTGCACTTTTGCTGTGACATGTCAACTACCTTCCAGCATTTCAGTGCTTAAGAACATAAGAGGAGCCCTGGTGCATCAGACCCAAGGTCCATCTAACCAGCATTCTGTTCACATAGTGGCCAACTAGCTGTCGACAGAAAAAACACAAGAACCTGAGTGAACAGCACCCCCTCCACGTTCCCTAGCAACTGGTGGTGTACATAGGCATACTGCCTCTGATACTGGAGGTAGCATAAGCACATCAGGACTAGAAGCTGTTGATAGCCTTTGCCTCCAGGAATGTGTCCGATCCCCTTTTAAAACCATCTAAATTGGTGGCCATCACTACATCTTGTGCGGCAAATTCCATAGTTTAACTCTGCACCGTGTGAAGGAGTCCTTCCTTTTAACTGCCCTGCATCTCCCACCAATCAGCTTCATGGGATGATCCCTTTGTGTTTTAGTATTCCTGCATTGATTCCTGCATTGAGCAGGGGGTTGGACTCGATAGCCTTATAGGCCCCTTCCAACTCTACTATTCTATGACTCTGTTTTGAGAGCAGGAGAAAAATGCCTCCCTGTCCAGTTTCTCCACAACATTAATAATTGTGTACACCTCTACCATACCTCTCCTTACTCGCCTCTTTGAAGACTTGAAGGTCGTCATGTAGAAGAGGGCAAAGACTTCTTCTCTGCTGTCCCAGAGGGCAGGACTAGATGAACTGTGGGGTAGATGGCAACAACACTTCAACAATGGGGCAAATCTCTCTCTCTCTCTCTCTCTCTCTCTCTCTCTCTCTCTCTCTCTCTCTGTGTGTGTGTGTGTGTGTGTGTGAGAGAGAGAGAGAGAGAGAGAGAGAGAGAGAGAGAGAGAGAGAGAGAGTGTGTCTTACTGTCATGTGTTGGGGTGCTCTTGCTCTGAATCTCCACCACTGAGAAGAGAGTTGGACCAGATGGCTTGTAATGTCCTCTCCAACTCCAGCATTTTATTATTTGCCATCTGGATAAGATGGCCATAGTGGGTGGGGGTGGGGTGGGATGGGAAGGAGCAGTTTGGTGGCACAAGCCTTTACATCAGGGGAGGCCCTCCAGAAGTTTTGTCCTACAACTCCCATCAGGTCTAGCCAGTACATTCAATTCCCCCACCCCTAATTTACATGCATGTCACTACAGTCAAGATGCATCAACTTCAGAGATGTTTCCTAGAGACCCCATGCAAGGGGCAGAACTTCTAGTTCTTTCTCTCTATATATAAAAAAGTGACCCTCAAATCTCCCCCAGAAGCAAAACTAGGTACAAAAGAAGAGCAGCGATTACCAGGATGCCGGTGCTGTTTGTGGTGGTAGCTTAAGTTAGGCTGTGCTCTAGTTCTCGGAAACAGGCTGCCCAGTGATTTGGGGAGGGGGAGGAGGAGGAGGAGAAGTGGCTACAGGCGGGAGCTTTTTAAAGAAGAAAACCACAATGGGATGACTTCAGCAGGGACGGATGTGTAATCATGAAGAACCTCTCTGCAGCGGCACCCACCCTCTGGAAAACCCTCCCTCGTGCGGAGGCAGAAAATGTAACATCTTTCAAAAGCCTCCTGAAAACACATCTTTTTAGACAAGCTTTCCCTGGAGTATAACTTTTTCTGGATTTATATGATATTTTTAAATGTTTTAAACTTTTAAATTTACCTTTGTGTATTACGGTTTTAATTGTGAATTGCCCAGGGAGCCTTGGCTGTTGGTCAGTATAAATATGTAATTAAATAAATAGCTAAATAAAATCATCTGTGCTCCCAGAAATGAATAACTGAGCGAAAATGTTGTGAATACTTGAGGGGAAAGATGAGTGTAGAAGCCCCCCAAATCATTTGCCAGCGACAACATAGAATGAGCCTCAGTCATGTTCTTGAGATGCTTGCTCTCCCCGCCTTCCTCCCTTAAAGAACAGCCTTTTGTTCTTCTTTTTAGCTTCAAGGAAAGCTTTTGCACTTCTGCTCTCACCTTCTGCAAGGGAGAAAGTGTGCAAGAGAAGAAAATAACCTGAAACTTCCCCCTTGCTCTCTGCCTTCCCACACATAGAATCATAGAATCATAGAATAGCAGAGTTGGAAGGGGCCTACAAGGCCATCGAGTCCAACCCCCTGCTCAATGCAGGAATCCACCCTAAAGCATCCCTGACAGATGGTTGTCCAGCTGCCTCTTGAAGGCCTCTAGTGTGGGAGAGCCCACTACCTCCCTAGGTAACTGATTCCACCGTCGCACTGCTCTAACAGTCAGGAAGTTTTTCCTGATGTCCAGCCGGAATCTGGCTTCCTTTAACTTGAGCCCGTTATTCCGTGTCCTGCACTCTGGGAGGATCGAGAAGAGAGCAGATACAGACCAGATACATACAGCAGGCCACATACAGACCAGATAGCAGGCGTGGGGAACCTCAGGACTGGTGAGCAAAAATGCCCCTCCTAGGGGGGGAGGGTTCAGCCAGATAGACAACTGCCTCCCCCCATTCCCTGGCCCCACCATCTTTCTCCCAACCATCAATCTTTGGATAGTTTCCCGACTTTTGTGCAGTCCCTCCACCCATTCTGGCTGAGGATGATGGGAGTTGTGAGCCAAAACATCTGCAGGGACCTGGGTTGAACACACCCACAGCTCCACTGGTGGATATTAACTCAGCTCGGATCGTCAAAGTCGGTGACTCCAACCCATATATTTTGCACAAAGCTAACCTCAGGAACCACAGCAGCTAAACTCTGGCTGGGGCTCGGGCAATGTCTGAGATGCTTCGGTGCTGTCCTTGGTCCTGCAGAACCTGCCGGTACCCCTGCCTCTTGCTCCCTTATGGATTCAGGGGAACGACTTTTCCAACTAGACCCTTTCAGCTCAGATGTGCGCCTTCTCTGCGGGCCTGAACACAGAATGGGATGCAGGAGCTGTAACAACTTGTGCAAGGTTGGGTTTTTGTGTGTGTTTTTTTAAAAATATTTCTAGCTCATGGACTGTCATTTTTAAAGTACTTTTTAAATGGGGATTTTTTTAAAAAAATATTTTAGCAAGACTGAAAACCTCCAAGTCCTTTGCAAGGGGTTTATATGCATGTGTTAGAGCTGTAGAAACTCAGCCCCAGGGGCCAAATGTTTCCTCAGGTGGCCACGCCCCTTTCCTATGGTCCCACCCCATTTTCATAGAATCATAGAATAGTAGAGTTGGAAGGGGGGCCTATAAGGCCATCGAGTCCCTCAATGCATGAATCCACCTTAAAGCATCCCTGGCAGATGGCTGTCCAGCTGCCTCTTGAAGGCCTCTAGTGTGGGAGAGCCCACAACCTCCATAGGCAATTGGTTTCATTGTTGTGCCGCTCTGGAAGTTTTTCCTGATGTCCAGCCGGAATCTAGCTTCCTTTAACTTGAGCCCATTATTCCATGTCCTGCACTCTGGGATGATTGAGAAGAGATCCTGGCCCTCCTCTGTGTGACAACCTTTCAAGTATTTGAAGAGTGCTCTCATGTCTCCCCTCAATCTTCTCTTCTCCAGGCTAAACATGCCCAGTTGTTTCAGTCTCTCTTCACAGGGCTTTGTTTCCAGGCCTCTGATCATCCTCGTTGCCCTCCTCTGAGCACGCTCCAGCTTGTCTGCGTCCTTCTTAAATTAGGGAGCCCAGAACTAGACGCAATACTCAAGATGAGGCCTAACCAGTTCCGAATAGAGGGGAACCAATACCTGGTTTTGACATCAACACCAGCACGCTTGGGGAGAAAAGCCTGACATAAAAAAATAACCATAGAATCATTCATATATATATATATATATATATATATATATATATATATATATATAAAAATAACTATAGAATCATATATATATATATATATATATATATATATATATATATATATATGAAAATAAAATAATCTGGGCCTGGCAAAGCCGTAGCCTGGGTGAGGCCAGTAGGTGTACCAAGCTGACTGGACTGGAGTATTAATTTGTCCCACCTAAGATTTATATATTTTTGAACTGAAGTTTTTTAAAAAGAGAGAGATTGTGACATCTCCATTTAAAGAATGGGAGCTTCGTTTTAGACTAAAAAGCTTTCCGTTTAAAAGAGAGAGAGAAATCAATGGCAAACGGTGCCCCTCCAAAGCTGTCGTGGTCCAAACGCCACGCTGCTTTGCTCACCCAAAATTCCCCCTGGTTTGCCCCGCAAGACCGTTCTCAACCTTAACATGCTTCAGTGATGTGAGGGCACCAATAGCTACTTTGACTGTGAGCACAGCAGGGGGCTTAAAGGGCTAACTAAAGGAAATTATGATTTATTTAAGGAAGGTGTTCATTGCTCATGGGTAAAAACCTCTAAACTTAAAAATAACTATTCTTATTCAAATTCAATGTTTCTTAACACCAACAGATCAAAGCCACTTGGCCGTAACGATTCTTTTGGTTATGAAATTACTGTCTTTCCATTCATTCCGTTTGCGGTCGCATGCCGTGGGGTAATGAGGTGGCCACATTGAGTGATTATAGCCCTGGGGTTTCCCCAAATCTTTGCTAGATCGATGATGTCCCCTTAGGACGGACAGAAAACCCACTCCCTTAATCCAGTGTTGTAGAGTGCCGGGTTTAGAGGAGACAGACTTGGTTACACATCCCTGCTTAATTCACACAGCTCTTTTTAGACCAGGGGTGGGGAACTTTCCAGGAGGGCAAATCTGGCCCTCTGAGGTTCACTAGATGGCCTCGCCCCCTTCCCAAGGCCACGCCCCCTCCCTCTGACCACCAATTGTTTGGTAGTTTCCTTGCTTTTCTGCTGTTTTGTCCCTGTTCTAAAAGGTTGAACTGCATCTCCTAAGGCTTGTTCACTGGCAATAAGAGCTTTAAGCTACAACATACTCGTGTTTTGCCCCACCTCTGGTCCCACCCATAATTGGCGTGCAGCCGCCAAGAGCTTTTTCAAAATGGAGTTCAGTCCAGCGGCTGAAAAACATTCCCCACCCCAGGAGCAGGCAGCTGTTATCCATGTGACTCTCAGCCTAACCTAATTCACTGTCAGCCTCAAACCTGGCTCCTGTTCCCTCTGTGGGCTGGAGGTGAATCAAGGTGGTCCATCATTCAGTGGAGGCTAGTGGTTCCGGTATCAGTGGGGCGGTGAATCCGCTCTGGGTTTCATTCAGGACTCTAAAGGAGCTTTGCACCTTGGAGAGCTCTTTTAGGATTCTGACTGGTTCTGGTTGAAACCCGGAGCGGATTCACCACCCCACTGGCATCGGAACTACCCCCAGTGCTGTAACCAACAAAGAGCACAATTTCTTAGCTTACAGGTGAGGAACTTGTCACATTCCGGCTGTTGTTGGGACTCCAATTCCAGTCAGCCGCAACCAGTGCTCACGGATGAGACCTGTAGTCTCACAGCATCTGGAGGTCCACAGCTTCACCTTTCCCCTCCTAGCTCTCAAACCCGTGAGCCAACAAGGCCTAGAAACCTGTACAGAGAGCACCATGGACTATCATATCACCGGCCGTGGCTTGTTGTCTGAAAGAGGCCTCTTGGACGTAGTTCCCCTCTTTGGCCGGGTGGTGGATCACAGGCTAAATCTCCACCTGACTTCCTCCTGTTTCAGGAAGACCCACCGCAAAGTCAAGCCACGACAGCCGCAAAGCCGTTTCCCAATGCCCGTCCAGTACACATTTACAAATAGTGTTTCTCCTTCGCACTTGCGAGTTTATAGGCAGTGACTTCTGCTTGCTGTGTGAAGCAACCCAGAGAGGGAAGCGACACACATTATGAGACAACACGCATGCATGGGCTACAAACAAAAGTCCTCACCCGTGTGTGTATGGATGTTTAAAGACGCATTTTCATCAGCAAGCAACACCACTGTTGCTGGGATTGCCACATGTGTAACAGTGTGGCGTAGTGGCTAAAGTGTTGGACTGAGAGTCGCGAGATCTGGGTTCTAGTCCCCACGTGGCCATGGAAACTGACTAGGTGGCTTTGGACCAGTCACAGACTCTCAGCCCAACCTACCTCACAGGGTTGTTGTTGTGAGAATAACATGGAGAGGAGGAGGATTATGTACACTGCCTTGGGTTCCTTGGTGGGAAAAAAGCAGGATATAAATACAATAATAAATAAATAAAAATAAATTAAAAATGTGTAGCTACCCAGAGGCCTTGCAGCCATTTATTCCAAGTCACTGAAAACTTGATGAGTGGATACACATCACCCTCTAGTGGATCTCTGAGTGATGATGTCCCCATAAAGTAAATATTTTGAGAAGGGAAAATAACAAGCAAAATTTCTGAAAGCCTTCCAAGTTCGCAAAAAATAAACTCAATCTGCCTTCATCTTAGGGCTAGGCAGGGACTGTGGGTGGCCATACTCCAACTCAGCTGTGCCGTGCGCGTTCTCTGTGTGGACAGCGTCATCACATGGTTTAGGCAATAGGTGGTGATGTAACTGGGTGGAGTGAGGAGTTTCCTGTGCTGCTGTTATTGTTTAGGAGAGACAACGGAGTTCTTATCTAGCTTCCTGACTGGTGCGTCTTCGGAGTCATTCCCCAACCAAGCGTCTTTGAGATTACTTGATGGAACTGCTGGCTTGGGCATGAAGCCACTAGTCCGGTAGACAATACCCTGGAGGTGAAAGGGCCCTCAAAGGTCATCTAGTTCTAACCTGGTGTCTTACATATGTTTTGGGCTATAACTTTCACCAGCCCCAGCCAGCAAGGCCAACGGTCAGGAAAGCTGGGAGTTGCTGTCCAAAACACCCTGAGGGGGGAAGGCTACCCTAGATCCATGGTTCAAGACAGAGTTCATAGATGCGTCTTTGTACAGGTTTGAAAGAGCGCGAAAGGCTGAACTCCCAGCCTGCTGTGCACTAGGCAGGATGACTGTTCCCTCTACAGAGCCTGCCTTCTCTCAGTGTGCTGATGAACTCCATCCATCACATCAAATTCCAGGCCTGCACAGTAGGGATGCCTGTCATTTGTAATCTGGCCCTCTTGGGGCCTGAGGGATCTCTGCTGCTGCCCACCCGGCTTGCAATCATAAGCCGAGCCGTGGGATTTTCCTGAAATCTGGCAACATTTTTCATTCTCCTGCCCCCGCGTGAATAGAAAGCCGTGGAAATTATGCCTGCAATTGGCGAAAATTCCGGCCATAATTTGCACAAGTCCCAGCTGTAATTTGTGCAAATTATGGAATTTCCAGGCTGCAGTTTGCACAGCTTTTTATTTACTAGACACTCACCCATCCCCCCGCCCCCTAAAATCCACAAGCTGGCTTGACTCAATGCAGATCAATCCACGTCAATCCACAGGCAAGTGAGCCAGAGTGTGGGGGGCTGAGCTAATGAAAGCCTAGCAACCGCACCCCCTAGACCAGCCTTCCTCAACCTGGGGCGCTCCAGATGTGTTGGACTACAACTCCCAGAATGCCCCAGCCAGCTGGCTGGGGCATTCTGGGAGTTGTAGTCCAACACATCTGGAGCGCCCCAGGTTGAGGAAGGCTGCCCTAGACGGATCCCTCCGACATTCCTACTGCACAGTGAGATCTGAGGGAGTGGAGCAAGGTGACCATCGCTCAGTGGTGCAAGACCTGATTTGCACGCAGGAGATCCCAGTTCAGTTTCTGGCATCTCCAGTTAAAAGGGTCAGCTGATGGTGAAGACCTCTGCTCGAAACGCTAGAGAGACATGCCTGACAGAGCAGGTAACACTGGACGAATGGACAAAGAGTCCAACTAATTTTACTCTTGGGGAGCCTTTTGCACAGTGCCCTCCGGTGGGGCCCATCCTACACCAGTGCTCCCCCCACCCCCAGCAAGCCCACCCAGTGGCAATGCTCTTCTGGGCTGCTACCACTTGAATTTCTCACTTGGGACACCACTATCTCAGGGACACAATGAGAGTTTTAAAACAGCTGCCACCCAGTGCTGTTCACCAGAATACTTTTTTTTTTTAAAGGTGGGCCCAGTGGTGACCCTGGCCACTGCCCAGGGATGCCCCACAGTGGCACCAAGCCTGAACTGTTCTGGGATAAGGCAGCCTCATACCTTCCGACGCGATCATGGAAGCACAAAACAAGCACAGCTCCATCGGTGATTCTAGAATTCTAATATTTTTTCACACCAGTCCACAAAACACATGCCCAAGCCAAATGGGCAAAGCTCCAACTTTCCGTGATCTACTGTATCCACAAAAAAATTATTTGTGTGTGTGTGTGAGACAAGTCCACCATCTTGTCAGCGCTGGTCGTTAGCCTCGGAGGACCAGATCAATCCCTCTCTCCCGCTTCTTCTTGGCTGTGCACATCCGAAGCGGCCCAACCGGGGAATTCCAGTCCAAAGAAGGGTGTCTCTTCGCCTAGGTCGACCCCACAATAGAACAAAGGCCTAATAGGGCAGTTTTACAGGGGGCCATTGATGTGCTGTCCGTTAGGCTGTGCCAAGGCTAGGTAAACGAGGGAACGGAGAAACCTGGGGTACGAGTCCTTCTCCATTAGACCAAAGATACGTCTCTGGGCCTGTTCGAAGCACGAGCGGGTGGGGAGCAAAATATTCCGGTTGGTGACATCTCTGGTCTGGGAATCGAGGTTCACCTGCAAGAGGAGATGTGCACAAGCAATCACAGACGTGGCAGGAAGTGAATTGCTACTGCGATCTGTACAGCGCCTGGCACACGGTGATAAATCTTAGTTGTGTAGCAGCAAAAAAGTATCAGAGCTCTGAAAGCAGATGCCTGCAGGTCAGGACCTAGAAGCATGGCCAAGAACACACAAAGTTGCTAAGGGCTGCAACAGCAGGGAGACAGTCAATGACACTTAAGTCCAGATCAACCCATAGGTCAATTACCATATAGCGCAGGGGTGGACAACCAGCAGAATGCAGGCTTGAGCTGGCTGGATGACCTCCAGTCAGTCCACCACTTCAGCTGAAGATATGTGGTAGATTATGCAAGAGGCATTGTAGCAAGTAGTGTATAGACTGATTGCTCTATTGTATCTGCTAAACAGGTTTGGCTGGTATTTGTAGCTCTTAAAAATACAACCTGCAAAACCTGTTTGACCACAGAGGCCACGGTAGGACTAAAGAAATGGATGTGCTCATACAGCGTTGGCAACAAGGTCGGTGTCACATCATTTTCCACTCTCAATTACTGTCTCCCTCCTGCCATAGCTTCAAGCGGGGAGGTGAACTGCCAGACAACCACCCACTTAGAATCATAGAATCATAGAATAGCAGAGTTGGAAGGGGCCTACAAGGCCATCGAGTCCAACCCCCTGCTCAATGCAGGAATCCACCTTAAAGCATCCCTGACAGATGGTTGTCCAGCTGTCTCTTGAAGGCCTCTAGTGTGGGAGAGCCCACAACCTCCCTAGGTAACTGATTCCACCGTCGCACTGCTCTAACAGTCAGGAAGTTTTTCCTGATGTCCAGCCGGAATCTGGCTTCCTTTAACTTGAGCCTGTTATTCCGTGTCCTGCACTCTGGGAGGATCGAGAAGAGATCCTGGCCCTCCTCTGTGTGACAACCTTTTAAGTATTTGAAGAGTGCTCTCATGTCTCCCCTCAATCTTCTCTTCTCCAGGCTAAACATGCCCAGTTCTTTCAGTCTCTCTTCATAGGGCTTTGTTTCCAGACCCCTGATCATCCTGGTTGCCCTCCTCTGAACACGCTCCAGCTTGTCTGCCTCCTTCTTGAATTGTGGAGCCCAGAACTGGACGCAATACTCTAGATGAGGCCTAACCAGGGCTGAATAGAGAGGAACATTTATTTATTTATTTATTTATTACATTTTTATACCGCCCAATAGCCGAAGCTCTCTGGGCGGTTCACAAAAACATGTTCCCTGCAATCTCTATTCTAAGTGAGGCTGGGGGCTTTTGGACTCAGCCAGACATAAGCACCCTATTGATGTCGGCTGAGTACATAAGAACCTAAGAAGAGCCCTGCTGGATCAGACCAAGGGTCCATCTAGTCCAGCACTCTGTCATCAAGGGGAAAGATGGTACCCCTTGCCCACGTACACTATGGAGGCTTCTTGCTTCGGATCCGTAAGTTCAGCACAGAAGTGGGACAAGGGGTTTCCTCGGAATGCAAACATTTCCTCTTACTTGTCCCTTTATTTTCTAATCTGCTTTTCACTTCCCCTGGATTCCTGTTTAACTGGGAGAATTTCTAACACTTATTTCAGGACTGAAGCAGAAGTACATGTGCTTTGCTGCATCATTCTGTTCTCCCTGCTTTACCAAAGAACACATGGGCCTTGATGCCCCCGAAAGGCATCATGAGGGATCATACACGTGATCGCATCAAGATTTGTTTTGTGCAGTGTTTAGATCGGTGCCCATCTGCTTCTGAAAACTGATAAAGTCTTCACACAAGAAGAGGTGGCTTTATCTGCAGTTTGGCCATTGAGATGGCTTTAATTGCAGTTTGGTCAATGCGCATGTGCACATGGGTAACAGGGAGCGAAAGACACAAAGGAACTGAAAGCTGTGGCAAATTCCACACGCCCAGAACGAAATTTGCTCACGCCCAGTACAAAATCAAAAACCGAGCAACGGAGAATTCTTGTTGCGCCGGTCCCACCTCACAAACAAGACCGCTTAAGAAGAAATTCAGGGGAAGGGATTTTAGGGAGCATCCTCAGAATTTCCCTACCTCATTGGGAGCCTGGATGGTGACGTATTGGTCATAGATTTTCCTGGCGTTGTCTTGGAGTTTGTCGCAGCCCCGGAGCTTCCGGTATTCTTCGCATGCCAACCAAAAGTCCAGGTTCTCTTCGCTGAATTCTGACTCCAAGAAAGAGCGAAAGGCAGATCGGCCATCTAAAGATGACATGAACACAACAAAAGATTCTACTGAGCTCCTTCCATTTTACTGTAAGAGGTGTACGCGTCCCAAAATTCCCAGTCTCAAAAAAGAATCCAAGTTATATTCTTGGAATGAGTTACACAAATTACTGCACACACTTTTTTTTCCTGCTTTGGATTCTCAACCAATATGGGATGTTTTGGCAAGGAAGGTGTGGGAGGGAAGGGAAGCCATGGGGATTTTTCTAAGTATTTCTCTACAAAAACAAGGACTGGACGCATGAAAAGAAAGAGGGGAATGCAAGCCAAGTAAGGACATACGCGAATGGAACCCTCCTCCATGGTGTGAATAATCCATAGCAGACAATATCCACACGCAGTGACCCATCCAACTGCTTTCAGAAGAAACTTACCCGGAATTAAGTGGAGCTTAATTCCGGGTAAGCGTGTGTAGGATTGCAGATTAAATGTTTCATGTAGCTATATAGGGAGACATTTTTCCCCCTCTCTCAAAATACTAGAACCCAGGGTCATCCCATGAAACTGATTGGTCGGAGATCCAGGACAAATAAAAGGAAGTCATAGTTAAATTATGGAACTCACTACTACAAGATGTAGGGATGGCCTCCAATTTGGATGGCTTTAAAAGGGGGTTGGATACTTTCCTGGAGAAGGCAAAAGCTCTGATGGTTGTGTGCTACCGTATTTCTTCGATTCTAAGACGCACTTTTCCCCCTAAATGAACATCTCTAAAAATGGACTGCGTCTTAGAATTGATGGCGTCTTAGAAACGAAGAAATACGGTACAAAGTTAGATAGATCTATATGGGACAGGGCAGCAGTATTCCATGGGGCAGGAGGAGCCCTCCCCTAAGTTCAATGGGGCTCTCTTTAAAAGAAGAAAATTGCTTACTCTCCTATGGGGCGGGAGCCAGGCTGTTCCGGGAGGCCCTTCTTTGAATGTGGGGCTGATGAATGGGATGAAGAGCAAAGCCTGTGGGGAGGAATGGGGGGGCTCCCCCACCATTTTGCACCCCCTTCTCCAACCGCCCGCCAGGCTCCACACTTCTCCCTCCCCGACCCCCAAGTAAAGCCCCACTGAGGAGGAGGAGGAGGCCTCCCTCTGCCCCCTTCCCTGGCCCAGCGACCTTTCCCCCCGCGGCGTCCACCCACCTGCTTTCTCGATCTTGCCGGACATGTCGCAGCCGCGCCGGGGCTGGGCTCCGATCCTGCCTGCCGGAGAGCTCCAAGGCCCAGCCCGGCTGATGAGGAGGGCGACAACGAGGAGGAGGAGGAGGCCGCCACGGAGCCGGGCAGGCAACAAGGGGGCTGCGCCGCCGCCGCCGCCGCCGCCACAGACGCCACAGCGGCCTACGACGAGCGGCTCAGCCCGGCCCCTTCGCCTCGCCTCGCTTCCCTGCCTCCCCCCGCCGGGCCCCGGAGAGAGGCAGGCAGGCGAGAGAGCAGCAGCCGGAGGAGGCGGCGGACAAGGCCGCACAGCGCACCCTGCTCCCGGGCCTGCAGAAAGCAGCGCGGTTCTGAGGGAGAAGCTGAGGCGCTTCACGGATGGCCCACGCCGCCGCCGCCGCAGCCCCCAGGCCACAGCAGCCTCCTCCTCCTCCTCCCCCTCGTTGTTATTATAATTATTATTAGTAATACTACTACGTAAAGGAAACGGAGCCATTTGCATCTTCCCCGCCCCTTCTCCCTCCCTTCTTAGGCGCGAAACCAAACTCTGGCGTTTCCCGCCCTGGATGCAGCGGAGAGCAGCTGGAGGCCTTTCAGGGTTCGTCTCCCCCTCTGTGCTCAGGACCCCCGAACCTTTCAGGCTGCCCCTCGGCCGGCCCCCTCCTGCCCGCAGCCCCTGCAGCTCCTTCCTGCCGCGACCCTGGGCTCAGCGGGGAGGAAGCAGGAGGGTGGCAGAAGGGCTCTTGCTTCGTCCTGCGTTTGTGCAGGGAGGGCGGTGGGGCAGCTTTTGACAGGAAACAAACTATGATTCTAAGATGCCCTTTTCCCCCCAAATTAACATCTCTAAAAATGGGTTGCGCCTTAGAATCGATGGCGTCTTAGAATCGAAGAAATATGGTATCTCTAGTATTCGAGGCAATAAGCCAGTGTGCATCAGTTGCTGGGGAACATGGGCGGGAGGGTGCTGTTGCACCATGTTCTGCTTGTTCATTCCTGGTTGAACGTGTAGTTGGCTGGTTGAACGTGCTGGTTGAATGTGTATACTGTATTTTGTATTTGTGTTTTTAATCTGTTGGTTGTTTTATTATGGTTTTAATTTTTGTGAACCGCCCAGAGAGCTTCAGCTATTGGGCGGTATAAAAATGGAATAAATAAATAAATAAATAAATAAATGAAAAATAGTTGGCAGGGAAAAGAAGCACCACTGAATGAGAGACGAGCTCTGGTGCTGCTGAAAATGGTTAAAATCTTTAAGAATTCTTATTCATATGCAAAATGCTCGACGCTTCGACAAAATGCTCAACGTATTTTTCAAATATGTTTTGTCTGTTTGTTTTTTCAAATATATTTTAAACTGCATAAGTTTCATTAATTGTAGCTCCTGAGGAAGGATGACAACCAATCTGAAACATCGAGCATTTTGCATATGAATAAGAACTATTAAAGATTTTAACCATTTCCAGCAGCACCAGAGCTCGTCTCTCATTCATTATCCGATGGCTGGTTGGCCACTGTGTGAACAGACCGCTGGACTAGATGGACCCTTGGTCTGATCCAGCGGGGCACTTCTAGATGTTCTTATGGCTGATTTCTAAACACACACGTCCATTTTTCAGTAGGTGATGAATTTCAGCCTCTTGAAAGCCTAGTCTGTCGATTCCATACTTGGAACGCTCACAATATGGAGAGAATGCGACAGTGACATCTTGTAAAGAACCTATTTGTTTATATAGATCTTTATGCCTTACTTTTCTTCGATAGGGGCATAAGTTTCGATTAGAGAGCATTTAGGTGGGTTTGTGGTTTCGTATCGTATCACTAAACCACTGCTCGGAAGAAAGATATTGTACCGCCTGGCGCCTACACTGTACTGCTTTCGTCGCCAGCTGAAGACCTTTTTATTCACTCAGTATTTTAACACTTAATTTTAACTTAAATTTAAATTTTACTGTTTTAACTCTGTATTTTAATCTTATATCAATTTTGCTGTGTGGTTTTATCCTGGTTGCGCTTTTTATACTGTATTTCGTAATTGTGTTTTTAACCTGTTGGGTGTTTTATTGTGGTTTTAATTTTTGTGAACCGCCCAGAGAGCTTCGGCTATTGGGCGGTATAAAAATGTAATAAATAAATAAATAAATAAATACCAAAATAAATAAATAAATAAATAAATAAGAAGACACTAGCCACAGACACACTTACATGGGTGAAGCAATAACTTTTCCAGAGATTCAGCCCATTCTTGGGCCTCCTTAGGAGTTGGCCTGAAAGAGAGAAAAAAGGAACTGAAAACAGATGCAGGGCCCTTTGCCCAAAGAGCGATGCCTGACCTTCCATTAGGGTGGGCCACTTACCCATCCCTCAAAAAGAGAGCAGTGATTTGCATAAAATTTGCGTATGTTAATTTATGTGTATAGAATACAATTTAGACATTATTGTAATATATATGTCCCCAAGACCAGGTGACCCCAAGACCAGGTGACCAGCTGACCTTGGGGACAATATATGTCCCCAAGACCAGGTGTTAAATGTGCCTTTAACTGGTGTCTAAATGACAATAGCAGGCAGAACAGTCAAAACTCGACCTGAAAGGAGTTCCACAGTCGGGGTGCCACCACCAAAAAGGCCCTCCACTTGTGGCAGGCCCGTGGACCACATTCCTCAAGGGCACCTCAAACAAAGCCTCCCAAGGCAACCTTAAATCCTGGGGTAGTCAGTATTGGAAAAAGTGCTCCTTTAAATACCAGGATCCTGAATTGTTTGGGGCTTTGCACACTGACCCTCCCCTGCCCTAATATATACTGCTCAAATGGAGAATGTGGTGGTAGTGTGCAAATGTATTAACCAGGAATGGATTTGGGTGTGGAAGTACTGTGAGCTCCAAACACTTCTGGTCCCCCTCAAAAGAATGCCTGTGTCAGAATCCTCTCACTCTAAGTGCTTGTCTTTTGCACCAGGCTCCAGCTGGTGAACCTTTGGGTTCTAAGCAAAAGCAAAGCCATATGCTGCAAGCTTGAACTCTGCCAACCCATAAAGTAACACTCTTATAGCCTCCCCACTTCCCCAAGCAGTGAGAAATTCCAGGGGCGGCTCTCCTGAGTTCGGATTCCGTAGGACAGCCTTCCCCTGACCTGGTGCCCTCCAGATGTGTTGGACTGCAACCCTCTTCATTCCCTTTCAGCATGGCCACTGCAGTCACATCTGGATGGCTGCCCTTGGACCAGACAGCACCAGAGACTTGTGGAGCCTTTGTAGGTTTGCTTTATTAACAAAATATACAAGCAGAGCATCAAGGCAGGCAAACCGCAGCAGGCTCTGGTCTGAGAAGAGAGGCCTACTAGTACTATGCTGCATCAGAGCCCCAGAGAGATAACCAGCGCCCCAAAATGTTGGGCCTTTGTCCAACTCACAGGATTCTTTGTTGTCCTCTCTCTGTCCATTTCAAGTGCAGACGCAGCTTGGATCACACACACACACACACACACACACACACACACACACACACACATCAACCTGCCAAGCACTTGTCTCAAGCCCAACTCCTGCAGGTCGATCAATCAATCACCCATTCAGGAGATCATCTGCAGCCATTAAAGGAACATTAACATTCTTCTTCTGTCAAATCTCGGACTCTAAGTGGTCAACCGTAGCACTGGTCCCATTCTCAGTAATCAAATAGCGAATTCACAACATCAACACCCCCCCTCCCACCACCACCCGCAAAGAAAGCCTGGCTCCAGACCAGAACTAAATGGTCTTAGAGCTCTTCCTGGAAAAAGAGGGCAAATGGGCAAGGGAACGAGGAAGATTAAAAATTTACAACGTACAATGAGATCCATTGTTGGTTTATTACAAATGTATTTTTCCAACACCAACCCATGTCCCTGCCCACCACTCTAGATAAAACACACACACCCCAACAACTATCCCTCTTTGCGATTTCCATTTGGAGTGTGGGCTCCTTGGGTAGAGACATTTTTCTCCCTCTCTCCTACTGCTAGAACCCCATGGGGTCGCCCCATGAAGCTGATTGGTGGGAGACTCAGGACAGATCGAAGGAAGGACTTCTTCACACAGTGTAGAGTTAAACTATGGAACTCACTACCACAAGATGTGGCGATGGCCACCAGTTTGGATGGCTTTAAAAGGGGCGGGGGTGGATAAATTCCTGGAGGAGGAGAAGGCTATCAATGGCTACTAGCCCTGATGGTTCTGTGCTACCTCCAGTATCTAAGGCAGTAAGCCTGTGTGCACTCGTTGCTGGGGAACATGGGTGGGAGCGTGCTGTTGCACCATGTCCTGCTTTGTTGGTCTCTGGCTGATGGCTGGTTGGCCACTGTGTGAACAGAGTGCTGGACTAGATGGACCCTGTGTCTGGTCCCGCAGGGCTCTTCTCATGCACTTAGAAACCTCAATGGGGCTCCTCCTTCAGTGAGTCCACCTTCTCACTGCCATTGTCACCAGCTCCTCTTGCTCCTTGTGCTCTTTCCCATCATTGCTACCACTTGCTTGCTTGTCAGCCAGCGGCATCTACTGACTGATTGATTGCATTTATATCCTGCCTTTTTTCCGCCAAGGAACCCAAGGCGGCATACGTAATCCTCCTCCTCTCCACTTTATCCTCCCAACAACAACAACAACCCTACGAGGTAGGTTGGGCTAAGAGTCTGTGACTGGCCCAAAATCACCCAGTGAATTTCCATGGCCGAGTGGGGACTAGAACCCAGATCTCCTGACTTCCAGTCCAACACTCTAGCCAGTACACCACACTGGCTCTCACTACTGGTCCTCCATCTCACTACCATCATCGTCTGGGCCAGAGCGAGAGGCAAGTGAATAAGCAGGTTGGGAAAGAGAAGGAGAAGAGCAGGTCCGGGGGCTCTTGTGAGTGCGCCCCCTACTGGGGTGGTGGGACATTGGCAGGTGCCCCACCATGCCGACCCTTGACACTGGACCTGTCCATTCAGATCCTCACTTGCTGCAACACAAAAATACAACATTTGCCTCTTTACCCAAAGCCACTGGCCCACTTCCAAGAAGCATTTATTTACATGAAGATAACAATGCCTCCAAATTCTTACAAATCCAGGCTAGAATTTCCTCAGCCTAAACAGGTTTCCATTTTTTATTCGTTTATTTGCTCTTGCTTCCAAATTACAAAGTGCTAAACCACTTATTAGAGAAAGGATCAAAACAATTCCAAAGAGGTCACCCTCACCAAGAAAAACACATTTCCCATTATCCTCTCTGCTCCTTTTTGCCCTGGGATTGTGTAGCATCCCATGTTTGTTGTCCTGCAGCTTAGCAAGAGAGATCTCTACGTTCAGCTCCTCAACGATCCATCTGAAGTTCCAAACAAAACTCCCCTCCAGTTCCTGAGCCTCTCTAACTCGTGCCTTAGTCCAAACTGCAAATTTACGGCCTGTCACTATTATTTATCCAGTGGTATATTCTGCCAGGCTACAGGAACTGTTCCAATCCGAGCCAGCGGCTGCTGTTAGATTCTCTTTTCTATTGATGGATCACCATTTGGGTGGCCACTTACACTTCACCCAAAAAAAACGGAAAAAGAAAAGAAGAGAGAGCAAATTCATCACCAAAGGGGAGGACAAAAGAAGAGATAGATTTCTAATCCGCCCAATAACGAACGTTTTCGGGGTAGAGATGTATTGTGTTGCTGTTTAAATTATAACAATTATGTTTACATTTGTGCGTGCGCGCACACACGGGATGGCTGTCACAGGGAAATCCTGCCCTTTTTAGGCTGGCTGGATTTCCCCAGAGTCCCCGGCTTTGCATGCATTTGCAAGCCAAGCTGAGGGCTTTTTCCTGAAGTCCAGGAACTCTTCTCAGTTTCTACTTCTTCTTCTAAAAGCTGCAACTTGAATAAATGACAATTTAAGGGGGGGAAAGAAAAAGAAACCCGAAAATCTGCAACCTGACCTGACTCTATTCATAACGAATTGAGCCGCCTCATGGGTAAGTGAGCCGAAATCTGGGGGACCAAGCTGATGAAAGTTCAGGAAACTTCATTACACCCATCCTGCATGGATTCCTCCAACAACCCATACACACACACACACACACACACACACACACACACACACACACTTCATGCAAATCAATATCCTTTTTCTTGGTGAAAAAGCCCTAACACAGCAGGATCCCTTAGACTGAATCAGACCACTAATCCATTTTGGGGTCTTTTCCGGCCTTAGCTGGAGATGCCAGGAATTGAACCTGCGACCTTTTACGTGCAAAGGGGCTGCTGTACCACTGTGCTATGACCCCTCCCCTTCAAAGCCACATCCAAGTCCTCCCTCCTAACCAACTTACATCTCTCTTTGCCCACTCTGACTGCAAAAATAGTGAAAAATATGACAGCCAGGATGGCCACCGGTACATCTAAGGGTGACCATATTACACCAGCTTTAAAATCATTACACTGGCTGCGAATTAGTTTCCGGGCGAAGTATAAAGTGTTGGTTATTACCTTTAAAGGCCTTCATGGTTAGGGTCCAGGTTACTTGCGGGATCGCTTTCTCCCGTACCATCCACCCCACACACTCAGGTCTTCTGGGAAGAATTTACTTCAGCCAGCAAAAACTAGATTGACAACTGTTACCCAGAGGACCTTTTCTTCTGCTGCTCCCAGACTGTGGAATGGCCTGCCGGAGGAGACTCGTCAACTTAACAGTCTTTTAGCGTTTAAGAAAGCTATAAAGACTGATCTCTTCCGGCAGGCCTACCCAGTCGAATTTTAAGATGTCTGACTGTTATTTTAATATTTTTTATATGTTTTAGTCAGTTTTATGTATTTTATCATGTTTTGAATTTTGTTGTTCCCTGCCTCGATCCGGGGATGATGATGATGATGATTGCAGCAATATGGCTGCAAGAAAGGCAAATGCTATTTTGGGCTGCATTAATAGAAGTATAGCTTCCAAATCACGTGAGGTACTGGTTCCTCTCTATTCGGCCCTGGTTAGGCCTCATCTGGAGTATTGCGTCCAGTTCTGGGCTCCACAATTCAAGAAGGATGCAGACAAGCTGGAGCGTGTTCAGAAGAGGGCAACCAGGATGATCAGAGGTCTAGAAACAAAGCCCTATGAAGAGAGACTGAAAGAACTGGGCATGTTTAGCCTGGAGAAGAGAAGATTGAGGGAAGACATGATAGCACTCTTCAAATACTTAAAAGATTGTCACACAGAGGAGGGCCAGGATCTCTTCTCGATCCTCCCAGAGTGCAGGACACGGAATAATGGACTCAAGTTAAAGGAAGCCAGATTCCAGCTGGACATCAGGAAAAACTTCCTGACTGTTAGAGCAGTGCGACGGTGGAATCAGTTACCTAGGGAGGTTGTGGGCTCTCCCACACTAGAGGCCTTCAAGAGGCAGCTGGACAAGCATCTGTCAGGGATGCTTTAGGTTAGATTCCTGCATTGAGCAGGGGGTTGGACTCGATGGCCTTGTAGGCCCCTTCCAACTCTGCTATTCTATGATTCTATGATTAAAAACAGTGCTCTCTCTCTCTCTCTCTCTCTCACACACACACACACACACACACGCACACCCCTCTCAGATGGTTCTACCTCATGCTGCAGGTGATTTATCCACTCAGTGGACCATTCACAGTCATAGAAGGCACATGAGCACTCTTTGGGGGTTGTCTTTATGACAACGCTTCGGCTGTTTGTTCCCTTAAAACCCCACAGCATCACAACTGCAGGGTGGGAACATTAGATCCCGATCGCAGGAAGGAGTACAGGCTATGGGGCTGAAAAAGCTGCAGTGCCAGTGGCCATTCGACTTGTTGAGCCCGCACCTACCCTGCGCCTCGATCCGCCCCTGCGAATGCCCCCAGTCTCAATCCGAAGTGAAGTCACCAACAACAGATGGAGGAAGAAGGTGGTGACCTCGGAGCCAAGGAAAAAGTCGCACTAAGTCAGCACTTTTAAATTGCGCAGTTTCGGAGGAGAAACCCGTGGTGGCTGTGAGTTGGCGGCTGCGTCATATAAACAACGCAGCACCACTGCACAGCCAGAATGGGCTAAACAGGACATATAGACAAACCCTTGTTGAGAAACTGCAGAAAAACACCCAATAGATCCATTTGCGGTAATCAGACAACAAACCCATAATGAAGGAAGGAAGGAAAACACATATACACAATGTTACGCTTTTTAGAATAAATCTGAACGTTAAAATACCTTAGAGAAGGCATATCCTGATTTCCTGAACTCCATAGCCTTAGGAAGTTTCTTTTATTCCTCCTGCTTTAAAATAATAATTTAAAAAATTATCAAATTTAAGGAAGCAGCTGAGGCCAAACTACATACCATCTTGCACATGAAAACTTAAAAGACTGCAAGGGGGTGGGGGACATGATCTGGAATAGAGAAACTGCAGGAAACCTACACCCCACCTCTCTGCTCACAATCTCACCCCCTCCCAAAGCAGCATTTAAAAGGGAAAGGGACCATCCGGCATTAGTTACATATAACATGTCCTTCAGTCCTCAGGGATTTGCAAGATGGGGAAATAGGACGATTAGGAAACTAGAGGTGTGGGAAACATTTCCCCATCTATGGGATCTTTTTCCACCATTGGTAATAACAGTTCACATTTGTATAGTGTTTGCTGAGTATTTAAATTATTCATACTACAAGGCAGATCAATATTATTGGCCCCATATTCCAGATATTTGAGGGGGGCTGAGGATGAGGCACAGAGAGAGTAGCTTCCCTACAGCCAACCTAGTGAGTTCATGGTCAAGGTAAAATTTGAACTGGGGACCATCACCCATAATAGTGAGAAGTGTGATAATCTCATAGTGGCCCCGTTCAGAAGACACCTTAAACCATGGCTTTAACCATGGTGAATAAAGTTTTTGCCTTACTCATTGTGGTTAAAAACATGGTTTAAGGTGTCTTCTGAATAGAGCCTGGCTTTCTGGCTTAATCACCATGGGTAAAGCTGTGGTTTAAGGTGTCTTCTGAACGGGGCCAGTATTTATATAGCACTTTTTCCCTAAGTGCTCCAAGTACTTATATACACTCTTAATGGCCCCGTTCAGAAGACACCTTAAACCACGGCTTTAACCATGGTAGTTAAGCCAGAAACTCGAACCGTGTTCAGAAGACACCTTAAACCATGATTTAAGGTGTCTTCTGAACACGGCCTGGCTTTCTGGCTTAACCACCATGGTTAAAGCCCTGGTTTAAGGTGTCTTCTGAACAGGACCATTCTCTTGTAAGGCAGGGAATGCCAGCTCCAGGTTTTAGAAGGCCCTTGGGACAGGCACTCTCAGTAGGCCCCTACCTCAGTTTATCGTCTCACCAACATGGTCATCAGCTGCTGATCCTCTTCCTCATCCTTGCCACCCCTCCTCGCTTGCTTGACAGGCAGAGAGCCCACGAGCAGGCAGGCCGTGGCATCTATTGCTTCTCCTTCACCCCACCCCTGTTGTGCGCATCAGGGCAAAAGGTGGGTGAACACGCAGGGATGCAATGGTCAAAAGGAAAAGCAACTCCAGGGGACCGTTGACCGTGGGCCCTTAGCAAGTGCCCAACCATCCCGACCCTTGACCCTGAAGGCAGGCCAGCATTAATTATTCCCATACTCAGAGACAGCGACATGCCTACAGCTACCTGCTAAGCTCAGGAGGGAAGGGAATCTTAAAAAGGAATGTCTTAATTTACTGTTTTGCACTCAGTTGCTGTGCTCCACACATCTACTCACCGGCGGTGTTTTTGCCTCTGTCGTGTCTGCTGTTGGCTGTGATCACATTCTGATCCCAAGTCTGATTCCACACTCGATGCCAGAGACTGAAATACAGAAACAAGACTCTAAGCTCTTTGACACCTCACTCCTCTCCCAAAGGGCCCAAGATTACTCGCAAAAGACCAAGGAGTCCAGGCACCCACTGCAACCCACTGAATTCAGGGCCAGATTTTCAAATAGGATTATTATTATTATTGTTGTTGTTGTTGTTTTTGTATTATTGCATTTATATCCCACCTTTTTTCATCCAATGAACCCAAGGCAGTGTACATCCTCCTCCTCCTCCTCTCCATTTTATCCTCACAACAACCCTGTGAGGAAGATTGGTCTGAGAGTCTGTGACTGGCCCAAAGTCACTCCATGGCCAAGTGGAGAGTAGAACCCGGATCTCCCAACTCCCAGTCCAACACTTTACCCACTACACTACACCAGCTCTATGTATTGCACCCTCAGGGTGAGACACTGGAATGACCTGCATATACAAGTATGAACTACATCTAAATTACTACAGATTAGGGATTCTAACAGCCGAATTGCATGAGGGGGGTGCTGTGAGGGAAGTAGAAATCTTTGCCCATCTACTGAAAATCATCCAGTCATCCACCAATAGATCCCAATTCATTGCTTGCCCAATCCCACAGTGGAGGATCCTTTACAGGGCTGATTGTCAGGGTTCCAGGTTGTGTGGTGAGAGGCATCTCTCCTTCAAAATGGTTGCCCTCCCCATGGAAATGGTGATGGAGTGGGGAGGGGGCGGTGTGCTCCCTGCATCTCACACATTTACTCCACGCTGAAATGGGGGCTTCTGAGATTCGTCAACTTAATAGTCTAAGAAAGCCTTAAAACTGATCTCTTCCGGCAGGCCTACCCAGATGAATTTTAAGATGTGTGATTGCTAACGTTGTATCAGTTTTATATGTTTTTAATCAGTTTTATGCATTTTATGGAATTTTTGTATTTAATGTTGTTCCTTGCCTCGATCTAGAGGGAGAGGTGGGTAAGAAATATTATTAGTATTTTTAATTATTGTTGTTGTTATTTTCAAACATCTGGGTTCCAAAATACCTCAGTATTCAGGCTTCCAAAAGGCAACCCTCGCTTCCAAAGACCCCAAAGTGACCAACCCCTGAGCCACTCCATTCCTGGATAATTCAATCCAGGCTTTCACTCGCTGTCTTCTAAGGAGCCTAGAAGTCTGGGCTTTGAACAGACTCCAGCGCTGGCCTTAGATAAAAAATATATTATGCACTTGAGAGTACAAGTAACAAAGGAGACTTCTCCATACAAACCTTTTGATTGGAACTAATTAAAAAAAAAAAGGCAAAAAGAAATGGTGCCTTCAGTGCCGGCTCCTTCAGGATGCTTGGGCAAGACAACCGCATTGGGGGGGCCTCCCTCAGTGACTCTACCTTCCGACTGCTATTGTCGCCAGCTGCCCTCACTCCTCATCCTCTTTCTCATGATTACTACCATTTGCTTGCACAGCAGGCAGAGTGCCAGACGGCCATGACATCTGCTGCACCTCCTTCTCATCACCACCCTTGTCAGGGCCAGAGACAGAGACAGGTGGACAAGCAGGTGAAGAAGAGGAGCGAGTCCAGGGGGCTCTTGTCAGTTGGCCCCTATTGGGGTGTGGGGCCTCAGCAAGTGCTCAACCATGCCTACCCTTGACACCAGCCCTGGGTATCCTTTCCGGAATCTTCTCTTTGAAACAAGATTTGGCCTTACATAGGGTGACCCTATGAAAAGGAGGACAGGGCTCCTGTATCTTTAACAGTCGCATAGAAAAGGGAATTTCTGCAGGTGTCATTTGTATATATGGGGAACCTGGTGAAATTCCCTCTTCATCACAACAGTTAAAGCTGCAGGAGCCCTGCCCTCTTTTTAATCTGGTCACTCTAGTGTAGCTCCTGCAGCTTTAACTGTGGTGAAGAAGAGGGAATTTCACCAGGTTCTCCAGATATACAAATGACACCTGCTGAAATTCCCTTTCCTATGCGACTGTTAAAGATACAGGAGCCCTGTCCTCCTTTTCATATGTTCACCCTACCTTGACAGGCACCCTCAAGGAACAGTTTTGTGGGATACCATTAAAGGGTCACAGTTACCAATTATGGTGGGAAAATTGCCATTTAGACTTTGTACCTCAGGCACCAAAACTGGTTTGAACCACAGAAACTGCTTCATATTGCTCCATGATATGACTGGCTGCACAGGCTTATGCCTTGAATGCCACCATGTATGAGGTAACCAGCGGCAACTAAACAGGGCAGAGCACCATAGACTTCCAGAGTGGCTCCTCCTAGTCACACCGTGCTCCTGTTTTGCAAACGGTGGCTATTGATTGGGAGCCAGAAATCCCAGACTGTGCGCCCCTCTAGATATTTCTTCACTCTTTGACTGGGCCAGATAGGTCACATCCCCTTCATAGAGCAGGGATGGGCAGGATGTAGATCAGCCGACATTTTGGACTCCCAGCATGCCTGACCATTAGCCATGCTGGCAAGGGCTTCTGGGAGTTGAAGTCCAAAACAACTGTAGTGCTACCTTTTGCCTGCCCCTGTCATAGAAAACCCAAGAATCCTCTTGATACCCAGAGCAAATAGGGATACCCCCCAGCAGCCCTCTCCTCTTGCTATAGTCTGGAAGGTACCGAGGGAATTAAGCCAGAAAAATGTGACATAAAATAAGTGTATACTTTTGCATAAGTGGGAGAGCTGTCTTTTAGCACCTAACAGTATGGGTGCCCTTTCTCCCACCTTGCGCAGTTTCATAATAGTACCTCAGAGTACTATTTGAAAAGGGCTTTGAAAACCTCCCTGTAATTTAGGCGATTTCCCCAATTTACGGGAATAGCCTCTCACCCAAACTAGTTCTCCTACTGTGTAAGTGTGGAGAGGGACTTTCAAAGCATAGCAAGCTTTCTGTCTTCCACTTGCTCACTCTAAGTGAGTAAACACAGCCTCAGCCACAGAACATATTTGTTCTGCTATATCACTAATAAACCCTGGAACAAACTGATAAGTGTTGAGGACTGGTAAACTCAGATGTCTATCAACTGGTAATGTTATTTCTCTGCCAAACACCACACAGAAAGAGGTAAAACCTGTAGAGACCTGGACATTACTGCAATATGCCATCATGACAAAAGACATGATAGCACTTTTCAAATACTTAAAAGGTTGTCACACAGAGGAGGGCCAGGATCTCTTCTCGATCCTCCCCGAGTGCAGGACACGGAATAACGGGCTCAAGTTAAAGGAAGCCAGATTCCAGCTGGACATCAGGAAAAACTTCCTGACTGTTAGAGCAGTACAACAATGGAACCAGTTACCTAGGGAGGTTGTGGGCTCTCCCACACTAGAGGCCTTCAAGAGGCAGCTGGACAACCATCTGTCAGGGATGCTTTAGGGTGGATTCCTGCATTGAGCAGGGGGTTGGACTCGATGGCCTTGTAGGTCCCTTCCAACTCTGCTATTCTATGATTCTATGATCATAGGAACATTATACAGAATCAGACCATTGACTCATTTAGCCCAACAGCCCTCAACACTGTCACCGCTGACTTGCAGCAGCTCTCCAGAGTTTCAGACAAGATTCCTTCCTAACCCTGCCTGCAATGCTGGAGTTGAATCTGGGGCATTCTGTGTACAAAGCATGTGCTCTGTCATTGAGCTACAGTCCCATCCCAGTTAGAGGCTGTATTTGTACGTAACACTAAACCATGGTTTATGTTATCCATGGTTTGTTGCTTTAACTACAAATTGTCTCGCAGATGAGCAAACTAACTGTAGTTTGTTTCCCCTATTTCTGGTTTGTTTCTCTCCCACTCATTTTGCCAGCCTTCAGAGCAGCTTCATATTTAGGCTGCTCTTGCTAGGTGCCTCTTTCAGGGCAGAGAATAGTGCAGGCAAGCCACAGTTTGGGTTCAATGCCACAACAAGCCATGGTTTACTCAAGCCAGACATCAACCCCTGTTCAAACAACATGCTAACCCACAGTGGTTAAACATTTTAAGCTAAACATTAAGGCTTACCGTGTCATGTGAAGCATTCCTAACCATGACGGCTACATAACCATGGTTTAAACACACTCACTAACCATTTGCTGCTGAAGGATTAGTGGCCTAACCATGGCTTAGCATGTTGTCTGAACAGGCCATTCATAAGTCATCAGTAAACCACAGCTTCTATTTGTAGTTTGTAGCTGGTTAACAACTATGGTTTGTTTACAGGGATGGGTCCAGACACAACGACAAGCCAGATTTTAACTAGCCACTCCATGGCTTAGAGTTATAAGTGAACAAGGCCAGATAGTCATACAAACCAACTAGATAAGGATGGGTGGAGGAAGGCAGGTTATAAATCTGTTTGGTTTGTATTTTAATATAAACTGACCTAATTTATACTTCCCAAACTAATAAACAAACCAGAATTCAATTATTCTCCAGCTTTTGCACGTTTCCAAAATTTGTGATGCAGTTCTCTGATCAAAAATGCATACTTTAAGGGAAATTATGTACCAAAATGCATATCTCCGAGTAAAGTCCATGGAGAGAGAGAGAGAGAGAGAGAGAGAGAGAGAGAGAGAGAGAGAGAATGATATTAGGGGAAATTCTGCACAAAAATGCATACATGGACTTAAAAATAAAAAATTCGCAAAGTGATGCACAAATGCGAGGAACAAATTTGTGCTTGAAAAAAAATGCAAACCTTACATAAAGCAAAACAGACACATTCGTCCATCTCTACAACTAGACACCCATCTAGTCTCAGAGTGTTGCCTCCCAGGTCCTCCAAGTAGTTCATTAGTCTCTGCTTCCACTGCAAAGAACCCAGGAGTCCTGGCTCCCAGGCCCTCTGCCATAACCTTTTCTTGATAATTAATTATCAACTTTCTATTTAGCCTTGGGATACATTTTTCACTACAGGAAATTCCAAAGATTAAAACCATTGGGAACAAAGACACTAAAATATTTATACAAGCAAGCTATTAAAAAAAAAATCTGGACTTGTGTTTCTCATGGAAGCAAGTGGGGGATGGGGAGGAAGAGAAGGAAGACCATCCGTAGGAAAGGCCTGGAAATGTGGCACAAGGGCTAGGAGAAGCTGGTGGATCCACTGACTTTATTTGAGCCTCCAAAGAGATTCCGCAAGTGCTGTTTCGCCGCTGCAACTTTCCCTCTCAGCCGCCGCTCTTTCCGCAACGATTTGGGGGACGGCAAACTCCACCCACTTCCTGTTTTGTCCGCCACTTCAGTTTCCCCTTGGCGCGGCGCCCCCTTCTGGTCCAAACGCCCCTCGCTGCAGGATCGCCACACCCCTCCGGGGTCTTGCAATGAGGGCTGGGGACAGCAGGCTGCCTCCGAAACCTCCAAGTGGATGCTCGGGAGACACGGTTTCTCCTGCCCCTGGTGCTCCTTGCCTGGTCCCGACTCCTCGCGGCTCTGCTGTCGCTTGTGGAGGGTGCTCCGGTGCCAGGGCAGGAAGTCACAGTCTAGGAGGCAGCCCTCAGAGCCGCATTTCTGGAGAGGGCTCAACATCTGTGTAGAGAAAGAGGAAGGCTTAGTGGCTTGTTTTGCTTAAATCAATCTGTGTTGAATGTGGGGTAACCAGCCACTGACAACCTCGCAAGGAGGCAGAAGGGAGATGGGGAGAAGCTAGGACCCAGGGGAGACTGCATCATATTCAAGGCTCGATTTCTGCCATGCGCTCTACATAGGATAGGGTGACCATATGAAAAAGAGGACAGGGCTCCTGTATTTAACAGTTGCATAGAAAAGGGAATTTCAGCAGGTGTCATTTGTACATATGGAGAACCTGGTGAAATTCCCTCTTCATCACAACAGTTAAAGGTGCAGGAGCTATACCAGAGTGACCAGATTTAAAAGAGGGTAGGGCACCTGCAGCTTTCACTGTTGTGATGTAGAGGAAATTCCACCAGGTTCCCCATATATACAAATGACACCTGCTGAAATTTCCTTTTCATACAACTGTTAAAGGTACAGGAGCCCTGTCCTCCTTTTCATAGGGTCACCCTATGCAATGCGCTCTACACAGGGTAGGGTGACCCTATGAAAAGGAAGACAGGGCTCCTGTATCTTTAACAGTTGCATAGAAAAGGAAATTTCAGCAGGTGTCATTTATTTAAAACATTTATATCTCGCCCTATATCAATAAGATCTCAGGGCGGCGTACAGATAAAAGCATACAGTATAAAACAGTAAATATACATAGCTAAAAAAAATTAAACCATAAACTAAGATAAAACAATATATAATTTAAAAGCAGTAAAACTATGAAAACAGTTAAAACAATGTGCCAACTTAGTGAATTCAACCATTAAAAGCTTTGCGATACTAGAGTGACCAGATTTAAAAGAGGGCAGGGCAGGGCTCCTGCAGCTTTAACTGTTGTGATGAAGAGGGAATTTCCCCAGGTTCTCCCTATATACAAATGACACCTGCTGAAATTTCCTTTTCAATACAACGGTTAAAGATACAGGAGCCCCGTCCTCCTTTTCATATGGTCACCCTAACATAGGGCTACCTTTGTGCCTAGTCCGGAAACTTCAATTAGTTCAACATATGGCAGCCAGGCTGGTCACCGATATGCCTAGGGGTGACCACATTACATCAGTTTTAAAATCTCTTCACTGGCTGCCAATTAGTTTCCAGCCGAAGTATAAAGTGGTGGTTATTATCTTTAAAGCCCCACATGGTTTGGGTCCAGGCTACCTGCGGGATCACCTTCTCCTGTACAATCCACCCTGCACACTCAGGTCCTCTGGGAAAAATCTACTTCAGTCAGCCAAAACTAGGCTGACAGGTATTACTCAGAGGACCTTCTCTTCTGCTGCTCCCAGACTGTGGAATGGCCTGCCAGAGGGGATTTGTCAACTTGACAGTCTTTTAACATTTAAGAAAGCTGTAAAGACTGATCTATTCCGGCAGGCCTATCCAGTCGAATTTTGGGATGTTTTTAGGATGTTTCAAGGATGTTTTAATAACGTATACTATGTTTTTAATCAGTTTTATGTGTTTTATATTTGCTGTTGTTCCCCACCTCAATCCAAGTGGAGAGGCAGGTAAGAAATATTATTATTATATTGTAAAAGCATCTGTGGCCCTCCAGATGGTTTGGCCTACAACTCCCATCAGACCTAAACAGCATAAGTAATGGGGAGGGACCGTGGGAGTTGTAGGCCCAAACATCTAAAGCTACACATTGCCCACCCCTATCTGAAAGAAAGAGCTATGCTATCTTAATGCACAAAGAGATTAGTATGGTGAAGATTATTCTGACTGATTGAGCTTCCCTTACGTCATGGGAGGGTGGCCCAGGCAGAAAGGACTGTCATTGCCATTGACTGGGCTGCTCTGATCCCACATGGTATCTGGATTTGGTCATGGCAGGCAGAAATGAGAACAGGGGTGGAAGAAATATAGGGGCCCAGGAATGGATGTCACAGGGGCATGAGAAGTAGAAGATGGGGGCTGGGGTGTGGGAAGGTCAGAAAGGGGAGCAGTCCAGGAAAATGAGAAGACATAGGGAGAATGCCAAAGGGAGGTGTTTGAGAGGGGAAGGAAAACAGAGATTGGGCAGAAAAGAGAGGTCCTAATACAGGCTTCCCCACACTGGTCCCTCTAGAGCTGTTGGACCGTGACTCACAGAATGCCCAGACATCCTTCTGAGCAATCTGCAGACAACTGCATTGTAAACTACTTTTATTTATTTGTCTCATGTCTTGTTTTAACAACGCCAAAAAAAAAGAAAGGACCTTGCCCTCGATGAGCTTACAGTTTACAACATGATAGTGGGAAGAGAACAGAAGGACTGCAGCGACAAGAACAACAAGGGATGAATATGAGTAAACAAGGGTGGATAGAAGGCCTACCTCCAGGCGTTTTGGACTTAAAACTCCCAGTATTCCTGACCACTAGCCATGCTGGCTTATGGGAACTGAAGTCCAAAACGTCTGGAGATCTACCTTCTGCCTATCCTTCAATTATATGTTGTGTTGGGTGGCGATGGAACCTGATAAAATGTAGTGGGTGTGGGTCAGGGGGGAGGAGGAGAGTGGGGGAAAACCTTAATGCTGATTATTTACGGAAATGGAAAAGTGCCATCACCGCTTCCTCTATT
This sequence comes from Elgaria multicarinata webbii, assembly GCF_023053635.1. Taxonomy (NCBI): domain Eukaryota; kingdom Metazoa; phylum Chordata; class Lepidosauria; order Squamata; family Anguidae; genus Elgaria; species Elgaria multicarinata. The sequence continues at coordinate 151,448,385 of NC_086173.1, read as the reverse complement.
TCTTATGTTCAGGCAATGAGTTGTTGCTTTTGAGGCCAAAAGCCATACTCAAGAGGGAGGTATTGGCAGTATTTGCGGTTTGCAGAAGTACAAAAGAAATCTTTAGTGGATAAAATAAAACCCTGCTAAGGACACGGATACTTAAAAACAATCCATTAAGGCCTGAGCATGCTCACTGACCACAGAATGCTGAATGGTTATTGGGGGAAAACAGACCACCAGGGTGGATGGAATGGAGTATCCTGGAAAAGGGTATGGCTGGTTGGAAGGCTGAACAGGAGCACTGCAACATTTTGTTGCATGTCTTATTTGTTGCCTCCTAAGCCCCAATGTGCATGGAGGAGGGAGAAATTCATGACACTCTGTGCACACTCAAAGGTGTTCTTGTATTCACGTGCCTGCCTCTTTCAGAACTGAGCAGGCTACGTACCCAGTCTCTATGTTTCTCCCTCCCCTGACTCAGGCCACAGGCCCTGGTTCTCCTAACCTGCAGCAAAACCCCCATCCATTTGCTCTCGTGCTGGGAATCTGTCCATGGCACGCACGCACGCACGCCAGAAACTTATTAAAAAATTATTTGGCCAAACCTTGGCATCAGAGATGGAAAGGCATGTTGAGAGGAATTGTATCCATCTGTGTCCATTCATACACTCACTCATTATTAGTATCACTTCCTTTGTCTCTAATGTTTTTCCAGGAAACGAAGGGAGTCAGGTTAGTCTGGAGAGAAAGCATGAGAAAGGAATGTGCTCTTCAAATACTAGAAAGGTTGTCACACAGAGGAGGGCCAGGATCTCTTCTCGATCCTCCCAGAGTGCAGGACACGGAATAACGGGCTCAAGTGACAGAAAGCCAGATTCCAGCTGGACATCCGGAAAAACTTCCTGTTAGAGCAGTATGACAATGGAACCAGTTACCTAGGGAGGTTGTGGGCTCTCCCACACTAGAGACATTAAAGAGGCAGCTGGACAACCGTCTGTCAGGGATGCTTTAGGGTGGATTCCTGCATTGAGCAGGGGGTTGGACTTGATGGCCTTGTAGGCCCCTTCCAACTCTGCTATTCTATGATTCTATGAATGTGACCAAGGCTGCCTCGCGAGGATGGAGGGCCAGCATCAAGGGTAGGCATGGTTGAGCACTTGCTGAGAGCTCACACCTCAGAAAAGGTCCACTGATAGGACCTCCTTGGTATTGTTTCTCCTCTGGAACACTCCAACCTGCTTGTTCACCTGCCTCTCACTCTGGCCCAGAAGGTGGTCGTGGTTAGGAGGAGGAACAGTAGTTACCCCTGCCTACTTCCTCAGTGGCTCTCTGTCTGTCAAGCAAGCAAGCGATAACAATGGTGAGAAAGGATGAGGGGCAATGGCAGCAGCTGCTGACAATGGTGGTGAGAAGGCAGATTCACTGAGGGAGCCCTTCCCCACCCTGAGGGTGTCTTGTCCAAGGGTCCTCAAAAACCTGGAGCTGACACTAGGATGAAGCTTCATGGCTGAGCAAGGGCTTGACCTGGAATCCCTCTCAATCCAACTGGCCCCTTCCCCCGTGGTTTCTGGCTCGGTTCCAGACTTGAAACTATATTGGCTTCACAGACGGATAACCTACCCTTAAATGACAGCCAGACCTTCTCCATGTAGGAGAGATCTATGCTGAACTGAAGTTTCTCAGAATAAATTTTATTGTGAGAATTGAATGCCTGAGGGTGTTTTTTTCCTCACCTCCTAGAAAAAGTAGGTCAATTTATTATTTTCTCTCTCAAAATATTTCACACGCAACAAAGTTCGTCCAACAGCCAGGGGCATTTTCAGGCCACATTTACAAAGTGCAACAGGGTTGGCCATGTGTCCTCTTTTCCAAAGGACAGTCCTCTGTTTGAAGAGCTGCTAGAGAACTGTCTTCTGTTTTGATGGCTTTCTCTATTTTTAAAAAATATACTTTTATTGGGTTTTCAAATTTAACAATCCATTAAATAACACATGTGAAATATCAGTAAGAACATCCATACATATTGATCGTGATCATACAATTGTGTTGCTTGTCTGATCTCTTATCTTTATTTATTTATTTATTACATTTCTATACTGCCCAATAGCCAGAGCTCTCTGGGCAGTTATCAGCTTATACTCTGTTTGCCCAATTAATCTTCCCATAAAAGACAGCGTGACTGTGGGGGCTAATTTAGCTTTTTGTGCCGTATCATTAAAACCCCACCAAGTTGTGTTGAAGTTATCCTTTTCTTGCACATTTCTGTATGACCTTTGTGTATTGGTCAACTTTTCTATTAAAGCTATAGACCACAACCTGAATTTCCATTGTTGAATGGTTGGGCTGTGAGTCCTCTTCCAACTCCTGGCTATTTCCATCCTAGCTGCTACCCAAAAGAACATTGCTTTTTAGTTGCTTCTTTTCATTGTCATATAATGAGAGTAAACCCATCATTGGAGTCCATTGGGTTGGACTCGATGGCCTTGTAGGTCCCTTCCAACTTTGCTATTCTATGATTTTATGATTCTATGATATGAATCTCTTGATGACCCTGTTCGGACAACACGCTGAGCCACGGTGGTTAAGTATTCTGAGCTAAACAATCACTTAGTGCGTCGCGTGAACCATTCCTAACCATGGTGGCTACCACGCTGTCTGGAGAATATTGAGAGTTGTGGAGTTTGTTTTTCCCTCTGTCTAAACATGCAAACAATTGTGCCCTTAATATCTTTTGTAAAGTGCCTTGGGAGGTTGTGTACCTGAAAGGCAGCTTGTAAACGGTTAAAATAAATAATCCGAGCAAACTCATTCTCCAAGTGTGGATCCTTGTATCAAAACGGCACCATCCATACACAAGAGAAAAGTATTGGGAGGCTTTTCTCCCGAAAAGCCTCCCGATATTTTTCTGCATTTAGGCTGAAGTACAAAAAAATCTTTAGAGAAAAAAGTCTCTATGGGACACTCACATAAAAACAGCTCAATGAAGACCTAGCTAGCTCAGTGGCAATGGGAAGGGAAGGAAATAGAGGGGTAGGTGGGTTGGAATGGAGCATCACGGGTAAGGGCATGGCTGGCTGGAACCCTGAACAGGAGCTATTATTATTTATTTATTTATTTATTTATATAGCGCCATCAATGTACATGGTGCTGTACAGAGTAAAACAATAAAATAGCAAGACCCTGCCGCATAGGCTTACATTCTAAGGAAATCATAATAAAACAATAAGGAGGGGAAGAGAATGCACCAAACAGGCAGTATAAAAGTCAGAACAAAATCAAGTTTTAAAAGCTTTAGGAAAAAGAAAAGTTTTTAGCTGAGCTTTAAAAGCTGTGATTGAAGTTGTAGATCTCAAATGTTCTGGAAGAGCGTTCCAGGCGAAAGGGGCAGCAGAAGAAAATGGACGAAGCCGAGCAAGGGAAGTAGAGACCCTTGGGCAGGCAAGAAACATGGCGTCAGAGGAGCGAAGAGCACGAGCGGGGCAATAGTGTGAGATGAGAGAGGAGAGATAGAAAGGAGCTAGACCATGAAAAGCTTTGAAGGTCGACAGGAGACGTTTATATTGGATTCTGAAGTGAATTGGAAGCCAATGAAGAGATTTCAGAAGTGGAGTAACATGGTCAGAGCGGCGAGCCAAGAAGATGATCTTCACATCTTATGATGCAGCCCCCACTTATAATATATAACCCATCACTTTTTGTCTCACTTCCTTTCCATCCAGCTGTCATCCAACTCACACCCCAACCATAACTACTGTGGTCTCTCTCCTTCATTCCATTGTTCCTTTATTTAAAGCATGCATACCCTTCTCTTCAGGCAAAAAAAGCCTCCAGGTGGCTTCCACAATCAATAAAAACACGACGGTCCCTGCCCACAGGGCCACACAGACACAATTCAGAAGTTGGGGGCAGAGAGAGGTGGAAGAATAGTGAGAGAAAAGGAAAACCAACAAGCTCAGGCACCAATTCTTAGAGATACAACAGTAGTTCACCTAACCACCCCCTGGAACAGAAGCTTCTGCCAATTCATGAGCTGCTGTACTATCATGGCTACGAGGCAGAATTGAGAGTCCAGAGATCCCAGTTCAAATCCCGTCAAAGCTATGAACTCATAAGGTGTCGTCGACAATTAACTGGCCAGCAGATGTTAGAATATTCAAAGTTATTTTGAACACATACTTAGAACTGCAGATGGAAAGTAATGTGTTAGAAGAGGCTTTCTTTCATCTGTTCTGAATCTCACACTGTTCAGGTGAATGGTGGGAGATTTAGGACAAATAAATGGATCAATAGCCTGACTCAGGTATAAAGCAGCTTTAACTATTGATATCCTGGCCCCTCCATTGTGGCCAGCTGAGTTTCGCACCTCCATCTAAACAAGAGACCAGATGCCTTTGGTTCCTCGTCTCCCTCATCTATCACTTAACAGTAGCCATTTCAATCAGATCGTCTGGTGCAGCTAGGATCGTCCATCCTAGCTGTATCTCTTCAGAACTGGTGCCCAAGTTTGGTTTTTTCCTTCTCCCTCCTCCTCTCTTTTTCCTTTTGTGTCATGATTTTTAGATTATAAGCCTGAGGGTGGAGACTGTCTTGAGTTTTTAAAATTCATCCAAAAGCCTTTTCAGCTGAATAGTGGGGTAAAAAAACTTTTTTAAAAATAAATACAATCCTCTTGTTTGGTTTCCTTTCTTGCTCAAGGGCAGCCCAGACTACCACAAAGACTGGATGTGGAAAGTCTTGCAGCTGATCTCGACAACACCCCACTGACTGACACACAGGCAGAGCTTCGAGTTCCTTTTGGAAGATTCATTGGGCTGGACCTTCATTCTGCCTTAGGCTGAAGGTGGGGACGAACTGCTGTCTATGGCAGGCGGGAGAAGGTGCTTTTCGTTTTGTTTTCTGCCATGAGTCAAAGTGACTAGACCTAGACCTGGCTAGATAGACCAAATGGTGTGATGTATATGTGTGTGAATACAGAGAGAGAGAGAGAGAGAGAGAGAGAGAGAGAGAGAGAGTTCCATGGCCATTGGGGTTAGACATACACACATTCCTGTGGGATTCCCTGCCTCGGGAGTTCAGGCAGGCACCAACTCTGTATTCTTTCTGGCGCCTCCTGAAAACATTGTTGTTTCAGGAAGCCTTCCCTTAACAACCAGCCACAGTTTTATTTGCACTTCGTTTCTTTTAAAAATGTATTTTAATGTGTTTTTAGTCTGTTTTCATTCTTTAATTGTATTTGTCCACCACTCCAAAATTCTTGAATGGGGAGAGGTATTTTATTTATTTATTTTATTTACAATATTTATATACCGCTCCCCATTCAAAATTTCAGAGTGGTGTACAAGATAAAATAAAAACAGAATAGAACACTTTAAATAGATTTTAAAAGAAGCAAAATGTCCAGTGAACTGTGGCTGGTCATTAAGGATAGTCTTCCTGGAATAATGACGTTTTCAGGAGGCACCGAAAGGAATACGAAGTTGGCGCCTGCCTGACCTCCAGAGGCAAGGAATTTCATAGGAGTGGGGTCACCATGCTGAAGGCTCTTCCCCTGGTGGGCTCCAAGTGGAGAATGGGTCTATGTGGATCTACGTGTAAATAAATAAGCATAAATCATACACAACTTCCTCCTGGAATCCCCTCCCTGTGTGGAAGGGCCAGAGTTCAGCAGTCAAGGACATTATTCATTACAGGCATAATCCTATGCATGTTTGGATAGAAAAAGCCCCACAACTCCCAGCGTTCCCCAGCCAGCCACAACAACTCTGTGAGGAAGGTTAGGCCGAGAGAACCAGTGTTTGGTTCAAAGTCACTCAGCCATTTTTATGCCTGAGTGAGGATTTGAACCCAGGTCTCCCTAGTCCAACTGTATCTGCAACACACCACACTGGCTCTTGCATGCTTTACGTGCGGAGGGTCCAAGGCTCAATTCCTGGCATCTCCTGTTAAAAGGATCTTGGGGAGTAGGACTGTTAAAGACCCTGCCTGAGGCTTTAAAAAAATGCATTCAGACAGACAGAAAGAGGGTGCCAATCCCTGAGCATGCAGTTTGGCTCACTTGCTCGAGGCATCTAGAGAAGGAGTGGGGCAGAAGGTCGATCTCCAGCTGTTTTTGGCTTCAACTTCCAGAAGCCCCTGCCAGGAGTCGCCAGTGAATTTTAGTCAGAGATATTATAAGAATTTCTGAGGATGTTTTTATAACCCCCTGAAGAAGGCCTTAAAATACTAATAGGCAGGAACATGTTGGACTTTTTAACAAATTAAATCTTTGTTTTGACATCCCGAGACATTTCTCTCTTATTCGTGGGTCTATTTGGATGTTCTCCCACTTTTACAGCATAGATGTCAGAGGTGCTGGCAACTGAAATCCCAAACATCTGGAGACCTACTTTCTCTGCCCACCCTTGATCTAGCGAGATCGGGAGACATTTGTGTGCAGCGCACTGACAACTCTCCTGCTCATGGCACACTGTGGTTTGCAGTGCACAGCATGTTGAGGGATGGTGGTGAAAAGTCTTGTGCACCTCCCTTGTTGTCTACAGGAGTAGGTGGGTGGGAAGAGATCAAGACCTTTGAAGTCAGCAGTTCAGGATAAGAATCTATGGCAGCCTTCCCCAAGGCCATGTTAGCTAGGAATGCTGGGAGTTGTAGTCCAATCTGTGTTTTCTTACAGGATCCATTCCTTGTTTGTTCCTTCAGTGAGGGCTCCTCCCCTTCTTTGTAGGGAGTTGTAGTCCAACACATCTGTAGAGTACCGAGTACAGGGAGGCTGATCTATGGGAATAACAGTTTGCCCTTATATCCCAATTGGGAGGCTCCAGAGGTCCAGTTGAACCTCTTTCAGCACAAGGCCCAAATCCAAATTTGGAGGAGCTCTCAGGGGCTGCATTCCTGTGGTGGGCAGGGCTGAAGGAGAAATGGGGCAGGGCCAAAATATACTTTAAAAAAATACCAGCCTATTTTAGCTTAGACCTCTTACTAACACAAACTGAACCTTAAGGGAAGTATGTCAACTTTTAGAATGGAAAAATTGAGAGGCAGTGTGGTGTAGCAATTAGAGAGTTGGACTGGGAGTAAGACGATCTGGGCTCTAGTCCCCACTTGGCTGTGGAAGTTCACTGGGTGATTTTGGGCCGGCCACAGACTCTCAGACCAACCTACCTCACAGGGTTGTTGTTGGGAGGAGGATTATGTATGCCGCCTTGGAAAAATGGCAGGATATAAATGCAATAAATAAATATACACACACCCGCAAAAGCCAGAAAACCACATAGTGTTGGCTGTGGAACAAAAGGGTCAGGGCTAAGGGAAGGGGTGGGGCTAAGGGAAGGGGCAGGGCCAAGGGAAGGAGGCAAAGCATCTGGAGACCCCCCAGAAAACCTGATTGGGAAAGTCAGGTGGCCTGGATTTGCCCAGCAGGCCGTGAATTCCTGCCACCCTGGCTGCTCAACAGCATCCTGTGCTTTTTCTGGGACTGCTTTCCCTCCTGAGCTGGCCTGCTTCCTTGCAAGGCTGTCGCTGCAGGATAAGGAAAGGAGAGTTAATCCCTTTCCAAATAAGTGTTCGCACCCCAAGGGAGAGCAAAAGGTCATGGATGTAGTTTCTGGCTTATGTCTGTGGAGATGTAAATCACGCGCTTGCAGGAAGGGAAAAACTGGGCTGATGCCCTAAACGCCTGTTTATTTCCCCCACCACCCAGCCCTATCCGTCTCTGTCCTGGACACAAAGACGCAGCCCCTACTGCCGAACTTGCCCTTCTTTGCCATGATCCCAGCTTGGGCACAAGAGAGAACTTGCGACAGGCTATTTCCCTGGAGCCACCCCATCCATCCACCATCAGTCCATCCATCCCGAAGGCAGAGGAATGTCCGCAGCATAAACAGCACCAGAAAAGGGGCCCTTTCGGAGAGCCTGGAAGGAGCACAGCAATCGGCTGCCGTTGCTAGCTGGGACCTGGGCAGATCTGCAGACGGGGCTTCGAGAAAGCCGGGGACGGGAGCTGCAAATGGTTTTGGTCTGAGATAAGCTACAAGGAGTCCCCCTGACTTGTGGGGAGGAAGGGTAGTGGGATGGGACACCCTCTTTTGCAGGGAGAGGGAGCAAGATAGGCAGGCAGGCATGCAGGCACTGAGCATCTGGTATTTCTGCTTGAAGAATTGAAGACTAGGGAGAGGAATAAAGGTAGGTAGGTAGGCAGAGAGCGAGAGAAGGGGGAGAAAGAGTTTGGTAGGTAGGTAGGGGAGAAAGAGAGAGATAAACAGGTAGAGAGAGGGGGTAGGTGTGGGGAGAGATGAATAGGTTTAGAGAGATCGGGGGAGAGAGAGGGGAAAAGAGAAAGGCCCTGTTCAGAAGACACTTTAAACCATGGCTTTAACCATGGTGAATAGGCAAAAAGCCTTATTCACCATGGTTAAAGCCGTGGTTTAAAGTGTCTTCTGGACAGGGCCAAAGAGACGTAACTAAGTAGAGAAAGAGAATGAGATAAACAGATAGCGAGATAGAGATAAGGAGAGAGGGGGCTGGGGTGTGTGTGTGGGGGGGGGAACAAACATGTAGAAATAGATAAGGAGAGAGAGGAAGGGATAGAAAGAGGGAGGGGATAGGTAGAGGGAGAGAAATAAGGGAAGAGAGGGGGTATGTAGGAAGGGAGATCGAGAGTGGGTAGGTAGGGTGAGAGAGAGAGAGAGAAGTAAACAGGTGGAAAGCGAGAAAGAGGTAAGAAGGGAGGTATGGAGAGAAAGAGAGTGAGATAAACAGTGAAGGAGGGGAGAGAAATAGGAAAATATAAAGTAGATTAGACAGACGAGATAGAGCTGAGCGTGAAGTAAATTGCTGGGGCTATAAACCGACCAGAGAGCTTCGGCTATTGGGCGGCATAGAAATGCAATAAATAAATAAATAAATAAATAAATAGAGTAAGAGGCGGATTCCAGGGGGGTAGCTGAGTTACGATCTCACAGCTAAGGCGTTGGATTTACTGTGCCCCGACTTTCTGCCCTAAGAAACCGATTCTTCCGTTCAAGTCTCCCTTTCCCCTTATCGGTTAGGAAGGCGGGGCCCGGATTCAGTCGAGAGAGTTGGATAAAGTACCCAGAGCGCCAGCAAGAAAGAAAGAGAGAGAGAGAGAGAGATCAAGTCAAGACTGAGAAAGCGGGAGCGGCAGACAGAAGGAAGGATGAATGGGGAGACAGGTAGGTCAGCAGCGGCCCTCCAAGACCCTCGCTCACCTTCCTGGGGCTGCCGCTTTGCCCCCCGGCTTGCTGGGCTGCTGCTGGGCTGCTACTGCTGAGGACTCTCCGCGTTTCCCTTCTGCTCGCCCCTGCGGGAGCAGCCGCGTCTCTCCGTCAGCTCGAAGCAGTAGCGCCCAAGCCGCTCCCTCCGCCGCCGAAGGGAGTGGCCGAGAAGCGCCCGAAGCCGGTAGGGCTGGGTGAGTGGGCGGAGGCCACGTGCTGCTGCCCGGGGCCTCGCAGAGCGCGCGCAAACGGAGGGCCAGCGGGCGACATCGCGAGGCGCGCCCCCCAGATGTGTGTGCGGTGTGTGTGTGGGGGTGAGGGTTGTGGTGGGGTGGATTAAGGCAGTGGGTCGGGCTTGCATGGTAGAAACTCACCCACCTGTGGCTTAGGGTGCCGGCAGCGGTGGGGTGCTTTTAAAGCAGCCTCCCCCAACCCAGCGCCCTCCAGGTGGGTTGGAGTAAGGACCTAAGAAGAACCCTGCTGGATCAGACCAAGGGTCCATCTAGCCCAGTATTGTGTTCACCCAGTGGCCAACCAGCTGCCCGTGGGAAACCCAAGCAGGGCATGATTGCAACAGCACCCTCCCGCCCATGTTCCCCAGCAACTGGTGTACATGGGTTTGCTGCCTCAGATACTGGAGGAAGCACATAGCTTTCAGGACTACAACTCCCATTAACCCCAAGCAGTGGTGCAGGTAGGAAATTTTAGACCCTGGACTTTATAGTTTTATGCCTTAGAATCATAGAGTTGGAAGGGGCCTACAAGACCATCGAGTCCAACCCCCTGCTCAATGCAGGAATCCACCCTAAAGCATCCCTGACAGATAGCTGTTCAGCTGCCTCTTGAAGGCCTCTAGTGTGGGAGAGGCCACAACCTCCTTAGGTAACTGGTTCCATTGTTGTACTGCTCTAACAGTTAGGAAGTTTTTCCTGATGTCCCTTCATCCCTTAGGAGAACGTTGTGTATTGCTTCCATTGCAAAGCACCTAACTAACATTTCTCTTCATACACACACCCCAGTCATCACCCTCTGCTTTACAACTGCTTACATTCCCTATAAATTAGAACGTTGGCCAACCCTGAGAAAAGAAATACTCTGAGCATGTACAGTTTTTCATCTTAAGCTCACTTCAAACTTAGCACCATTATGAGTGCAGGAGTAAAATGGAGTTTACTTCTGCTGTCCTGCACCTGCTGCTCTCTGGGTGGTCCTTTGGGGGCACCCTCAGCCATGGGCCCTGGACTTAGGCCTCAGGGTCCAGCCCTACCTGCACCACTGGCCCAAGCCCAAAAGTCCCCTTTTGACACCAACTGAAAGGATCCTTGTCCAACAGACGGAACACCTATTTAAACAGTAGCCTGACAAGCAGAAGTTCAACAGGTGAATCTTTTTCTTTCCTGTAAAAGACTGAAGGGACAGGAAATTCATGCTGGGTGGGGATGATGGGAGTTGCAGTCCAAGAAATCTGGAGGACTGCCTTAAACTGTACAATGGACAGAATTTCATGTCCCTTCAGTCTCCATTACTGAGTGTGTGTGTGTGGAAGATTCACTGTTTGAGCTTTGGTTATTGAGCGGAATAAAAATGCAATAAAATAAATAAATAAATAAACAACTTCTGCCTGTCAGGCCATTGTTAGGGCATGGGAAAAACAAATTGGAAACCAGTGCAGCTATTTCAGGACTGGTGTAATCTGGTTTGTAAAAAGCACACCAGAAAAAATGTCTGGACACACCATTTGTTTTTGGACTTTCTTCATGGATAGCCTCACGTAAAGCACTTTACAATTCCTCTATGGCTATACATGGCTGGTTGAGGAACGCTGGGATTGTAGGACTTTTTTCTTTCTAAACATGCGTAGGATTTCACCCTGAGACATGGATCTCTGTGGCCAGATCCACCTTCCCCAAGCACACCAACCGAGGAACTGGCGCAAACTGGTTTTCCGAGTTATGATGCCTCAGATACTGGAGGTAGCATGTAGCCATCAGGACTAGCACCCATTGAGAGACTTAAGAGCATTTCTCTAACCCTGTTTTAAAGCCGTCTTAAGTTGGCGGCCATCGCTACATCTTATGGTAGCAAATTCCATAATTTAACTATGCATTGCGTGAAAAACTCCTTCCTCTTATCTGTTCTGAATCTCACACCATTCAGCTTCATGAGATGACCCCATTGGGTTCTAATATTGTGAGAGAAGGAGCGAAAAATGCCTCTCTACCAGCTTTCTACACATAGAGCGTAACTGCACATACCTCTATCATGTCCTCCCTACCTCCCCCCCCAACCCTACTCACCAAATGTTCCCATTTTCCCTTGTGCTCTAGTAGCCCCCTAATCATTTTGGTTGCCCTTTCCTGCACCTTTTCCTGGTTAAAGGTGATAGTTTTTCCTGTTTGTAGTCAACGTCAGATAAACTGCCTCTGTTCAAGGAGGTTCCACTGAAGAGTCGTGACTAATTTGGGTTAAGGCTTGTCCCCATTCAAGAAGGTTTTTCAAGTGTTTTAAGAGTGTGCTGCATTGCATGTTACCAAAGTGGGTTGTATTTGGGGGGGGGGGCTGGGAACATGATTCTGGCAGTACTTCTGTACCTATTGCAGTGGCTGGATAGGCAGAAGTTCAGCAGGAAAAGCTTCCCCTCCTCACTGACTTGCCTTGCTGGGAAATTATATTCTTACTGCTGGGGCAGGCAACTCAAGACCCTCCAGATCTTGTTGGACTGCAACTCCCATCAGCCCTTAGCGAGCATAGGGATTATGGGAGTTGCATTCCAACAGCATCTGAAGGACCGTAGTTCCTGTCCCTGATTTACTATATCCCTGCCTGTCACAGAGTTGTTAAAAGCCCTGAATGATTTGGGACTGGGGTATTTGAATTAACTCCTCCCATACAAGCCTACACACCTATTGGAGGTGTTCCTGTATATCCCACATTCCCAGAAATATGCTTAGAGTGAGGACCAGGGCCTTTTCAGTGGTAGCTCTCCAACTCAGGGACTCTCTTCCAAATGACACCTATCTTGTCTCTTCTCTAAGGGTGTTCTGAAAGTTGGTAAAAGCCTGTGTTTTAAGAAGCATTAAAAAATCTTGTTGCAGCTTAAGACTAACAAATTTATTCTGGTATAAATTTTCCTGGAAGCTGTCATTTCATCAGATAGATGAAGTGTTAACCTCAAATTGGCAGATCTATATACTCCTGCTGGGTGGGGGGTGAGGTAGTAGTGACATAAACAGTGTTACCAGAGTGAATAGAAATGCAGAAGTTATTTGGTGATAACACAGACAAAATTGCGGTAGTAATCGGATTAATATACCTAGTATGAGTCTAAAAAATCCCAAACCTTTGTCCTTTTTCAAATGACAGGAAATAGAGGTGAATTTCTTGATAAATTGTATTTCTTTTTAAGAAGGCATTTGCACTATGAATTGCTGGGTTACCGATTTTATTTTTTACTGTTGCTGGTATTTGAATAATTTGTTAGGCTTTAAGGTGCCGCAAAACTCTTTGCTGTTTTTGCCGCAATAGACTAATGCAGCTACACCTCTGAGTAGTGATTTATCGTTATAATGTCAGTGTTTTAAATTGATGGTTTATAGTTTCATCCTAGCTGTTAGCCTCCCTTTCCTCCTGAGAGCTCAGTGCAGCTAACTTATATAAGAATATGGTAGTGTAAGCCTTATTACACAAGATCTACCAGACCGATTTTGTTCATTTTTGTTTTAAACTGAAGCGTGAGCAGTGTAGATGTGCAGAAAATTTTGAAAGTTTGAAAAAGTTCAAAGCTGGAGCTTTAATAGCAATTAATTTCCTCTGCACCAAACCGGCAGAAAAGCCCCTTCACCAGCAGGAGGACAGACAGCCCTGCTCAGCCAGTCAGTGTGGTGCGAAGGCAGGGCCCAGGCACAGCCGCGCAGTTAGGTTGTCGCCCCCAGTGGGGATGGGGACAGGGACGAAGGCAGCCAATCAGGGTGAGGGAGAGGGCAGGGCCACACCGCATGCAAATTAAAGAGGGGGGATTTACTGCGCATGAACCACATTTGCACTATTCATGAACCCCTCTGGTCAGGCGACTGAGGGGCAAAAAATCAGGAAAGGAGCAGAGCTACTGGTGACCATGACAACATGGGCTTTACAGTGGTGAAGGAAAGAAAGGAAGAATCACAGGAGCAATCTGGTGCATTTGGCAGATGCAAATTCCAAAGCTGAATTGTCTCAGGATGTGATACATGATAGTGTGGTGTAGTGGCTAAAATGTTGGAGTTGGGAGATCGGGGTTCTAGTCCTCACTTGGCCATGGAAACCCACTGGGTGACTTTGGGCCAGTCACAGACTCTCAGTCCAACCTACCTCGCAGGGTTGTTGTTGTGAGGATAACATGGAGAAGAGGAGGATTATGTACGCTGCCTTGGGTTCCTTAAGAGGAAAAAAGGCGGGATATAAATGCAATAATAAATAAAATAAATATATTTATACGGGTGAGAAGTGGGGTTAGGTAATGCCACAAGAGGCAATTCTGAGTCATCCCAATCTTCTGAATGGTTGAAGAAAAGGTTCTTTGGAGGTCACTGCTCTTTGGAGGAAAATGTAATTCACAGTGGGTGTCAAAGGTAGACATGATTGGGCACGTGCCAAGGGACACCACCCCACACAAGGACCCTCTGATAAGAGCCCCCCTGGAATTGTTCCCCCTCTTCACCATTGCAACTGCTTGTTCAGCTGCCTCTTGCTCTGGGCCAGACAAAGGTACCGGCGTGAAGGAGGAACCATGGATGCCACGGCCTCCTTGCTCATTGACTCTCTGCCTGTCAAGCAAGCAAGCGGGAGCCATGAGGAGAAAGAGGAGGAGGAGCAATGGCAGCGGGTGGCGATGGCAGTGAGAAGACAGACTCACCGAAGGAAGGGGCCCGTTGAAGGTGCCTTGCCTGAGGCCCCTCAAAAACCAAAAGCCAGCACTGATGTAATTGAAATCAATGGAGGCTGGTGGATCCCATGTTAGTGGGGCAGTAAATGCACTTGGGTTTCAGTCAGAACTCTGAGGGAGGTGTCGAAGGCGCTTCCGCTGCCATTGGAGGCACTTTTGGTGGGGATGCAAGAAAGGGCCTTCTTGGTGGCCACTCCCAGATTCTGAAGCTTTCTGCCAAACGAGGCTAGGTTGGTTCCCTCTGTGTTGTCCTTCCACCAGTAGGCCTGTATTCAGTCAGGCCTTTGGCATATAAACTGGCCTCTTACTGTAGGTTTTTTTTTAAATTGGTTGGTGCTATTTATTTCTTTTATTGTTGTGATTTGATAGGGTTATATAAAATTATGCATGGTGTGGAGAATATGGACAGGGAGACATTTTTCTCTCCCTCTCTTATAATACTAGAACAAAATGTTGTCATTCCATTAAGCCGATTGGTGGGAGATTCAGGACAGATAAAAGGAAGGACTTCTTCATTCAGTGCGTAGTTAAACTATGGAATTCACTGCCACACAATGTAGTGATGGCCACCGATTTGGATGGCTTTAAAAGGGGTTGCATAAATTCCTGGAGGAGAAGGCTATCGGTGGCTACTAGTCCTGATGGCTATGTGTTACCGCCAGTACCAGAGGTAGTAAGCTCATGTACATTATTTGCTGTTGCACTCATGTCCTTCCTGTGGGTTTCTGGTTGACGCTTGTTGGCCACTGTGTGAACAGAGTGCTGGACTAGATGGACCCTTTTGTATTTCTAGTTTATTTGTTTTTTATGTTATGTTTTAGTTAATGTTTTGTTTTGAATGCCAGTTTTTGGCAGAAAGGCAGAGAAATAATGAATTAATTGAGGCATCCATGGGAGTAGCAGAGCTGGAAAACGTTCACACGGGCAGCATGACCTCAGCAGTTAGTGCAAAAGGGCTCTCCTTCAGCAGTAGAGCACACAGAAGGTCTTGGGTTCAATCTCTGTCATGGAAATCTGGTGCAAGATGAGATCCTCTTTTTGCCCAGGGAGAACAATATAACATAAATATAAACATTCTCAGTATCTGAAACCGTGGGTGGTGGGGGATACATTTTCACAAAGACTGGCAGATTGAATAACAAAGCTGCCCAAACGTTGTGCACTTTTACTGTAATGGGATGGTCTCTCGGGTTTTACTGGTTTTGCAAAGTTTTGTTGTGCTTCAGGCTATATTCTGGGAAACCTGAGACGTTCTCCAAGAAACACAGCTACTGGCACCAGCACCACCAAAGATGTGCTTTGGTGGGATTGCTGCAGGCTCTGATTGGATGCGGAAGAATTTGGGATCTGTTTGTAAGGTTTTTGTGAACCGCCTAGAGAGCTTCGGCTATTGAGCAGTATAAAAATGTAATAAATAAATAAATAAATTCTTTAAACACACACACACACACACACACATACACAACCAAGTGGAGCCTGTAACAAAACATTGTAGTGTAGGATTCTGTAAGAGCTTTACAGTACAATATACTGGTATTTTGACCTCTTCCTCTTGGGTTCTGTTCAGAGTCCCAACGAGCCATAACTCTTGTCAGAATACTCATTACATCTCCTTCTCCCACCCTTAATTTTCTGCCTCCCCCACCCCCCCAAAAACCAGTCCAAATTCTGTTCCCACTGAGCATCCTCACTCCTCATTGAGCTTTTTGCAGTCCCCCCGCCCACACACTTACTGTTTTTCCCCTAAATATTTTTGTACATCTGCAGACCTTGGGGTTCCCCTGAGCATATCTAGGGTGACCCTATGAAAAGGAGGACAGGGCTTCTGTATCTTTAACAGTTGAATTTAAAGGTGATTTTCAGCAGGCATCATTTGTATGCGTGCAGCACCTGGTGAAATTCCCTCTTCATCACAACAGTTAAAGCTGCAGGTGCCCTGCCCTCTTTTGTATCAGGTCACAGTATAGCTCCTGCGTCTTTAACTGCTGTGATGAAGAGGGAATTTCACCAGGTGCTGCATGCATACAAATGACACTTGCTGAAATTCCCTTTTCTCTACAACTTTTAAAGATACAGGAGCCTGCTCCTCCTTTCCATAGGGTCACCCTAGTGTTTCCTGGTTATCTCCTTCTAAAAGTTGCCTCTCCGAAGGCTATGTTACTGGCATTGGCTTCACAGCACAATATGCTGGTATTTTAAACCCTTCCCCATCGCCTTCACCCAAGCCCTCTTTTGCCTTCGGTCTCAAAACACAGCCCCTGAGAGCTTCTCCCAAATGAATTTCAGCCCTCGGAGTAAAATAAGATTCAACACCTCTGCTAATATACCAGTAGCAAACTAATTCTTTGAGACTAGGTCCTTGGGTAGCCTAAAGAGCATGTCTGACACACGCAGAAGAGGGAGATATGCTAGGGTGACCCTATGAAAAGGAGGACAGGGCTCCTGTATCTTTAACAGTTGTATTGAAAAGGGAATTTCAGCAGGAGTCATTTGTATATATGGAGAACCTGATGAAATTTCCTCTTCATCACAACAGTTAAACCTGCAGGTGCCCTGCACTCTTTTAAATCTGGTCTCTCTAATATAGCTCCTGCACTTTAACTGTTGTGATGAAGAGGGAATTTCACCAGGTGTGGCGTGCATACAAATGACACCTGCTGAAATTCCCTTTTCTATGCAACTGTTAAAGATACAGGAGCCCAGTCCTCCTTTTCATATGGTCACCCTAGTTGTGAGAGCTTTGAACATATACTAATAGTGATCTTCTCTGTTTTCTGTATCTTTAACATAGCCAAAACGGCACCACCCATGCACAGGAGTGTGGTATTAGCAGAATCCAGGGGGAACCCAATTTTGCAGAAGTACATTACAAAAAATAAAAACCCAAACCCCAAGGAACTCCCACTCGCTGCCATTAAATTTCCCTAAGGTTATTTCCAAATCAAGCCAATTAGGACTTATTTGAGAGTGTGTGCGAGGAATGGAATATGCTGGAACAGGGCATGGCTGTTTGTCTGATATCATGAACGGGATTCCCGTACTCTGCACTGCACCATTTTGTTGCAGGCCGTTCTTGGCATAGGGTTTTTTAATGGAAGGAAAGGATAAAAACATTTTTGAGAACAAGCCAACCATTAGTCATTTTGAGAGCCTTATCCTCTGTACATTTCTCTAATCCGCTTTTAAAGCTATCTAGATTGGTGGTCATCACCACATTTTGTGGTAGTAAATTCTGTCTTTTATGTATGCGCTGGGAGAAGTACTTCTTTTTTATCTGTCCTGAATCATTGAGTTTCATGAGATGACCCAGGGTTCCAGTAGTATGAGAGAGGGAGGAAACTTTCCCTGCCAATTAGCAGAACGCAAAGTAAATAAAGTGATTGTTTAAAGTAATAGTGACCCTAACATCCTAATTATTACAATTATTATTTATATCCTTCAGCTGTGCTGCTATTTAAAATAATCGTTTTGCCCAGGGCAGTGTGGGATGGTGGAAGACTTAGTGTTGTTTGAGTTATGTACTGTATGAAGAACACAATACATAGCTGGTAAATGCCAAATGGTTATTATAGTCTGTTGCAGCCAAGATGTGACACAAGCCTCGTTGTTACTTTTTCAATAATGCTGGTAGTATCTTGAATATTTCTGATCTTCCATCCCACGGTTAGCTTTGAGTTCATGTCCCACGGACAATGGAATGAGGAAAATCAAAGGTTGTGTAATACAACAAGTTAGGGCTTGCTGAGTAAATACCCCAAAGTTCCCTCCCACTATCTCTACATGCCCTCTTGCTACCTTTATTTTTGCTGGGTGGGTGTTGTTGTTGTTTTGGGAAGGATCCTTTAGCAACTGAGGGGCAGGTGGAAATTCAACAGGCGAAACACCTCCTTACAGCCTCTACGTGTCAGGGATTTTTAAAAATTAATTTTTCATTATTACATTTAATACCACTAGTTCTTCCCTCACTGACAGAGACCTTGCTGGGGTCAGCAATTAGGGTTGCCAGCTTTTGAAACAGCCCCTGTAGCTGGGCCTTTAATAAGAGTGTGTTGATTTGCAGCCATCAGTAAATGGAGATGATAATATTTTGTTCCTTGCTGTGAAAAGCTTCACCTCCTCATTTTTGCAGATGAAGCCAGATCAAACACAGCTGCAGGAGCTAGTTGAAGTGTTAGCAACACTAAGGGGGGAAATGCACAGGAGCAGGCTGGGCTGGGTTTTTCTGGTCAGTTGGCAACCCCTTGCATATCACTCAGAAATACCCTGCACCTTTCCTTGCATCCGGGAAGCCCTCCCTGCCATGCATGACACACAGGTAACTTCCTTGTAGTGGATTGGAGCCTTTGTCATATAATTCTCTCTGTTCTACTGCAGCTGGCAGCCACTCAAGAGTCTCAGGTCTGCAAGCCTATACAGTGGAGGCTGGTGGCTCAGATTTCGGTGGGGGCATGAATCCATTCTGAAGTTTCATCAAAACCAGCCAGAACTCTAAAGGAACTATCCAAGGTGCTGAAACTTAGCCCAAAATAAGTCCAGCACTTTGGATACCACTCTTAGCTTTCTGGCTGGTTCTGACTGAAATCCAGAATGGATTTACAGTCCCACTGATATTGGAGCCACCAGCCTCCACAGCTCCTCTGCATGACCGAAAACTCCCAGCATTCCCCAGCTGGGGATTGCAGGGAGTTGTGGGGGTTTTCCTGTCTAAACATGCATAGGATTGCACCCTTAAAGTGCAGTCCTATACATACCTACTCAGAAGTAAGTATCATCCGATTCAATGGGGCATATTCTCAGAGAAGTGTGTATAGGATTGGAGTCTTCATGGGGATCAAACATGCGCCATCATTGAGACGTGGCCCTTTCCCATACACCTACCCAGATACATCATAGCCCAACATAATGATGGGCATGTTGTTAGGAAAAAGCCAACAGCGGCAGCAGCAACTTTATTGCATGTCTCAGTTTTAAAAACCAACAAACATCAGAAGTTTAAGAGTTAAACAAGGTGGGAGACACTGCTGGGCCAGGCTTGCAAAGCACAGCTCCACATGTACACATTGTTCAGCACGCTTGGGCGTGCAAAGCCATTTATCGGATGCAGACTGTGACGGCCTGCACCCTTTCTGACTCGGCTTGGTTTCCAGTAGCACATTGCACCATCCCTCTTCTCTCTGTGCTGGCTTCCTATTGTCTCTGGGGCAGCTGTCAAGGGGACGGTTCTCTCCATTTAGACTGACGCTCCTAAGAGACCACTTCCTCCTCCCTCCCTAACATCATAATCTCTATGGCTGCGAACCCTGTGCTGCCTGTTGCACATTTGCCTGAATGCTGACGAAAACGTTCTCAGGGCAGTGCTACCCAGGCTTTGCCTCCTTTGGAGAACAGCGCATTGGAGACTTGCGGCATTGTTGTCGGATTTGTTTAACGTGCAAATACAGGTATACTGCATAAACGGAGGCAGGCATTCTTACAAGACAGGGGAGACCGGATAGAGGTGTACAAAATATGGATAGGGAGACATTCTTCTTCCTCTCTCACAGTACTAGAACCCAAAGGGATCATCCTATGGATCTGATTGGTGGGAGATTCAGGACAGATAAAAGGAAGGACTTCTTCACACAGTGTAGAGTTAAACTGTGGAACTCACTACCACAAGATTAGTGATGGCCACCAATTTGGATGCCTTTAAAAGGGGGTTGGATAAATTCCTGGAGGCAAAGGCTATCAATGGCTTCTAGCCCTGATGGTTGTGTGCTACCTCCATTATCTGAGGCAGTAAGCCTATATACACCAGTTGTTGGGGAACATGAGCAGGAGGGTGCTGTTGCACCTGTGCCCTGTGTATTAGCATATATAATAAAATCCTTCCATGTTTTATAAGTCAGATGATTTGCCTTTAGCTAGTTCCATTTGGTAAGTCATTTTTTCTGCCATTCCTGCTTGCCACAGTTCTATATACCAAGATCTCAGTGTTAGAAGTTCTGCAGTTTTCCAACTTCTAGCTATGACTCTTCGGGTTGCCATCAGCATGAACCTCAGGTGTGCTTTTATTGCAGGAAACCTGAAACCTACCCCCCCACACACACACACAACCCAACGGGCTGCCAAAAAGTTGCACCAGGTGAAATTCTGTTTTATTTATTTACTTAATTATTTATTGCATTTTTATACCGTCCAATAGCTGAAACTCCCTAGGCGGTTCACAAAAATTAAAAGTATGAAACAAACAGTATAAAAACATGATATAAAATACATTATAAAAGCACAACCAGGATAAAATCAGCAGCAGTGCAGAAATACAAATTTAAAACAGCAAAGTTAAAATTAAATTTATAGACTGTTAAAATGCTAAGAGAATAAAAAGGTCTTCACCTGGCGTCTGAAAGAATATAGTGTAGATGCCAGGCAATCCTCCTTAGGGAGCTCATTCCACAGCCAGGGTGCCACAGCAGAGAAGGCCCTCCTCCTGGTAGCCACCTGCCTCATTTCCTTTGGCAGGGGGTCATGGAGAAGGACCCCTAAGGATGATGTTAGGGTTCGGGCAGGTACATATGGGAGGAGCAACCCTTGCAACCCAGAAAGCTCCATTCAACCCTGAAAGTTACAGGGAGCCTCCCGCTCTCTGGACCTGCCAATCTGAGCGGACCCACTGAGCATGTGTTGTGTACTGTGAAGCGCCAATTAACTTAGCAGCTGTAGCCCCTAGAATTCGTTGTCCGACCTTCTACTCTGCGGTGTACTTAACAGAGTGATAAATCCAGCCCACTCAACCTCTGTTTTAGTTGTTTTGTTTGTTTGGATTCATTCTGAGGGCCCATTGACCCTTGGTTATTATCCATGCTCTGAGCACATTTTACCCCCACTGCTAACCTCAGCCCCACTTCCTCAAAGGGCAAGATTCAGCTTTCAGGTGCTTTTGCCTTTGGATCAATCTCAGGGAATCAGATTCCTTGAAGAGGCTGGGGGATGTAGCCTGGTCTAGATGTGTCTGGGCGGAAAGATTAATGCAGGATAGCAGTGCTTATCTGCTCCTCACGAAGTGGGTTGAGGGATGCTAGAGAGATGGAGGGTGGTGGTGGTGGTGGTGGTAAAGGACCGGGAGAGGCTTTTCATTTTCATCCTTCAAGGACAGCATTCCATATTGATTGAAACTGTGGCAGCTTTTTGTCTGTGCCTGGGGGTTGCTATTGGAAACGGAGCTAAAATTTAGACCTTTGTGCAGAAACATTGACTGCTTCCGAGAGGATCACAGCAGACACAAGAGATGGGAATAGAATCAGGCAGGGTGGAGGCTTTCTTTGGGTCCACCTCTAGTTTAGAGTTGCTGCCTCCTCCTCCTCCTCCTCCTCCTCCTCCTCCTCCTCCAGGCCCATGTCCCTGTGCTTTTCAACTGGAGTCCTCAAAGTGGCTTAATAAAATACCGCTGATACAGCAAGAGCAAAGTGCTCATAAAACACACCTGAACAACATAACCACTGGAATAGGAGCCTGCTTTCGATGTTAATTTCCCACAGGGCAGTTGATATCATTTGGGTGGGTGGGACGGAACAGCCCAACTTGAGCAAGCCCTGATGTTTCCTTTGCAATGGCGCCTGGTACCCATTGCGGCTAGTGGGACAGAGGACAGGGCAGAAGCTCAATATTCTACTGAGATTGCTGGAGGAGGACAGGGGGAGACCCTGTGCAGCTCTTGGAAGCAATGGACCAAATGGACCTGGTTGTGCGGGGCGGAATCTCTCTGCCACAAAGTGGGCAGGGGACGGGCAGGGGGTCACTGTCCCCCTTTGCCCCAAATATAGGACCGCCTCTTTCCCTTTGCCTGCACCTGTCTCCCTTTGCTGCAATAACAAAATAGCTCTCTCTAGAAGAGTGTGTGTATAAAAGACAATAAAAATCATACAATGAAACCAGCTAAAGGCGAGGGGATTTCCCGTTGCTCTCTCACGTGCCCTGCAAACGCTTTTTTTGTACCCAAAGCAAAGAAAGTCTGCCTTTTGGTTCGGCGATATTATTTGCCCACGTGTAGGTTTCATAACTGGCTTACTGGTTTCCTCGCTGGCCCTGAGCCCACCGATGCGTGCTTTTTGCCCATTGCACCATCAAGAGTGTTAGGAGGAGGTTGACGAAAACCGGCGAGTCATCCAACCACTGCCGGAAGAAGATAGTCTGCGAGAGGAAACAGCCATCACACTTCCCACGCCTCTGTTCCAGTGGGCAAAACCCCAGTCTTGCTTGTTACAGGGCCTTGGGGGGGCCACCGAGGGACTCCATGGCAGCATCCGCCTGCAGAACCTGACTTTTCCGAAACAACAAAGCGTCCAATGCGGCCCCAGAAAAACAAACACATTTATTATGGCATAAACTTCTGTGGACTACTGTTTAGGCCAGAATCAGTGTGTTGGTCTTTAAGTCCTGACATTGAAATGGCATTTTAAACCCAGAGTGGCAGAGGGGTGCAGCTTATAAACTGGATGGGATGGACTGTATAATGTGGGATAAACGAAGTGGGATAACAGTTGCTGGGGTACATGGTTGGGAGGGTGCTGTTTATTATTATTATTATTATTATTTATTTATATAGCACCATCGATGTACATGGTGCTGTACAGATAACACAGTAAATAGCAAGACCCTGCCGCATAGGCTTACAATCTAATAAAGTTGTAGTAAACAATAAGAAGGGAAAGAGAATGCAAACAGGCACAGGGAAGTGTAAACAGGCACCGGGAAGGGTGAAGCTAACAGTATAGAGTCAGAACAAACTCAAAGTTTAAAAGCTATAGGGAAAAGAAAAGTTTTTAGCTGTGTTTTAAAAGCTGTGATTGAGTTGGTAGTTCTCAGGTGTTCTGGAAGAGCATTCCAGGCATGAGGGGCAGCAGAGGAAAATGGACGAAGCCGAGCAAGGGAAGTAGAGACCCTTGGGCAGGCAAGAAGCATGGCATCAGAGGAGCGAAGAGCACGAGCGGGGCAATAGTGTGAGATGAGAGAGGAGAGATAGGCAGGAGCTAGACCGTGAAGAGCTTTGAAGGTCAACAGGAGAAGTTTATATTGGATTCTGGAATGAATTGGGAGCCAATGAAGAGATTTCAGAAGCGGAGTGACATGGTCAGAGCGGCGGGCCAGGAAGATGATCTTAGCGGCAGAGTGGTGGACAGAGACCAGCGGACTGATGTGAGACGAGGGGAGGCCAGAGAGGAGGAGGTTGCAGTAGTCCAACCGAGAGATAACCAGTGCGTGAACGAGAGTCTTGGCAGAAGAGACAGACAAAAATGGTCGAATCCTGGCAATATTATACAGGAAGAAACGACAAGATTTAGCTACTGCCTCGATATGAGGAATAAAGGAGAGCGAGGAATCAAATATAAAGCCAAGGCTACGAGTTTCCTTGACCGGAGTAAGCGTGACATCGTTGACAGTAAGAGAGAATGAGAGGTGAGGAGAAGGTTTAGGAGGGAAAACAAGCAGTTCAGTTTTTGCCATGTTAAGCTTCAAGCGACGATGAAGCAGCCAAGCTGAGATATCTGAAAGACATGCCGAGATACGATCGTGAACATCAGGAGAAAGTTCCGGAGATGAGAGGTATAGTTGTGTGTCATCGGCATACAGGTGATATTGGAGGCCATGAGATTGAATAAGTTTACCCAAGGGCAGCATGTATAGAGAAAACAGCAGCGGGCCAAGCACCGAGCCTTGCGGAACCCCTACTGAAAGGGGAAAGGAGGAGGACGAGCTGCCGTTAGCCGACACGCTGAAAGAGCGACCCTCTAGATAGGAGGCGAACCAGTTATAGACAGAGCCACAGAGTCCAAGGTCATGGAGGGAATCTAAGAGAAGATTGTGATCAACCGTGTCAAAGGCTGCAGTTAGATCAAGGAGAATAAGGACGGAATAATGGCCCTTAGACTTGGCAGTGAGAAGATCATTGGTGATCTTGGTAAGGGCTGTTTCAGTGGAATGCAGAGGACGGAATCCAGATTGAAAGGGATCCAGAGGAGAGTTACTAGAGAGAAAGTCAAGACAGCGAGAGTAGACCACACGTTCCAGAATCTTTGAGACAAGGGGCAACAGAGAGACAGGTCGGTAGTTAGACAGAGAAAGTCGATCAAGAGTGGGTTTTTTGAGAATGGGAGAGACAGTAGCATGTTTAAAAGCAGAGGGAAATGAGCCAGAGGACAGGGAAGAATTAATGATGTGAAGCAAGGACGGGAGGATAGCGGGGATAAGATTGTGTCTCCCTGTTTGGTCACTGAACAGATGGACCCTTGGTCTGATCTAGCAGGGCTCTTATGTAGGATCACCGAAGGGCAATAAAATAGAAATGGCATTTAAATGGGGTGGGATAGGGGTGCAGCTTATAAACTGGACAGGATGAACTGTATAAAGTGGGATAAATGGAGATGAATGAAGGGGGATAAAATGCACCCCACTTTTGGATCTGGACATGCCCCCCTTTTTATGCTGCTTCTAATAGGATTCCCGACATCCGATGCAGCCCTCTGTGCATTGTGCAGCCCTCTGTCTGGAACAGCCCTGTGTTGGGTTGTTGCTGCTGTTGGGTTGATGCAGCAGATTAACACAGCTATCGTTCAGGGCCTCTTTCTTTCTTTCTTTCTTTCTTTCTTTCTTTCTTTCTTTCTTTCTTTCTTTCTTTTAGAGGCACAGGTCCCTCTCTGGATCGACAGGCGACGATCTTGATTCTGCATTGTTGTCAAATCATCATCAGGATGATTAACAGATTAGGTCAAGGAAACCATGTGTCACAGTCTTACTCTGCTAATATCGCTGCATAGGTGTAGGTATCTGGGCAAGGTATTCTTCAGCCCCATTAAGTGTGGGTTTCCCTAGCAATTGCCCAGGGCGAACAAAAGGCAGCGATCATTTGGGGAACAATGAAAACAAAGGCATATCAAAGTGAAGTCTGGGGTGAATAGGATTAGAACTAGTCACCTTCGCATCACCTCTCCCTTTCAACCTCTGCCAACTGCCCAAATCTCCAACTGTCACTCCCTGCTCTCCCTGCCCCCACTTACCCTAACATTGGACACTCCAAATGATCTCTCCTGCCACCCCCGGTCCCCTTTGAACACGAGCCCCAAACATGGTTCATTACACATGGCTCTCTGGAATCTCCAGGTTCGTAGCCAACATCTCAGTGCTGCCATGCCCGTCCCACTGGAGCCGAAATGGAGCCCCTGAGAAACAGGTTTAGGCATTTCTTAGGTGAATTTGGAAGGATGCAGAGATACACACAACTTTTTTTAAAAAAAAAAGCAGAAAGGGGCATGTCCCTCCCCCCCCCAAAAAAAAACAATCCAAGAAGAATTGAACACAGAACTGGTATCAGCATCAGGCATATCTGGTAAGTCTTCAGGCACTACTGATGTCTGTCCTCAGGTCCCTTTTTTGTGGTGGCTGCCATAGAGGGGAGCTGCTACCCCCACAATGTAGGATGGTGCTGTGATGACAGCTTCCTTAAACCTGGAGCCAGCCCTGAACAGGGTGTTGGGCTAGGTTAGGGGCCTGTGCAGATGTTGATGGATTCCCAAAGCCCCAGTTAGCAAGGTCCATAGGCAGGGATGAAGTTAGATGTAGTTCCCCACCCCTGGACTAGACAGACTATTGGGCCAAACCAGCAGGGTTCTTATATTTATGGAGCTTTGATAGCTATAATGTATTAGGGTTGCCAGGCTGAATGGGTCTAATGGGTAGGGAGGTGTGGCCAGGTGACCTTTGGCAAGGTGCTGTTCTCCCAGTCCCCAATCTGCAGTGCTGGGAGAATAATAAGGATGTCAGAAATATCCACAATGGTTTCAAATGAATTCGGATTTCTATGAATCTGTCAGACTTCAATGAACAGACTTGCGGACCATTTTTTAATTTTTCTGAATTTTAGGCAAATGTAGTCCTACAAAAAAAAAAAAAGCCAACAACCAAAAATTTGCATTTCCCTAAAATCTGAAAATGGGGGATTTGCACATTTTCACTTTCTCCCCACACTTTTGGGGAGATTTGTGCAAATTTGCATTCAACGAAATGTTGAATGCAACATTAGAACGAAATGTGAATTATTGCCTGTAGAATGAAATTCTCCTGCAAAAAGTCCAATTTTGTTTTATTTATTTATTTATTACATTTTTATACCGCCCAATAGCTGAAGCTTTATCAGTGGATAATGGAATGAAAGACACCTGATAATCCACAAAACTCAGACAGGATGTATTTAACAAAACAAGTTGGTTCCCCATGAATACAGTTTGCAGAGAGAAATCTAATCTAATGAAAGGTTTAATTTAACTAAAGGTGTACAGAGTCAAGGAAGCTCGTAGTCTTGGCTTTATATTTGATTCCTCGCTCTCCTTTATTCCTCATATCGAGGCAGTAGCTAAATCCTGTCGTTTCTTCCTGTATAATATTGCCAGGATTCGACCATTTTTGTCTGTCTCTTCTGCCAAGACTCTCGTTCACGCACTGGTTATCTCTCGGTTGGACTACTGCAACCTTCTTCTCTCTGGCCTTCCCTCGTCTCACATCAGTCCGCTGGTCTCTGTCCACCACTCTGCCGCTAAGATCATCTTCTTGGCCCGCCGCTCTGACCAGGTCACTCCACTTCTGAAATCTCTTCATTGGCTTCCAATTCACTCCAGAATCCAATATAAACTTCTCCTGCTGACCTTCAAAGCTTTTCACGGTCTAGCTCCTGCCTATCTCTCCTCTCTCATCTCACACTATTGCCCCGCTCGTGCTCTCCGCTCCTCTGATGCCATGCTTCTCGCCTGCCCAAGGACCTCCACTTCCCTTACTCCGCTTCGACCTTTTTCTTCTGCTGCCCCTTACGCCTGGAACGCTCTTCCAGAACACTTGAGAACTACCAACTCAATCACAGCTTTTAAAACTCAGCTAAAAACTTTTCTTTTCCCTATAGCTTTTAAATATTGAGTTTGTTCTGACTCTATACTGTTAGCCTCACCCTACCCGGTGCCTGTTTACACTTCCCTGTGCCTGTTTGCATTCTCTTTCCCTCCTTGCTGTTTACTACAACTTTATTAGATTGTAAGCCTATGCGGCAGGGTCTTGCTATTTACTGTGTAATCTGTACAGCACCATGTACATTGATGGTGCTATATATATAAATAATAATAATAATAATAATAATAAGAGACTTTTAAATATTTCATTAAATTGAACAGCTGGAGATTTTCTTTCTGAGCAATAACTGAACTCTGACTGGGTTACTTTTAACTGTAGGTGTCTCTTAATCCCTTCATGATTTGTTTACAGGTCGTATGTTACTACATATCATTGTACTTTGGCCCGCACCTGTGTTTATAAAGGTATACAGAGACTTTTTATGTTTCATATTTCATTTTGCTCCATTTTGCAATAAATTATGTTGTTTATTTATACTTGACTTTTCTGATATTAAAAATAAAATTTTATAGTGCATCGTTATAGAATATAGTCTAATTCTTTAAAAAAACCCAAAAACGTTATGGATAAACTCCTGACTTTAAATGATAAAACCATTTTTATTCATCGAATCTGCGTGTCAACAGCTTACCAATAAAGTATGTTTCATGAGACTCGGGAAGGCAGTCAAAAAGGAATGTCCAACTAACTCCTGACTTTGAATTATATGCATAAGATCCAGACATCCCTAATAATAATATGGGCCTACCTTACAGGATTGTTGTTAGGATTGCTGAGATAATCCATGCAAAGTGCTCTGAATACTCATAATACGGTATTTAAAATAAATTGTAACTAGTGGGAGACTTAAGGGCACGTTTGTTTACTATTTGAGACTTCTTCTGGCATGCTAATATAAAGGGAAGTGAAAATGAAAAGGTTAATAATAGTCTTTTCTTCTAACGTAAGTGGTAGGTTTTGTTTCTTAAACTGCATGTAATCTCACACATCCTAGTAAAGTTCTCACTTTTTGGAATCAGCCACTGTGTCTTTAAGAGCATTTTAACCAGCAGCACCAAACATGAGAGTGTGTTTATTTCTATCATCACCTGCTGATTTCTGCAGATTAAACCTCAGTTAAAGGCAGAAGAGCAGGCTGGGCTGTTGTCTTTCCTAACCATTTGGCAACCCTTCTGGCTTCAGTATCTGGAAAAGGTATTCCGGTTTATGGTTATACACAAATTATTCCAAATTAGCTGATTAATGAGTCGGTGATGATTAATTGGCTAAAGCTTCTTGAGTGGAGTTGGCACCTGTAACACTGATGTAGGAGAAACTTTGCTGACTGCAAAGGAAACTGAACCAGTAAAGTCTACTTTGACAGTTCCCACCACTCATTGAGCAACCTTCCGGAATGGAGTAAGAGCCAGCCAGTCACCATGCTCCTCCCTCCAGGCAAATAGGTAGCTGCCTATGTGATCAAACTGAAAGCAGCACCTACATCCAAGCTTTGAACTGTTTCCGCCATGGATGGCTTCCTTTGCAAATGGAAAATGCCTCTGTGACATTGGGGTGGTCCAGAGGGGATTGCCAACTGGCCAAACACAAACAGACACAAACACCCACACTGCTCTGGCTTGCTTTTCTTTTCTTTAACAGCAGCTTCATCTTCATGCAAAGGTTATTTCATGGCTTGGGAACCAGCATTTACTTCTTTGTTTTTTTCACATAATTTTTAGGCCTCCTTTAAAGCTGGAATCCTCCCGAGGTGGTGTTCATAATAAAAGAAACAATACAGTAAACAGTAAAACACACACTAATATGGCAAAGACAGAATTGCTTGTTTTTCCGCCTAAACCTTCTCCTCACCTCCCATTCTCTCTTACTGTCAATAATGTTACGCTTACTCCAGTCAAGGAAGCTTGTAGTCTTGGCTTTATATTGGACTCCTCACTCTCCTTTATTCCTCATATTGAGGCAGTAGCTAAATCCTGTCATTTTTTCCTGTATAATATTGCCAGGATTTGATCATTTTTGTCTGTCTCTATTGCCAAGACCCTTGTTCATGCATTGGTTATTTCTCGGTTGGACTACTGCAACCTTCTTCTCACTGGCCTTCCTTCTTCTCACATCAGTCCGTTGGTTTCTGTTCACCAATCTGCTGCTAAGATCATCTTCTTGGCTCGCCGCTCTGACCATGTTACCCCACTTCTGAAATCTCTTCATTGGCTTCCAATTCACTTCAGAATCCAATATAAACTTCTCCTGTTAACCTACAAAGCTTTTCACAGTCTAGCTCCTTCCTATCTCTCCTCTCTCATCTCACACTATTGCCCCGCTCGTGCTCTTCGCTCCTCTGATGCCATGTTTCTCACCTGCCCAAGGGTCTCTACTTCTCTTGCTCAGCTTTGTCCATTTTCTTCTGCTGCCCCTTACGCCTGGAACGCTCT
This sequence comes from Elgaria multicarinata webbii, assembly GCF_023053635.1. Classification (NCBI taxonomy): domain Eukaryota; kingdom Metazoa; phylum Chordata; class Lepidosauria; order Squamata; family Anguidae; genus Elgaria; species Elgaria multicarinata. The sequence goes on along the minus strand of NC_086173.1, from coordinate 151,418,893 downwards.
TCCAGGACATTTGAGAACTACAAGTTCAATCGCAGCTTTTAAAGCTCAGCTAAAAACTTTTCTTTTTCCTAAAGCTTTTAAAACTTGATTTTGTTCTGACTTTTACTGCTAGTTTTACCCTACCCAGTGCCTGTTTACCCTACCCTGTGCCTGTTTGCATTCTCTTCCCCTCCTTATTGTTTTATTATGATTTTATTAGAATGTAAGCCTATGCGGCAGGGTCTTGGTATTTACTGTTTTACTCTGTACAGCACCATGTACATTGATGGTGCTATATAAATAAATAAATAAATAAATAAATAAATAAATAATACACACACACACACACACCCCAATTAAAATAGCAATTGCCAGGAAAACCACCAGCCCACAAATACAGTTCCAGAAAAGAGAACAGGAATAAGTGGGTCTTCAGAGCTTTCCTGAAGGCCTCCAAAAAGGGGCTTGAACACCCACCCATACTGCAATAGAAATTTATTCCAGAGGTGCTGGGCCACTACCAAAAAGGCCCTCTCCCCCTTAGTCACCAACCTAACCCCCCCCCCTTGGTGGCAGGCAAATAGGAAGGGCCTCTTTTGATGACTTCAGAAGACACGGGGACTGTCTTGACGTCGTCTTTGCCCCGGGGTGGCTCCGAATCTGCGTGGTGTCGGTTAGATGACGCAGCTGCAGATCTGAAGCCAACCTGGAACAAAGAGCTGAAAAAGCGCAGCTGAAAAGTCAGGGGCTTAACCGATATTTCCACTCTGGCTCTTCCGCTGGTCTGTCCTCACTCCGTAGCTGCTCCGGGGGCATTCCCGGTGGAGGGTGACCCTGATTCGTCACCCTCCACCAGGGCAGGGGGCTGGAGATTAGCAGAATGGCTGCCGGAACATGGGGAGAGGAGTTCAGGGGAAATGAATTATTTTCTTCCCCAGAGCTGCCTCCTCCTCCTAGCCCTACTTCTTTCTTTGTCTTGGGGAGGGGCAGATGACCACCATAAACTCTGCACTTGCTCTTTGGCATGGGGAATTATCTGGCGCAACCCCGCAGGAGCAAAAGTGCGGGGTTTTGGGGGAATGCAGTGCTAACTCAGCATTGTGAAGATAGCCCTTGAGTGGGGTGGTACAGGTGAAAGTGATCCTCCAAATTAATACCTGGAAATGCCTGTAGATCACGCATGGTCAACTCCCATAAACCTCAGCCAGCGTAGCCAATGGTGAGGCATGATGGGATTAATAGGCCAAAACATCTAGAGGTCCACAAGTTGCCCACTCCTACTGTAGGTAAAGCTGCTGTTAAAGACAGGATCAGGGGACTGGTAAAAAGAAACGAAGTTGCCAGCATTTGTCCTGGAGTACAGGGACTCCCTATTCACTCTGCTCTTGCCTTGCCTTTGGTTATTCCCCCACGCAGAGGTCAAGCCATTGGGGTGGAGAATTTGGAAAGAAAAAGCCGTTGGTTGCATCTGTGCTCTTGGTAACATTCTTTGCTGAGTTTCGGCCCCAAGCCACAATGTCCGTTGTTAGAATTATTGAATCTCTGAGCACTTCCTTGTTGCTCTGAAATATGATGTGGGTGGTTGCTGCGAGTCTAAAGGTGAGCATGTTGTGCTATTCCTCCTTTTATAGATTAGATTAGACCTAGTATTTATATGTCTATAAATGATACAATTCATCAAACTAGGCAGCAGGATTTATATGCATTGATCTAAATGTGAGTATGTTGTGCTATTCCTCCTTTTATAGGTTAGATTAAACCAAGTATTTATATGTCTATAAATAATACAATTCATCAAACTAGGAAGCAGGATTTATATGCATTGAGAAGCAAGCACGGTAGTATTGACTTGATTCTGTGCTCAGTAGATTTTTTTAGTTTGTTTTCCTGTGTGTGTGTGTGTGTGTGTGTGTGATGTAGGGCCAAAGATCAACTAGATCAACCAGTCCCTTTAAAATAGGGTGACCCTATGAAAAGGAGGACAGGGCTCCTGTATCTTTAACAGTTGTATTGAAAAGGAAATTTAAGCAGGTGTCATTTGTATATATGGAGAACCTGGTGAAATTTCCTCTTCATCACAACAGTTAAAGCTGCAGGAGCCCTGCCCTCTTTTAAATCTGGTCACTCTATACTAGAGTGTTGTGATGAAGAGGGAATTTCACCAGGTTCCCCATATATACAAATGACACCTGCTGAAATTCCCTTTTCTATGCAACTATTAAAGATACAGGACCCCTGGCCTCCTTTTCATACGGTCACGCTATTTAAAAATATAGTACATGTGCATCCTCTCTTTCCTCAAATTTGCTTAAGTTAGTATACAAGGGTATTTCAATCCTAGAGTTGGAAGGGCCCACAAAGCTAGTCTACTCCGACTCCCTGCCGATGTAGGAAATCCGCTGCTACAGGCTCTCGGATAGGTTTATTTATTTATTTATTACACTTATATACTGCCCCCATAGTCAGAGCTCTCTAAGCGGTTTACAGAAATTCTAAAATTGAGATAAAAACAAGTATACAAAATTTAAAAATTTAAAACACAGAACATATTTATTTATTTATTTATTTATTTATTACATTTTTTATACCGGCCAATAGCCGGAGCTCTCTGGGCGGTTCACAAAAAATTAAAACCATTCATAATATAAAACAACAGTATAAAACCATAATATAAAATACAATAAAAAAGCTCAACCAGATAAAAACAGCAGCAATGCAAAATTACAAATTTAAAACACCATGTTAAAATGTATTTATAGATTGCTAAAATGTTGGGAGAATAAAAAGGTCTTCACCTGGCGTCTAAAAGCATATAATGTAGGTGCCAAGCGAACCTCCTTAGGGAGCTCATTCCACAGCTGGGGTGCCACAGCAACATACACACATAAAGCATTAAAAACTGTTAAAAAACTAAACATATGGGTGATTAAGATAGTTTATAACCTCTGCTTATAAACCTTCAATGAAACAGAGTCCACCACTTTCTGCTGTAGTCAGTCTTACTGTTGAACAGCTTGTGTTTTCAGGAAGTTCTTCCTAACGTTTAGGGGAAATCCCCTTGTCATTTGAACCCATTGGTTCGAAGCTGAAGCACCTCCCCGATGAGGGAAGGTTACAACAGCTGGGATGGTTTAGTTTGGAGTAAAGAGGAGTAAGGGGAGACATGACCGAGGTGTACAGAATTATGCAAGGTATGGAGAATGTGGATAGGGAGACATTTTTCTCCCTCATAATACTAAAACTCAAATGAGTCATCCCACGAAGCTGATTGGCAGGAGATTCTGGACAGATAAAAGGACATTCAGGACAGATGAAAGCAGTATCCAGAGCACAGTTAAACTATGAAATTTGCTATTATAAGTCGTAGTGATGTCCACCAATTTGGATGGATTTAAAAGGGAGTTCGACAAATTCCTGGAAGAGAAGGATAGCAAGGCTGCTAGTCTTGATGGCTAAGTGCAACCTCCAGTATCTGAGGCAGTATGCTGGGGAACATGGGTGGGAGGGTGCTGTTACACCCATGTCCTGCTTCTGGGTTCCTGTGGGCAGCTGGTTGGCCACCATGTGAACAGAATGTTGGACCAGATCAGCCTTCCTCAACCTGGGGCGCTCCAGATGTGTTGGACTACAACTCCCAGAATGCCCCAGCCAGGCTGGGGCATTCTGGGAGGTGCAGTCCAACACATCTGGAGCGCCCCAGGTTGAGGATGGCTGGACTAGATGGACCTTTGGTCCAATCCAGCAGGTCTCTTCTTATGTTCTTATGAGTCCTACCATCTGGGCCCAAACCCCCACAAATTTGCTCCATTCCCTATGTCAGGTAAGTCTTTACAACCCTAAGTAAGTGTCATAAGAACCTAAGAAGAGTCCTGCTGGGCCATCTAGTCCCGCACATTGTTCACATGGAAGCCAACAAGCTGTCAACCAGAGACCCAGAAGCATATGTGTCTTAACAAAACATGACAGCCTGGCAAATACCAAAACAGGAAAGTCATAGTTTTATAAAGAAAAGATTGTTGCTTTGTTGTTGCTTTGTTGTTTGTGAGCACTTCACCACCACCACCACCAGCATTGGCTGATCTCATGTGACCTCATGGAATGAGCTTTTAAAAAATCCTCATTGCTGAAGCCCAAACAAGACATGACATGCGGCATATGTATCTTTCCCTTGGTATTTGTTTGGGTTTTTAAAAATGCCATAAACAGCCTCCAGAAGCTGCGAGTTTAAGTGGAGGAACAGCCGGGTGAAGGCTGCCTCACCTTTTGCCTCTGGCTGTCTTTCTGTTCAAAATCCTCTCCCCCGCCACCCTTAACTACCACACCCATCCAGACATGCTTTTCTAACCACAAGGGAAATACAGAAAAATAACACGGACAACAATGACGTTGCGTTGTGTGTTTTTACAGTATTAATATATTGATTTTGATCATTCACTCAAAAGGGAACATCTAAAAATCTTTATTAAATGATTACAGTTATGACGTTCATTAGGCTATTACACACTCAATGGTGTTAACATATAGATGATTGATTATATAGTCTAGAGCTGCACTTTGCATCCCTGAAAGCTTTTGCACCGGGGCTTATACGTGCGTAGAATTGAGCTGTGCTTTATTTTATTTATTGATTTACAATATTTATATACCACTCCCCATTCAAAATTATGGAACGGTGTACAGGATACAATAAAATAACAATAAAAACACATTAAAATAGATTTTTAAAAGAAACAAAATGCAAAGCGAACCGTGGCTGGTCTTCAAGGGAAGGCTTTATATGCTTAGTGGGAAAATGTCCAAATTGGGAAGAATTAGGGAAGAGCCAGTATGGTGTAGCAGTTAGGGGGTTGGACTGGGACTCGGGAGATCTGGGTTCTAGTCCCCACTCACTGGGTGACTTTGGGCTTGGCCTACCTCACAGGGTTGTTGTGAGGATAAAATGGAGAGGAGGAGGCCCATGTAAGCTATGTTGAGTTTCTTGCAAGAGGAAAAAAGGCAGGGTATAAAAGTAGTGATAAATAAATAAATACATCTGGTCTTACCTACTTTACTTTCTCTGTCCTTGGTCCTACTCCAATGCCCTTAGCCATGGAATGTGGCCTCAAGAAATCTTTCCAAATTGGAATTTGGGCCCCCAGCCAAGAAAGGCCTGTCACCTCTGCTCTAAACATTTGGAAAATTGTCATTTTGGAATATCACAGAACACGGGTGGGCCCACATTACACCCCCCCCTCCAATGCCACCAGTATTCATGGCAGCAACAAAAAGTGGTCAACAGCTTAGGAAGCCTAAAGTGTCCAAATTTCACTTGTTTTCAAGCAAGATTTGGCTGTTTTATGCTTATGTAGCAATTTGCTACCACTATGGAAGCCTAAAACAGCCAGTGGTATAGTGGCTTAGAGTGATGGACTTGGAGTCAGGAGATCCGGGTTCTAGTCTCCACTCAGCCATGGAAGATCACTGGGTGAATTTGGGCCAGTCACAGACTCTCCACCCAACCTACCTCACAGGGTTGTTGTTGTGAGGATAAAAATAGAGGGAGATTATATATGCCACCTTGGGTTCCTTGGAGGGGGAAAAAAAAAGGTGGGCTAAAAATACAATAAATAAATATAACAGCCAAATCTCACTTGCACTTGATAACAATATTTGGCAGCAAACCAGTGATTTTTTTTCCTGGCACCATGTGGAGTGTGGTCTATGGGGGTGAGAGGTCTAGAGGGGCAAAAATGGCACTGGACCCTCCAAAGTTCCTCACTGCTGTTGTAGAGTTGTGGAGCCTTGAAGGCCATCTAGTCCAGCCATCTGCTCCATGCAGGAAATCCAGAACTAGAAGAGCCCAAGAGATGACTGTTCTTACCATTAAGATATTACTTCTAAGGTTCAACCAAAATCTAACCTCCTGTAACTTAGATCCAGCCCTGCCCCTGGGGGTGAGAGTAGTCAAAGAACAAGTCTTGGTCCTCTTCAGTGGCCCCATTCAGACAACACGCTAAACCATGCTGCTTAACCACAAAATGGTTAATGGAATTCCGTTAACCATTTTATGGTTAAGCAGCATGGCTTAGCGTGTTGTCTGAACGGGGGGCCTGTGTGAAAATCCTTCGGGTCTTTGGATCTCCCCCAAAGACGAGCAGAGGAGGGCAACCAGGATGATCAGGGGTCTGGAAACAAAGCCCTATGAAGAGAGACTGAAAGAACTGGGCATGTTTAGCCTGGAGAAGAGAAGATTGAGGGGACACATGATAGCACTCTTCAAATACTTAAAAGGTTGTCACACAGAGGAGGGCCAGGATCTCTTCTTGATCCTCCCAGAATGCAGGACACGGAATAATGGACTCAAGTTAAAGGAAGCCAGATTTCAGCTGGACATCAGGAAAAACTTCCTGACTGTTAGAGCAGTGCGACAATGGAATCAGTTACCTAGGGAGGTTGTGGGCTCTCCCACACTAGAGGCATTCAAGAGGCAGCTGGACAAGCATCTGTCAGGGATGCTTTAGGGTGGATTCCTGCATTGAGCAGGGGGTTGGACTCGATGGCCTTGTAGGCCCCTTCCACCTCTGCTATTCTATGATTCTTATGATTCTATGATTTCTCACTTGAAATACTTTGGGATAATAAGCCGTCTTCAATATCATGTTAACAATTGCGCACCCTGGTGGTTTCTCGCTATAACTTCGGGGGATGGTGTATTCTGCAGAGAACTCCCTTGATCTTATTCCAAAGCATTGGCTGAAGTTCATCAGAGGCAGTGAAACAGCAAAAGGAGAGCCAGAACAGCATAGTTATTAAAATGACGGACTAGGAGCAGAGAGAACATAAGAACATGAGCTCTGCTGGATCAGACCCAAGGTCCATCTAGTCCAGTATTCTGTTCCCACAGTGGCCAATCAGCTGCCCATGGGAAACCCGCGAGCAGGGCATGAGGGCAACAGCACCTGCCTGCCCATCTCCCCACCCCCTGCCCCAGCAGCTCGTGTTCATAGCCATTAGGGGTGTCTGAAATCGGCACTTGGCAGCTGGCCGGCCTGGCTTCCGGCCCTACCCCCCCTGCTGCGTTAACAGCAGCCACCATTAACTCGGAGGAGGAGAATTCGCTCTTTCTAGAGCTTTTGGAAATCTTGCATTTATTTGTTATTATTTATTACTGCATTTATATCCCGCCTTTTTTCCTCCAAGGAACCCAAGGTGGCGTACATAATCCTCCTCCTCTCCACTTTATCCTCACAACAACAACCCTGTGAGGTGGGTTGGGCTGGGAGTCTTGGACTGGCCCAAAGTCACCCAGTGGGGTTCCATGGCCGAATGGGGACTAGAACCCCGATCTCCCAACTCCCAGTCCGGCACTCTAGCCACTACACCACACTGGCTCTCACACTGCACCAATAAGGGTAAACCTTTACCCTGGCTTTAATAGGGCCTTTAACCATGCATACGGATACCACACTGGCCTGCTTTGAGCAAGAGTAGGTTAAAAATGTAACAAAACTAATGATGTCAGGAAATGAGATAAATTGCCCTTGACACGAAGGAGGGGACAGGGTGCTCCCAGCAGCTGTGTGTGAGTGTTTTATTGTGTGTAGTTCCCCCTTTAGATCCCTTTGCTCTTGTATTCAGACCTCATGCAGTGAACCACCCAGAGAGCTTCAGCTATTGGGCGGTATGAAAATGTGATAAATAAAATACTTATATTTCACCATTTTAGAATGACTTACAGGGCAAAGCCCTTCCAAGGTGACAGGGCCGGCCCTACCATAAGGCAGAGTGAAGCGAAGCACCTTGGATGGCTCCTTTAGCTAGAGTGACCCTATGAAAAGGAGGACAGGGCTCCTGCATCTTTAACAGTTGTATGGGAAAGGGAATTTCAGCAGGTGCCTTTTGTATGCATGCAGCACCTGGTGAAATCCCATCTCCATCACAACAGTTAAAGTTGCAGGAGATATACTAGAGTGACCAGATACAAAAGAAGGCAGGTTTCACTGCAGCTTTCACTGTAGTGATGAAGAGGGGTTTCCACCAGGTTTAGTGTTCTGACTGGTTTTGACTGAAACTTCACCAAGCCAATGCCATTTGAGTCACCAGCCTCCTCTGGGAAAAGCACTATCTTTTGTTTCGCCTCAGGCAGCAAAATGTCTTGGGCCAGCACTGTAAAGTAACCTCCATAAAAGATAAGGATACAAGATACATAGGAGATGCATAATCATAAAATACAAGTATAATTGACCGAAACCCACCCTTTAAAACAGCAGTTTACTTTAATAACAGCAATAATAACAATGCTCCACGCTTCTTCAAAAAATACGAAGGCCTACGGCTGAATTCCAGGGTCAGTTTCCATGGAAAGAGCGCTTGGAGAATTTTGGTATTTGGGGTCATTTATTTATAAATGGAGCAGTAGAATCTTTGGCTAAACGCCTCAGCTTCTCAGCTTCGACTGAAACGAAGTCAAGGTCCCTGTATAACTGCATTGGCACGCATTCCCTGTATGCAACGTTCAAAGTGTATTCTTGGAGACAAGGTTGTGGGGTTTTTTTATGGGCAGGGATTATGTCACTGTTGATGTCACCTCCAGTTTTTCGAGCATTCTCAAGTAACAGGGTCAGCCCAAGACATTTTTGGTGCCTGAAGCAGAGCAGTAAATGCACACGCATGTCACAGTGCACTGTAACCCAGGCAAGTCAAGTTATTTTGGCTCTTGAGTCAGAAAATTCCCACAAGCACCTCTCCCCCTCCCTGACAATACAATAATAATAAATAAGTAATACTTTGCCATGTCATGTTACCCAAAATATAATGGGCCCTCTAACCTGGAAGAAGCATACTGTGGAAACTGAGAATTCTCTCACACTGTCTACCCTGGGCACTACTGATACCTGCCTCTCGTGTGTGTGTGTGTGTGTGTTTAAATTCAGCACTCTTACTCAAAGTGGTTTCTGGTCACCATTTTTGTTTTGCCCCCAGAAGTTGAGGTGTGTGAGAGCATTGTGGAGTTAAAAGAAGGTCATCACCACAAAACATAATGGAGGGGGCCAGTTTTTGCATCAAACAAAGGAAACGTGGCTGTCATGATGGAAACATGTCAGCTCCGCCATCTTTTGGTGGCGGCGGTCTACTTTAGCACCACCACCACCACCGCCTACACAATGCTCTAGTCTAGAATGACTCAACATCTGAGGCATTGTGTGAGGAAATCAACACCGAAAAACTGTGTGTGTGATATTAGGGTGACCCTATGAAAAGGAGGACAGGGCTCCTGTATCTTTAACAGTGGCATAGAAAAGGGAATTTCAGCAGGTGTCATTTGTATATATGGAGAACCTGGTGAAATTCCCTCTTCATCCCAAGAGTTAAAGTGAAGGAGCTATACTAGAGTGACCAGATTTAAAAGTGGGCAAGGCTCCTGCAGCTTTAACTGTTGGGATGAAGAGGAAATTTCACCAGGTTCCCCATATATACAAATGACACCTGCTGAAATTCCCCTTTCAATACAACTGTTAAAGATACAGGAGCCCTGTCCTCCTTTTCATAGAGTCACCTTAACAGAGAGCACTACTTTTTCCTTTGTCTGTGTGTCTGTTTAATAAACGTATGTCCTGCTTTTCTACAGCAAAGGGTCTAACAAGACATTTTATGAAACATATAATAAAAACACCCATTAAAACCATTTAAAATAGATTACATATTGGTCAAAAGTAAAATGGGGGCGGGGAGTTGTACAATTCAATATGAGAGGGGAGTCCATTGCATTCCTGTCTCTTCTAACACTGGACAATATTCTGTCTTTCCTTTTTTTTGTGTGCGACATCATTTTGCATTGCAGGATATGTGAACATTACATGGACCATGTCAGACTGTACTCACTAGTTTTGCCACCAGAGGACACACGAGAGACATGAATTAAAATACAGGTTTTGCTGCTGAATAACAATAGGGAGGCAGGGGATTTCGTGTCAGTACCTTTAAGTCCAGAACTTGACCCGTTTGCACCCCTGAACATGAGCACAAAATGCATACTTTAGAAAAACGTACACTTAAAAAATGCACAGTTTGGGAAAAATGAGCATTTTTCATGCTTTTAGTCAATGAAGGGAATTGCGCATTAGGGAATGCATGTTTGAAAAATATACACCCAAATGCATTCTTTCCCCAGTTGGATGGAGGTTTGGGAAAGTGGAGAGAAGCTTGAATTTGGGACTGGGAACAAAGTGCACTGGGAACAAAGTGCACTACTGATACTAGGCATGTGCTCTGCGATTAGGAGCGTAGAAGCAGTAGCGGAGCGGGGGGCTTCGCCTGCCCTTAAGGCGGAGGTGAAGAGGATTGGGGGGCCGGCGGAGCATGGCGAAGAAGATCGAGGTGAAGACGGATCCTTCGCCTCGATCCGGAGCTCCGCTGGAAAGGTAAGTGGGGTTTACCGGGCCCTGCCGCTGTCGCCCATGCGGCGACAGCGGCAGGGCCCGGTAACCCCCCCCGCCCTCCTCTCCCTTACCTGCCTCCGTCCGCGGGTCCGTCGCCGTCTTCAATTGAGCCTGTGGTTTCAGCAGGAAGTCTGGGCCGCACTTGCAGCCCAGACTTCCTGCTGGAACCACGGGCTCAATTGAAGACGGCGACGGACCGCGGACGGAGGCAGGTAAGGCTCCCCCTCCCCGTTGGTCCCTTACCGGGCTCTGCCGCCGTCGCCGCATGGGCGGCGATGGCAGCTGGGCCCGGTAACCCCCCCGCCCTCCTCTCCCTTACCTGCCTCCGTCCTCGGTCCGGAGCTCCGATCTGGATCCGGAGCTCCGAGCGGAGCGGAGTGGGCACAGGCGGAGTGGGGGCGGGGCAGAGCGGCCCGCTCCGAAAATGGCGGATCTTTAAATGAAGCAGAGCGGGGGGTCTGTGCACACCCCTAACTGATACCTGCCTCTCGTGTGTGCGTGTGTGTGTGTGTGTGTGTGTGTGTTTAAATTCAGCACTCTTACTCAAAGTGGTTTCTGGCCACCATCTCTATTTTGCCCCCAGAAGTTGAGGTGTGCAAGAGCATTGTGGAGATAAAAGAAGGTCATCACCAAGTTTTTGCATCAAACAAAGGAAATACGGCTGTCATGATGGAAACCTTTTGGTGGCGGTGGTCTACTTTAGCACCACCACCACATCCGACACAGTGCTCTAGAATGACTCAACATCTGAGGCATTGTGTGAGGAAATCAACACCGAAAAGCTCTCTCTCTCTGTGTGTGTGTGTGTGTGTGTGTGAGAGAGAGAGAGAGAGAGAGAGATTAGGGTGACCCTATGAAAAGGAGGACAGGGCTCCTGTATCTTTAACAGTTGAATAGAAAAGGGAATTTCAGCAGGTGTCATTTGTATGCATGCAGCACCTGGTAAAATCCCCTCTTCATCACAACAGTTAAAACTGCAGGAGCTCTGCCCCCTTTTGCATCTGATCAAGAGGGCAGGGCTCCTGCAGTTTAAGCATTGTGGAACAGAGAACTGGTGTGGCGGTTTGCCTTTTTCTGCCCAATCTCCCCTCCCGTGTGCCTTCCAGCACTTCTGGCAAGGGGACCTGTTGTTCTTTCAGGGCAGCAACGTCATCAGTTCCCTGCTGTACCTGCTTCCGAGTGGCTTCCAATTATTCCCACACATTGCAGAGCGTAGTGAAAAAGACCCATCCTAGCCCCATCATTGTTTCCTGCCCGTGTTAGACAAGTTCTCGTCCCTAAGGGCAAAGAACTTGTCTAACACCCCCTTTCTCCACCCCCCCCAATATCAGCATGCATTTAAGCACCACCTCAGGGGCAGGCACCCCCAAACTCAACCATCTCGGGTTCCCATGATATGGACAGGACCTGTCGATTCAAAAGTTGAACCACTGGGGCACAAGCAATTGAGCCTGGTCCACCGCGTTTCCGGCTCTGGCCAACATCTTGCTCAGCAGACCTCTTTCCCCACCACCAGGGCATTGCCACCGAATTCTGTTTGTGATGCAAATTGTTTTGCCAAGAGGCAGAAGTTCTTTAAGGATTCAGAGGCAATAAACACACACAGGTGGATAGAGGTCAAACAATTTGATTTTCTAGCAGCCAAAGCGATACAAAGAGAGACAAGATTCTAAGGAAGATATCCCAGCACTGTTGTCAGAGTTCCAGGAAGGCGTACAAAATTACACATGGAGTGGAAGATATGGATAGGGAGACATTTTTCTTCCTCTCTCATAATACTAGAATCCGGCATCATCCCATGAAGCTGATTGGTGGGAGGTTTGGGAGAGATAAAAAAAGTACTTCTCACAGCGCATAGTTAAAGTATGGAATTCAGTACCGGAAGATGTAGTGATGGCTTTAATAGAGGGTTGGATAAATTCCTGAAGGAGAAGACTATCAATGGCTACTAGTCATAGAATCATAGAATAGCAGAGTTGGAAGGGGCCTACAAGGCCATCCAGTCCAACCCCCTGCCCAATGCAGGAATCCACCCTAAAGCATCCCGGACAGATGCTTGTCCAGCTGCCTCTTGAAGGCCTCTAGTGTGGGAGAGCCCACAACCTCCCTAGTTAACTGATTCCATTGTCATACTGCTCTAACAGGAAGTTTTTCCTGATGTCCAGCCGGAATCTGGCTTCCTTTAACTTGAGCCCGTTATTCCGTGTCTTACACTCTGGGAGGATCGAGAAGAGATCCTGGCCCTCCTCTGTGTGACAACCTTTTAAGTATTTGAAGAGTGCTCTCATGTCTCCCCTCAATCTTCTCTTCTCCAAGCTAAACATGCCCAGTTGTTTCAGTCTCTCCTCATAGGGCTTTGTTTCCAGACCCCTGATCATCCTGGTTGCCCTCCTCTGAACACAGTCCTGATGGCTATGTGTTGCCTCCAGTATCAAAGACAGGAAGCCGCTATACGCTATACACCAGTTGCTGGGGAACATGGGTGGGAAGGTGCTGTTGTACCGTGTCCTGCTTGTGGGTCCCTGGTCAACAGCTGGTTGGCCTCTGTGTGAACTATTCAGACTAGGAGATCCAGCATGGCTCTTCTTATGTTCTTAACGGGGAGACCCCAGCTGATGGCTAGCACACAGCACCTCTACGGTCCAGGTCTGTGTTGAAGCTCCCTGTGAGCAAGTTCCTGGTGGACTGATATATTTGAGGGCTGCCTAGACTACATGGTGGCTGGCCATGCCAAGCAACATTCAGCACACCTGCTGGTCAACTCCCATGTTCTTACTTATTCTTTCAAGGTCATAAGACAAGCCTGAGCACCTGGCTGTCAGTCAATGCAGACAACTCTGGTGGCCATCGTTCACTCCCTGGTTAATATCACCTGGTGCAGACAACAGACGGAAGATATGAAGAAATAATATGAAGCACTTTTAAAGAAACCAGAGTCTCTAAAAGGAATTCAGGCATACAGTAGATGGGCAGTGGCTATAATGAGAAGACAGGATACCCTGGAGAAGAGGCTGATGCTAGGGAAAGTGGAAGGCAAAAGGAAGAGGGGCCAACCGAGGGCAAGCTGGATGGATGATATTCTGGAGGTGACAGACTTGACCTTGGGGGAGCTAGGGGTGGCGACAGCCGACAGAAAGCTCTGGTGTGGGCTGGTCCATGACGTCACGAAGAGTCGGAAGCGACTGAACGAATAAACAACAACATACAAAGGTCTTCTGGTTTTATTTTCCCTTACAAGCCACCCTGGCTGCATTCAGACAACAAGCTAACCCACGGTTTGTTTGTTTGTTTATTGCATTTTTATACCACCCAATAGCCGAAGCTCTCGGTTCAGCAAACAACCCACACTCAGCCACTGAGTGTGGGTTAGCGTGTTGTGTGAACAGCCCCAGAGTCATTTGGAGCAATCAGGAGAGAGACATAGAATCATAGAATAGCAGAGTTGGAATTGGCCTACAAGGCCATCCAGTCCAACCCCCTGCTCAATGCAGGAATCCACCCTAAAGCAGCTGGAATTGTTTGGGTTACTGCCTCCGCATGCTGCTGCTGACCCTGAAGGTAGCCCTGCTCCCAAATGAACATGGAAATTTGGATAGCAACCAAACCGGGGTGTGGGGGGAATATAGAAGTGGGTAATAGAACTAGTCCTTCCATCTGTGTAAAGGTTCTGGCACTCAACTGATGACTTTCAAGTGGGAACTGAAAGTTCAATGTATTTGTCACTCTAGCATTTAATGAATCTAAGTGACAAGTCCCACGAGGAAATCAGGAGAAACCCTTCATTAGTTTCACCTTTTCAATCACTCCAGCAAAGACTGCATTCAAATCCTGTGCCAAATTTGCTCAAAGAGAAACTTGAATGTGCAATTTCTTTCTCTTGTATATTCATAGCTAGCAGATATTTTGCATTTCCGGGTGAAATCATGTCTTAGCAATGGGGGAAAAAATCACAAGCAAATGAAGTCAGGCCCTGTTGGCAGCAAGATATATCTTTTTTTGTCCTGGTCTTCTATAAGCCCAGGTCACCCCATGAAGCTGATTGGTAGGAGATCCAGGAGAAATAAAAGGAAAGACTTCTTCACACAGCGCAGAGTTCAATTATGGAACTCACTACCACAAGATGTAGGGATGGCCACCCATTTGGATGGCTTTAAAAGGGGGGGTTGGATAAATTCCTGGAGGCAAAGGCTATCAATGGCTACTAGCCCTGATGGTTGTGTACTGTCTCCAGTATCTGAGGCAGTAAGCCTGTGTGCACCAGTTGCTGGGGAACATGGGTGGGAGGGTGCTGTTGCAGCCTGTCCTGCTTGTTCATCATTGGCTGATGGCTGGTTGGCCACTGTGTGAACAGAGTGCTGGACTAGATGGACCCTTGGTCTGATCCAGCAGGGCTCTTCTGATGTTCTGATGTTCTTAAGCACTGACTCTGACCTCATATCCAGGAATCTGAACTATCCTCTGTGCCCCACCCCACCCTGCCCCCATAATGTCTGGGCTCTCTCCATGCCACACATAGTTAGCTAGCCCCTTAGCTTCCTTGGCCTGAATCCAGATTCCACCTCCCAAAAAGGAAGGGACCTTTTGCAGAAAGCCCCTTCCCCTGATGTGAGTATTTCCCCCTCCCATTCACCCACACCGCAGGATGCCTCATTCAGCAGGATCTCTTGAATCAACATAGCATTTTCAGGATGATGGAGGGGCTGATGTGAAAAGGGGGAGACCCAGAGGTCCATTTCCACCATCTTACATCTGGATCCAACCCCTCAATTGGAGGTGCTGGGGACAAAACATGGAGCTTTGTGCATCCGAATGGTGGAGTCAGCTACTGAGCTCTGGTTCTGCCCAATTGCCTGAAGGGAAAGACTGTTCAAGAAGTTAAGTTTGTATCGCTTAAGAAAACTTACCCTGTTTCCCCCTTCTAAATTACGACAGATGCACACTGAACATCCTTACCTTTCACGTGAATTAATCCAGAAAAATTGGAATTGAGTATGTTTGTTTTTCACATTGTGATCCCATGCTTCCTTTAAGGAATACCTTATCCTATCCATTAAAGCAGCCTTCCTCAACCTGGGGCGCTCCAGATGTGTTGGACTACAACTCCCAGAATGCCCCAGCCAGCTGGCTGGGGCATTCTGGGAGATGCAGTCCAACACATCTGGAGCGCCCCAGGTTGAGGAAGGCTGCATTAAAGGAAGATTCTGTTCCATTTCTACACCTTTACAGATCACGCAATTATGATACAGGTAACTGCGAAGAACCGCACATCTACCTCAAGGAAATCCCCATGCAATCTGAACAAAGGAAGCAGAGATTCTGTCAAGGCTGTCCAGCATTTCTTTCCCCTTACTACAGAAGTCAGGATTTTAGGACAAAGTATAGACGTTAATATGGTGCCGTAGCTCGGTAAAGGAACACCTGCTTTGCAGGCAAAAGGCCCCACGTTGAGTCCCTGTCATTTCCAGGTCGGGCTGGGCAGTAACCCTGGCAGAAACCCTGGAGAATCATTGCTGGAGGGGATCTACACAGCGTACTGAAGGCGCACGCAAGCGCCTTCAGTGCGACCCGAAAGCGCGTGTATAGATCCTGCCCTAGAAGAGGCGGAGGAGGAGGCGTCCTTGCTGCTGCCTCCCACCTCCCCGCCGGCCTCCTGATCAGCCCGGAGGACGTGCTGGGGCTGGGGCTGGCCTGGGCAGGGAAGGAGGAGCCTGGTCCATGGCGGGAGGGGGTCTCGCCCCCCAGCCCCATGGCTGGGACGAGGCCGGCAGGGAGGTGGGTGGCAGCAGCGGCAAGGACGCGGCCGGATTCCCCAGCCGCCTCCTCCTCCTCCTCTTCCAGCAGGATTTACACACGCGCTTTCGGGTCGCACTGAAGGCGCTTGCGTGCGCCTTCAGTACGCCGTGTAGATCCCCTCCTGGTCTCCCATCTCAGTACTAACCAGGCCTGACCCTGCTTAGCTTCTGAGATCAGGCAAGTTCTCCAATTGGTGCCTTCCAGCTGCGTTGGACTGTGACTCCCATCATTCCCAGTCATACACAAGGGATTGGGGATACATGAGTAGAGATAGCTACAGTTAAAGCTGCAGGAGCCCTGCCCTCTTTTGTATTGGGTCACTCTAGTATAGCTCCTGCAGCTTTAACGGTTCTGATGAAGGGGGCATTTCACCAGGTGCTGCATGCATACAAATGACACCTGCTAAAATTCCATTTTCTCTACAACTGTTAAAGATACAGGAGCCCTTGTCCTCCTTTCCATAGGCTCACCTTATTTTTCTTTCTTTTATTGTGAATATTGGCAAAATGTAACAGAAAATACATTGTGAAAACGGGGAGGGGAGGGGAGTACATTAAATATATAGGATTATTGTCAATTTCCATCATGTGTACTGTTCATTTAAAAAAAAAGGCGGGGGGAGAGAAACCTTTATACAAAGGTTTCAAGAAAATCAGACCAGATATCTGTGCATTTATCCACTTGCAAGTTGCATCTATACTCATTCAAAAGCTGATAATATTATTAGGTTCTTGATCCATTGCATTATGGGAGGTGTAGATTTGTCCTTCCAATGTGATAATGTAAGGCTTTTGGCTGTCATGAGGGCTCTGAAGATCCATCTGCACTGACCAGGTGTTAACTTCCAAGAAGTAATTTAGGAAGAGATGCACATTGTTCCATAATATTATAGATTGTTTCAATACAAAGTTCAGCCTTATTATAACCTCCTCCCAAAAAGGTGCAGCTACAGGGCATCGCCAAAACATACGAGTTGAAGAAGCATTCGATGCATTACATCTCCAACAATTGTGCAAGTTAGACAAACCTTTATTGAAAAGGCATTGTGGAGTCTAATAAACCCGAAACATAATTTTTTGCTGAATAAGACATAATCTGAGATCCATAGAAGCTTCCGATACAGATGTTTGGGCAACTGTCCATTGGTTAGGCAAAATAGGGCACTGCAATTCTCTATTCCATTCCAGTCTTAAACTATGGGTAAACTAGCCCTATTAAAAAAACAAACCTGCCTGCAAGGAGAAACCAGCGAAGTCGGCTGTGGGGTGGCCTAAAACCATGCTGTTAGATCAATGTTCTTTTCACCCAAGGATGAGATCCAAACAGCCCTTAAGCACGACTCCACCATTCCAGCGACAGAGGGTTCAAATACCCCTATTTGAAGAAGACCGTGGCCAGATCTACACCTTGTGTCAAATAATTCTAAATGTGGAATAAAAAGCAGGATATAATGCTATGAAAGTGATATATGGAATGTGTAATGTGCCCTAACACTTCAATACAGCTATAAAGCAGTAGTGTAGGGTGACCATATGGAAAGGAGGACAGGGCTCCTGTATCTTTAACAGTTGTCTAGAAAACGAAATTTCAGCAGGTGTCATTTGTATGCATGCAGCACCTGGTGAAATTCCCTCTTCATCACAACAGTTAAAGCTGCAGGAGCCCTGCCCTCCTTTCCATATAGTCACCCTACTCAGTAGTGTAGATCTAGCCAGTGTGCCTGGCTATGGGGAGCGGGTCTTTCCCTTGGCAAGATGTAGCTTCTGAAATGCAAGGGCAGAGTTTGTAGCTCAGAGCGCGTGGCTTTCCAAAAGGGTTCAACTTTCATATCTGCCCCCCCCACCCCCGCCCCCCCTCCTTTTTTGCTTTTGCTTTTTTCCACTGAGCTGAACCGGAGGCCACACAAGCCACACAGCCTCAGAAGTATACCGAGCTGATAATGAGGACAGGCCCTTCTTGGCACTGAGACATTTTGACCTGTTGGAGGTAGGTGGGGAAAGTTCCCTGCAGAAACCATATTGTAAGATACTGTTCCTATCTTTAACACACATCAGAGAAATGACTGATAAGAAAATGACTGTGCCACTTAAAACGGAATTTACAAAACCCTCAACCCTAGATTTGCAAACTGATTCATTTATACCTGGAACATTGCAAGTAATAGAGGTGAGGGCATTGTAGATGCTGCCTTGGTCCTCAGGACAGCCTTCCCCCAAGCTACTGACTTCCAGATTTGTTTGGACTACAAATCCCATCACCCCCAGCCAGCCACCCTTCTCATTTTAAAAATAAAACACTGCCCCCCCCTTCCTTGCAAGTATCCATCGCACCAGCCCTCCCAACCCGGCAACCTTCATTGTCTTTTATAATTCAAAACACCCCTACGCCACCAGTAGCTACTACAAGCAGCAGGGGCTCAGGTAAAAACAGCTACGTTTTAATCCGCTAAGGACCCAATCCGATGCATCTTTAAGCCTGTTCAAGGAGCACCTTGCTCCCTGCTTCAGTGGCTACCAGCAGCAGAGCCTTTTTCCTCTTCCGTTTTCTTCTGAGCTTTGCTAACTTTGTTCTGTTTTATTGATGGATTGGACTGTTGCAGCTTGCTGCTGCTGACTGTTTGCTGTGGCTGAATTGGGCTAGAACCTCACCTGTGTTTGGAGCATCCCTAAGAAGAGACTCATACAGAGCCAGCCCTGCCATGGGCGGCTCCATGTGTGTGGGGGTTCCCTTTAGGTTGCCACTTTGGGGAGCTGTGGGGGTGCCCCCCCCCGGATGATGGGGAATACCGTATTTCTTCGATTCTAAGACACACTTTTTCCCCTAAATAAGCAGCTCTAAAAATGGACTGCGTCTTAGAATCGATGGCGTCTTAGAATCGAAGCAATACGGTAAGAGGAAAAGAGGACGCTCCTGCAGCAGCCTCGAGCCATGCGAGCGAGGAGGAGCTGGTTGGGTAAGCGCCTGGTTTTTTGTTAGGCAAATTTATTCGTAAGTCCCATCGATTTCCATGGGACTTACTCGCGTGTCGTCGTCCCCTGGTGCACAGACAAGTAAAGAGCAGGACTGGAGAGTTAAGTTTACTCTTTGTTTCAACGCCCCCCCCTTCTTCCCGCACAAATGGCAGTTTCTTCTCTCACAGAGGGAAAAAAGAAAAGGACACAACCATTAGAAGAAAGAGCGGAGGGTGGGGAGGAGGTTGGCTGGGCGGTGAGGGAAGTATTTCTTTGATTCTAAGATGCCTTTTTTTCCAAATAAGCAGCTCTAAAAATGGGGTGCGCCTTAGAATCGATGGCGTCTTAGAATCGAAGAAATACGGTAGGAATGTTACCAGGTTCCTGTGTATTCAGTTTATTTATTTCAGTCATGGACCAGCACAACAGGTTTCTGCGTGAGAGACAGGCCTGTGAGCCTGGGTGGAGAAAGTTGCAGCCTACGGGTTCACCACTCCCACCCCGAGTGGGAGTTGGGGGAAGAGAAAGATAAGACTGTAGGTGATAAATCAACTAACATCTTCCATACAACTGGGAGTGGGGTGTTATCACTCGTGTAGCCTCATTTATTTGCCCTAATTTGCCGTCATTGGTCTTATTATTGTATTTTAGTCAATTGGTTTACATCTGTTGGCTGAGACTTCCTTAACAGGACTGGCTCAAGACTTCATGTCACCAGCCCAACACATAGGATAAGGAATACCCTTGACCTGGTCTTTGTCTCTGGGCATAAGGGGTGGTGGTCTGGATGTGTGTGTGTGTGTGTGTGTGTGTGTGTGTGTGTGTGTGTGTAAATTACCCCCTTGTCATGGTCAGACCACTTCCTGGTGAAAGGCTCTGCAGGCAAGGGGGACATAAGAAGGGCCCTGCTGGAACAGACCAAGGGTCCATCTGATCCAACACTCTATTCACACAGTGACCAACCAACTGTTGTCCAGGAACCCACAAGCAGGACAAAACACCCCAGCAACTGGTGAATATAGGCTTACTGCCTCAGATACTGGAGGTAGCACATAGCCATCAGGTCTAGTGGCCATTGATAGCCTTCTCCTCATTAAGATGGTCTCCCCCAGAGACTTATGGAATCTGGGTGACTCCTCAATGCTCTGGGGGACTTCCCAGTAGCCAGAGCTGGTGATTCTATCGAGGGTCTTGTCACACTATGGTGAGGTGCGACGGGCCATTGACACAATCGCTCCTGACTGCCCTCTTTGGCATTGGGAAGCTCTGGAAAATGAAACAGGTCAGAAGACGGCTGGAGTGTAAGTGGCATAAGACCCATCATGAAACTGATCGAGCACATATGATTGCACCTAGTGGTGAATGCAGCAAAGAAGGCTTACTTTGCCACCTCCATCGCACCCTTGAGTAGCCATACAGATCACAAGCTGAATATGAGCCAAAAGTGTGATGTGGCTGCAAAAAAGAGCAAATGCTATTTTGGGCTGTATTAATAGAAGTATAGCTTCCAAATCATGCAAAGTATTGGGTTCCCCTCTATTTGGTGCTGGTTAGGCCTCATCTTGAGTACTGCATCCAGTTCTGGGCACCACATTTCAAGAAGGATGCAGACAAGCTGGAGTGTGTTCAGAGGAGGGCAACGAGGATGATGAGGGGTCTGGAAACAAAGCCCTATGAAGAGAGACTTAAGGAAACGGGCATGATTAGCCTGGAGAAGAGAAGACTGGGAGGACACATGATCGCACTCTTCAAATACTTGAAAGGTTGTCACACAGAGGAGGCCCAGGATCTCTTCTCGATCCTGCCAGAGTGCAGGTCACAGAATAATGGGCTGAAGTTACGGGAAGCCAGATTCCAGCTGGACATCAGGAAAAAGTTCGTGACTGTTAGAGCAGTACAACAATGGAACCAATGACCTAGGGAGGTCGTGGGCTCTCCCAAGCTAGAGGCATTCAAGCTGCAGCTGGACAGCCATCTGTCAGGGATGCTTTAGGGTGGATTCCTGCATTGAGCATGGGGTTGGACTCAATGGTCTTATAGGCCCCTTCCAACTCTACTGTTCTATGATTCTATGTCTCTCAATGGGAATGCTAAGAGAGTGAATGGGGGAAGGGCTGGCCCAGGTCACAGGCATGCCCAGGATTTAATGCAGAGGCAGGGGGCACATTGCAGATCATGTGCCTGGGAGCTGCTTTATCCAGTAAGTATGGAGTAAAAAGACTCTCTGATACTGAGGCAGAAGCAGTTGGTTGGGAACGTGAACTGCAAAACATCTCACAACGCAGCCAAGCTGTAGGAAAAAAGCCATGAAGACAGACCCCAGATCGCTTTCCCCAGTATAGACCTGGGCAGGCTTTAAGATGTTTGAAAGGGGGCTTGCTGGATGGAACTCAGAAACAGGCCTTCTCCATGGTGGCACCCACCTTATGGATTGCCCTAGTATTTGAGAGGTGCCAGCGATGACACAGTTTAAGCCTCTGTTAAAGAGCCATCTCTTCCTTGAGTGATTGTGCTGCCTAGTTTATTTGTGAAAACACAATTTGAAGGTTTTTATAAATGTTTTATTGTCTTTTCTTTGCAAACTCCTTGGATATAATATTTTTACAATATGGTAAGGGGCATATAAATCTAATAAATGAATAAATTTAACCTAATTGTCTGAACAGGTGAGATAGAAGAATGAACGTACAAGATGAGCGAATTCGCTGAATTGTTCACATCCTGTATAGTTTCCAGAAGTGACATGAAAACGCTGACCTACTTCTGAGGTGGAAAGATCTAAATTGGCTGCCCGCAAGACAGCTGAAGCTGAGGGTTGGATTCTTGGGTTCTTTAAGCGAGAATAGGGATGTGCAGAGAGCCTTTCTAGGCTGAGGTGTGTCCATAGCAGGAGGTCTGAGGGAGTTAGTAAATTAAGAGTTGAGGGGATGAATTGCTCTATGGCGTTGACTATGAGCCTGGAAGCCAGAATTTTTGGCTCCAACTTTGAAACAAACGGAAAAAATCTCAGTTTTCTCGGTGTTTGAGATTCACTCAAGAAGATATCCCCTCCCCCATCTTGCCACATTTGTGGCTAGCACCTTGAAGTGAGAGGCAAATGACAGTGGAAGACATTAGGAATTGTGGGTGGAGCGGGGCAAGGCATGGGAAATTCTGAGAAGCAAAGGCGCCTTTTCGCTTTTCCTTTTCGCGTGCTGGAAACGAAACCCAAAGCGTGAAATGCTTACTGCGTCTCTTTTCTTCCAAAGGCTTTCATGGCACGTGGTGCATCACGCATGACGTGGCAACAAACGCAGGTTCTCCACTCAATGTCCCCGGCAGAATGATGCAGCCAACCTGACCTGTGCGAGGCAAGGGGTGGCAACTTAGGCCTTGCCTAAAAAGAGGACGCAGATTTGCATACCGTTGGCCTATGCTAATTTATATATCTAGCTGCACATTTAGAAATAAATTACTATAATGGAAATAGAAATGCAATGCATCTGACTGTATGGGGGAGATCTGGTTCAGGTGAGCTGTGTGCCTGTTCAATGGAGGCTTCATCCCATGTACCCCGTTTCCCTCAAATTATCCCCTACACCTCAAAGCTGTTGTTGTTGTTGTTGTTGCTAGTTAAATCATATCTTGGGCGGCAGCGCTCCTATTTATTATTTATTTATTTATTTTGGAGTATTTTTATCCCGCACCTCAGCCAAAAGGCTCTTGGAGCGGCTTACAATTTATCAATAAAGAAGACAGTTCCTACCATCAGGGTTACATTCTAAAAAAGACATGACACACAAGGAAAAGGGGATGGGGAGGGAAGAGGGAGAAAATAAAAAGAGGAGACTGTTTAGGCTGGTGGGAAGGTCTTGCTCCGTCCTCTCATCTTCCAATGGAGGGGCAAACCAACAGCTCCTTCTTCTTCCCCACATGATGATGATGATGATGATGATGATGATGATGATGATGATGATAATATATTTATTTCTTACCCGCCTCTCCCTTTGGATCAAGGCGGGGAACAACGTTAGAACAGGAATCAATACATCTTAAAGATGTTAGCCCTGTGGGGGAGGGGGTGTCCAACTGAAGCAGGCGCCAATGGTCCCTGCCTGCTCTAGGGCACTTCCACACGTCGTACTCAGGGCGCTTCCATCCACCCCGAAAACGATCGTGTAGCTTGCCTGTAAAAGAGACGAGGAAGAGGCGTCCTTGCCGCCGCCGCCACCCAACTCCCTCCTCGCAGGCCGGCTCGGAGAGCTCGGCAGAAGAAGGCGGGGTGCTCTCCACCCCGCCTTCTTCCGCCGAGCTCTCTGTCCCGGCCGTCGAGGAGGGAGTTGGGTGGCGGCGGCAAGGACGCCTCTTCGTCTCTTTTACAGGCAAGTTACACGATCGCTTTGGGGTCGCACTGGGGCCGCATGGAAGCGGCCTCAGGATGACGTGTGGAAGTGCCCTAGTCCCCCTCGCATCTTCTCCTAAGATGCTTTGCTTACCAGGAAAAGGGTTTAAGGGGGGAAATGTAAAAAAAAATCATAAAAAAATCAACGGATCACCCAATCCGATTCAAATTTGGCATGCTTAAAGCTCTCCTTAATATCTATTACTGTGCCAATTTTGAGGGACAAGGGACAAGGGCTTTTAAAACTGTCATTTTAAATTTTTAAATGTTTTAATATTGGAATATATTTAATATATTTTTAACTTCGTATATTTCTATTTATAGGTTTTTAATGAATATGTTTTAAATTTTTGTAATGCCACCTTGAGGCCCAGCATTGGACAAAAGGTGGGATATAAATAAATATAATAATAATAAATAATAATAATAATAATATGTGTCAGCTCCTGGGGAAGATGGGTGGGAGGGTGGCGTTGCACCCTGTCCTGCTTGTGGCTCCCTGGTCGATAGCTGGTTGGCTGCTTTGTGAACAGAGTGCTGGACTAGATGGACCCTTGGTCTGATCCAGCAGGGCTCTGATGTTCTTATGGGGCCCTTGAATAGGTCTTGCCCAAGAGTCCTCAAAAAGCTGCAGTTGGCACTGTGCAGGGCTCCCATTATGTATTGGGACTTTAGCGTGGGGTGTAGGCGACCTTCAATGCTTTGCTCTCCACTGTGGTCCCAGTCCAGATCAGGCCTCAGTCCTTATTTTGGTGTAAAAAAAGGAAGGAAGACATAGCTGCTGGTTACATCTTGAGAATAGCTTAAAAATAGCATGACGCATATGAGAGAGACAAGTCAATGAGTGTCTTCACCTTATTTCATTTTATCTCAACTTATCTTGTATAATCAGCTCAAATAAATATCAGGAAAACCAATCAGAGGAAGTACAAACATAGAGCCAGAAATGGGAATTGGTCCTCTTACGTGTTTGCAAACCTCCAACCAGAGCAGGATGATGGAACCACTGAACCGCCAAAGAGGTGACAAGACAGTCATATCTTGCACAGTTCCAAGATGTGTAAACCCGCATCTATTTTTGTGGTGGAAATCTACATACATCTTTTGACACATTTCTGCATTTTATTTACTGTATCTCGATTTAATACCTCTAACCGTTTATCTGCTCTTTAGAGATTCCCTTGAAGACATACCATTTGTGGCCCAAACTGTATGGAAGGAAGGGGTCAAGCAACTTCAGCTGATTTGTTTGATTATATCTCTGAATAAAACTGCTTGCTCACCTTCCTCTGAGTTGTTCCTTAAACTGTGTGCTGTGTGAAGAAAGAAGGACTTCTTCACGCAGTACATAGTTAAACTATAGAATTCACTACCTCAAGATGTAGTGATGGCCACCAGTTTGGATGGCTTTAAAAAGGGGTTGGCTAAATCCCTGGAGGAGAAGGCTATCAATGGCTACTAGCCCTGATGGCTATATGCTAACTCCAGTATCTGAGGCAGTAAGCCTACAGTCACCAATTGCTGGGGAACATGGGTGTTAGGGTGCTGTGACCTGCCTGTGAGTTCCTTGTCAACAGCTGGTTGGCCATTGTGTGAATGGAGTACTGAACTAGATGGACTCTTGGACTGATCCAGCATGGCTCTTCTTATTTATTTACGTATTTATGTATTACATTTTTATACCACCCAATAGCCGAAGCTCTCTGGGCGGTTCACAAAAATTAAAACCATGAAAAGGACAACAAAACAACCAACAGTCTAAAAACACAAATGCAAAATAGAATATAAAAAGCACAACCAGAAATTGCTATAGGTTAAAATACGGAATTAAAACAGCAAAGTTTAAATTTAAGTTAAATTAGGTGTTAAAATACTGAGACAATAAAAAGGTCTTCAGCTATATTTATTTATGTTCTTTTGTGGTGTTATTAGGGAAGGTAATGATTGTTATTTATTAACAATCTGAGTTTCCTCTAAGGACAATAAGTTGAGATATATGGTTCCCCGCTCCCCCTGTATTTTATCCGCACAACAACCCTTTGAGGTAGGCTAGGGTGAGAGACAATGGCTGACCCAAGTAAGCCTCATGACCAAGCAGGGATTCCAATCCCAGTTCCAGGGGATTTCAAAGGGGGATTTCAACCTGGGTTTTCCCACTGCTAGAGGGAATCTACACGTCATTGTGAGGGTGCTTACATGCGCCCCCAGTGCGCCCCCACAACGACTATGGGGCGGCAAGGACACGGCCTGTTCCCCAGCCTCCTCCTCCGCCGCCTCTTCCTCCGTCTCTTCTTTCTCGGTTTACACAGTCGTTGTGGGGGCGCACTGGGGGCGCATGTAAGCACCCTCACAACGACATGTAGATTCCCTCCCAGTCTGGCGCTGAAACCCAGCCTTATATTTAATAAGTTGCCTGGTCATCATAAGCAACAAGGAACTGCATGTAGACGAGTAGGTGAGCTGGCAGTTAAAAGGTAGATTGCTCCCTGCCTCCCCCACCAGTCAGCTGCATTTCTGTGCCTGGCATTAAAACACAGCAAGCTGGTGGAAGAGGAGGGATGGAGCCATCTGTCCCTCTTCTGTCAGGTTGTTGGTTTTCTGTGAAAGCTGTAGAAACCTGGGCTTCCCCTTCTGCCTGGCCAGCCTGGAAATTCAGGCTAGTAGCTATCGTGGGCTTATTTACAAGGCTGCTCTAGCTCTTATGCCACACTGGCTATCAATGTAAAACAGCACACAACCGAGTAAATTATAACTAGGGTGGGCAAATTATAACTATGTAGGCAAACAAGTAGATTATAACTAGGGCGGATCTACTGATAGATCCCTGGTTGACTTGCAAAGATTTTGATTCCCAATTATTAATCATTAGTAACAACAACAAAATGATTCCCCGTGCCCTAAATCGTACTGCTGAAATGAAGAAAACTTGGGATACCCAGGAGTGAACATTTGTGTGGAAGGACCGTGATCTTTGTTCAAAACAGATTCTTTACTTTTAAGTGTCTGCCGTTTGCACCGGGCTCCAGTTGGTGGATCTCAGGGTTCTAGTAAAAAACCAAGTAGATCTTGCAAGCCTGAAGGCTGCCCATCTCTCAGTTGTAACAGGCTTAGCAGGGAGTTAAGATTCCTGAGTTCCTTGGAAGAGAAGGGAACTCTAGCGTGAACCGCCCAGAGAGCTTCGGCTATTGGGCGGTATAAAAATGTAATAAATAAATAAATAAATAGCGTTGAGATGAAGGACTCATCTGGTCTTGCGTGATGGAGGGGTGAATATCTCTCGATATTTTTATCGCGAGATCTCCCCCTCTGTTTGCATGTGGCACATGATGACCTCGGAGGGAGAGGACGTCGCGCCCGCCATTTTGGGGGGGGGTTGTTAAAGAAGAAGAGCGCACGAGCATTCATGCGCAAAAGGTAAGTTTTTTTATTTTAAATAATTTTCCCCGCTCCCCGCTCCCCCCATGGGCAAAAACACAGAACTGCAGAAGACAATGGTTTGGGGGTCTCTTTGTTCTAGGATGGTACATGTACATGTAGAAGTCTATGTGATGTGATGCCCACCTCTTCCTGCTCCTTCATTCTTGCACTAGAACCAAAGGACCCAGTTCTGGAATGGCATCTGGGGTGTTGTTCACTGTCTCTGTGATGGGCCGCTCTCTTCAGGCCTCACAGCAGCCCAGTCCAGCCCCCTAAACTTCCACCTTCCCTTTCGCTGCCACCAACTGAACCTGTACCAAGGTACCTCATAAACCACAATTAAATAAAGATTTATTAACAAGATGTAAGTTGCAGTTGTCAAGCGTATTGGTTTCCTCAGGTAAATGTGTGATGGTTACATAGGGTGACCCTATGAAAAAGAGGACAGGGCTCCTGTATCTTTAACAGTGGCATTGAAAATGGAATTTCAGCAGGTGTCATTTGTATGCATACAGCACCTGGTGAAATTCCCTCTTCATCACAACAGTTAAAGCTGCAGGAGCTATACCAGAGTGAGCAGATTTAAAAGATGGCAGGATACCTGCAGCTTTAGCTGGTGTGATGAAGAGGAAATATCACCAGGTTCCCCATATGTATTATTATTCCAAATAATCAGTAATCTCCATATCACAAGGGTTGGCTGAGGCGACTATCTCGTGAGTTCATAATCAAAGGGAAATATGAACGGGAAGCTTTCTAGATTACACTCGGATCTGCTAGAGGGGAACCAGTACCTCGCACAATTTGGAAGCTCTACTTCTATTAATGCAGCCCAAAATAGCACTAGCGTTTTTTGCAGCCACATCACACAGTTGGCTCATATTCAGCTTGGTATCTACCACAATTCCAAGATCCTTCTTGTTTGTAGTATTGCTGAGCCAAGTATTTCCCCATCTTGTAACTGTTCATTTGTCTTCTTTTTCCTAGATGTAGAATTTGGCATTTATCCTTATTAAATTTCATCCTGTTGTTTTCAGCCCAGCACTCCAGCCTATCAAGATCGCCTTGAAGTTTGTTTCTGCCTTCCAGGGTATTAGCTATCTCACCCAATTTTGTGTCATCTGCAAATTTGATAAGCATTCCCTGCACCTCCTCATCCAAATCATTGATAAAAATGTTGAAGAGCACTGGGCCCAGGAATGAGCCCTGTGGTACCCTCCTGGGGGAGATTTCTCCAGATGAATGTCTGCCTTTTGTGACACTTAAAAGCACAGGAGCACCACGAGAAAAGAATATCCTATTTCGGGACTGGTGAAATGTTTCATTTCCTTATTACACGGCAGGGAAGCAGAACTATGCGAGAGGCTGAATGATTTGTTTTCGTTTCCTGAAGCTGTCTGCAAGGGTGGGGAGAAGAACCGTAAACAAAATAAGTTTCTGTCATCAGCTCACCCACCTCTTTGTATTCAGGTGTTCAGCTAAGTTTTGCTAGGAGTTTATGGGGGCTTCTCACACTTGGGGTTATCAAAGAACCGCAGCAGGAGATGGAAGCTAGAAGGTGACAAAAGCAGAACCTGAAGTGCGTTCCGTTTCTTCACGACATGTTTGTATTGGGTTATTTATGTGGGTGTGAGTGTGGGGAATCCCAGAGGAGCCTTGTGCAGAAAACACAAACTGTGACAAGTGATCTTCTAGATCATGAGATGAAATAAAAGGATACTTTGGGTTATCCACACAGCAAACACTCCTTTAGTTTCACATTTTCTGTTCTAGCCATAACCCCCATTGCACTAGAAAGGGAAACTGAGACAAATGACTGAAAGATCATGAGGGCAAAGCAGGGAGGGGGGAGAATCCATGTAGAAACAAAGCCCTGTGAGGAGAGAGTGAAAGAACTGGGCATGTTTAGCCTGGAGAAGAGAAGATTGAGGGGAGACATAACAGCACTCTTCAAATACTTGAAAGGTTGTCACACAGAGGAGGGCCAGGATCTCTTCTCGATCCTCCCAGAGTGCAGGACACGGAATAACGGGCTCAAGTTAAAGGAAGCCAGATTCCGGCTGGACATCAGGAAAAACTTCCTGACTGTTAGAGCAGTACGACAATGGAATCAGTTGCCTAGGGAGGATGTGGGCTCTCCCACACTAGAGGCCTTCAAGAGGCAGCTGGACAACCATCTGTCGGGGATGCTTTAGGGTGGATTCCTGCATTGAGCAGGGGGTTGGACTCAATGGCCTTATAGGCCTCTTCCAACTCTACTATTCTATGATTCTAGCGACACAGAGAAGCAATTTCCTGAACAG
Source organism: Elgaria multicarinata webbii (assembly GCF_023053635.1). Lineage (NCBI taxonomy): Eukaryota > Metazoa > Chordata > Lepidosauria > Squamata > Anguidae > Elgaria > Elgaria multicarinata. The sequence continues at coordinate 151,389,651 of NC_086173.1, read as the reverse complement.
TGGAGGCTGGTGGCTCCGATGTCAATGGGGCAGTGAATCCATTCCAAGTTTCAGTCAAAGCTCTAAAGGAGCTATCCAAGCTTCCCACCTAAGATAGCTCCTTTTGACTGGTTCTAACTGAAATCTAGAATGGACTAGATCTGACAGTAACCCAGAGCAGATTCACCTCCCCACTAACATCGGAGCCCCCAGCCTCCCCTGCTTTTGAACCCAGCAGCAACCCTTTGCAAAGGGGAAACTGAGGCAAAGGAAAGCTCTCTCTCTCTCTCTCTCTCTCTCTCTCTCTCTCTCTCTCTCTCTCTCTCTCTCTGTCTGTGTGTGTGTGTGTGTGTGTGTGTGTAGGGGAAGAATCTACACAGCAACCTAAGGAAGCAGTCTTTTGAACCCACAACCACATGGGTCTTTTCCAGAGTAGGACTCCATCGCATTAAAAGGCAATTGAGAGGGATTTGTGGGGTGGAACTGACAAGGGATTTTGGTCTGCCCTTGATCACCCCCGTGGCCCCAGGCCACCAGTGTAAAAATAAAGAAAACCCAAAATATAGCAATCAGTGCTACCTGGTTGCTACTCAGTGGCTGCATTTCTGCGTCTGCTGGCTGGTGCATTGGCAGACATACACACCCCTCTCTCTCTCTCACACACACACACACTAATTACACACACATAATCAATCAACCTGAATAGCTAAGCAGGTTCACATAGGACAGCAGTGTGGAAACTCTTTCAGCCTGAGGTCGGGTGACCCTATGGAAAGGAGGACAAAGCTCCTGCATCTTTAACAGTTGTAGAGAAAAGGGAATTTCAGCAAGTGTCCTTTGTATATATGCACCACCTGGTGAAATTCCCACTTCATCACAGCAGTTAAAGCTGCAGGAGTTTAACTAGAGAAACCAGATACAAAAGAGGGCAGGACTCCTGCAGCTTAACTGTTGTGATGAAGAAGGGATTTCACCAGGTGCTGCATGCATACAAATGACACCTGCTGAAATTCCCTTTTCAATACAACTGTTAAAGATACAGGAGCCCTGTCCTCCTTTCCATAGGGTCACCCTATCACCTGCTGCTCTCGCTCCTTATCCTCTTTCTCATTGTTGCTATGACTTGCTTGACAGACAGACAGAGAGCCAATGAGCAAGAAGGCCGTGGCTTCTACGGTGCCTCCTTCTCACCACCTCCATTGTCTTGGCCACAGCCAGAGGCGGATGGACAAACAGGTGGCAATGGCGAAGAGGCAGAGCAGCTCTCATCAACGGGCCTCTTGATGCCGGCCGGACACCACAAACCCCGGTCACAACTCCCCCTTTTCATACAAGAAAAAGGCACGGGGAGTTCTGATTAAGGAATTCTGTCTAGTTTGCTCTTAAGTGGCCGTAGCCAAAGTACTTCCTGGCCACATTCGAACGACACAAGGGTCAATTATGAGTTAATAGTCCCCTCCACGGATGGCTATTAACACATGGTTGACTATTGCTCTCCCCCACTCCGCCTTCTGCACCGAATGATGGCGCTGGTTGCCACATTCCATATCATGATATCAGAAAGATATCTTTCTCCTCAGCATCCCGATATGGGAAGCAGGAACCAGCACCGCCATTTGGTGGGGAGGGTGGAGGGCGGGGAGGAAGATGCAGCTCTTCAGCTCTTCTGACAACGTCCCCGTGCACACGCCCCATATCAACAAACGGCGAACGAGGCATGGCGTAGGAATACCATCCCCTAACTCCTGTGCGCCGTCCCAAGATGCACAAATGGCAAACGAAGAGTGGGATGCAGGCGGACGCTCTCTTCCTGCGCTCCCCCCAACCCCGTTCACAGCACAATGCTGGCAACTGGGGGTGGGGAATGCTAGGAACTCCTGCCGCTGTGGCAGGAGATCCTAACGTCCCACGTCCCCGTTCTCCAGGACTTTCTGGCAAACAACGGTGGGGCACGGGATGCTCTCGGCAGATGGATATCTCCTGCGGGTTGACATTACACAATCGCTTTGCAGGGCAAGGGACGCGCACGTCTCTGGGAACACGTGGGTCGCAGCACACGCACTGCAAAGGATGGCACGGTTGGCAGCTCCCCACAGGCTTCCCAGGATGGGATTATTTCACATGCCTATAGAGCCCCACTGGGCAAGGGAGGCAGGGGCTGCTGCCGCTCTTGCTTCACGACCCTGCAGGCATGTGAAATAATCAACGGAGCCCAACAGATGACATAAGAATCAACAGCTGTGCAGATAGTCAACTCTGCACACACCAGTGACTATTTATTTATTTACAATATTTATGTCCCGCTCCCCATTGAAAATTTCAGAACGGTGTACTCCTCCCATATGTACCTACCCAGACCATAAGATCATCCACAGGAGCCCTTCTCCGTGAGCCCCTGCCAAAGGAAGTGAGGCAGGTGGCTACTAGGAGGAGGGCTTTCTCCGCTGTGGCACCCCGGTTGTGGAATGAGCTCCCCAGAGAGGTCCGCCTGGCGCCTACACTGTACTGCTTTCGTTGCCAGCTGAAGACCTTTTTATTCACTCAGTATTTTAACACTTAATTTTAACTTAAATTTAAATTTCACTGTTTTAACTCTGTATTTTAATCTTATATCAACTTTGCTGTGTGGTTTTATCCTGGTTGCGCATTTTATACTGTATTTCGTAATTGTGTTTTAACCTGTTGGGTGTTTTACTGTGGTTTTAATTTTTGTGAACTGCCCAGAGAGCTTCGGCTATTGGGCGGTGTAGAAATGTAATAAATAAATAAATAAATAATGTAACAATTATTATTGGCCCCAATGCTAATATTTTTTTTCAGTTTGGATACAAGATGCTCTTATAAACCAAATGTTCAACACACCGTTATGCATGCCTGTTTTTAGTTGGCGTTACGTTAGCTGCCGCATATTAGAAAGAGATCGTGTAGCTTTGTTTATTGATCATTGAAAATGTGACATATTCTGGGAGAAGGATGCCGGACAAGTCTATGGTGTGTGTAGGGTGTGTGCCAGAAATACGTACATTTGGAGATTAATATTTCAAGTTGGTGCATGTGGCCCAGTCCTTGGAGCATTAATGCACCGTCACAGTGTGGAATGAGTGGGCAGATTTCATGACAATTTAAGACACGTTGGTTTGCCTGGGAGTTTCCCTGACCCTTAACATTCTATTCTTTCCCACCTTAATGCTGTTTTATTTAATGGTTTTATGGTATTTCATCATGATGTTTATCCTGGCAACCGCTTTGGCATTGTTGTTAAAAATGAAAAGCATTACAGTGATTATCTGAAACAAATAAATCCTAAGCAAGGCTATCAATGGCTACTAGTAATGATGGCTATATATGACCTCCAGCTTCAGAGGCAGAATGCCTCTATATATCAGTTGCTGGAGAATATGAGCAAGTGGATGCTATTGCATTCCTGTCTTGGGGGCTGTTTATACGTGGGGAAAGCCCTGCAATGGCTGTGGATCTGTACTGTGCCAGTTATACGATGCAGGCGCATCTTCGCAGCCACCAAGGGGCTTTCCCACGAAGCTACAGATTGAAAAAGTCAGGGATTTACCCCGACTTTTTCAATCGGAGCAACAATGGTATGGCTCTTCCACCATCTGATGTTGCTCTGGGGTCAATCGGGGGCAGGGGGTGTTGCCTGGTAGAAGGCAACCGGTGATTGGTTGCCTTCCACCAGGAAGAGGGTAGGGGGTAGCTCCGGTACCCAGATGGCCGCCCAGAAACTCGCTCTCACTCCTCAGCATCATGATTACCCGAGGCCACCTGGGAGAGGGAAACCGCAGAGTTTCAGAGGGAGTCGGCGTCAACCCAGCGCTGTGAAGACAGCCCCCTACTTGTGGGTTTCTCATTGAGGCATCTGACAGAATGCTGGACTAGGGAGGTCTATGGTCCGATCCAGCACAGCTCTTCTTACGTTCATTGAGTGTGTGATCGGAGAGGCTGGAAGAGGCCCATGTGGAGGCTCAGACGAGACCTGCCAATCCAGCTTGTGGCGCTGAGGTCACGGACAGCTCAGCTGATTTAAATGCCAATCCCCAGACACCTGGGCATTTCCATGAAGAATTTAATTGCTTCACTTCATGGTTTTTGGCAGCAGCTACCTACAGGGACATGTGTATCAAAGCCCTTACACGCCTCTTGCCTCGCCTGGGAAACATATGCCGGTGGGTGGGGTGTAGGCCTACAAGGGAGGGCCCAGCTGCATCGCACACTTACGCTGTCCCTGAGATAGGATGGGGTTGGGTGGGGGTGTAGCTGCCACGGATGCACAAGGAGTTCCTGATTGCCATGCAGGTTGAAACACCTCTTGGGAAAATCTGGGTCCTAAAAATAGCTTCGCTGTCACCTGGGGCAGGAAGGAAAGAAGAAGGGTGAAGAGGCAGGGAGAAAACAACAGGTACAAAGAGGGAAATCCCCAGATTCACCCGAGTTTTGGCCTGGCCTGGCCTAGAGCAGCCTGCCTCCCATTCCACATACACAAGCCGACTGGACTGGCAGTTCAATCCGACTTCAATACTAGTAACGGGGCAGTGTTCTTCAAGGCACCTGGCCTGAGGGTAACAGGCTAGCAAAGGTGGTGCAGGGCCATCTGTGTGGCATACAGGTCAGCTGTCCAACCTCATCAATGCTATCCCATCACCTCTCGCCCTGGTGCCTCACTCAGACAGGTGCTGCAGTGCAGTGGCAGAGGTGGTGCAGTGTAAGCTCTCATCCTGACATTCCCCATAGCCCCCCCCCCCCCCGGCCCCCCAAGGAGAGTCCTAACATGCAGGCAGCTGTGTCGGTCCATATCACCCATTTTCATCTCCACTACAAGCAGATCTTTTTAGAAGAGAGCCAAGGTGGTGCAGTGGCTAGAGTGTGGGACAGGGACTCCGGAGATCTGGGTTCTAAGAACCAGAAGAGTCTTGCTGGCTCTAAGAAGAGTCAACCAGGGCTCCACCAGCAGTCAACCAGGGCTCCATCACTGCAGTGGAGATCATGCAGGGGCCAACCAGCAGTCAACCAGGGACCAACAAGCAGGACACAGCGCAACAACACCCTCCCACCCATGTTCCCCAGAAACTAGTGTATAGAGGCTTACTGCCTCAGATACTGAAGGTTGCACATAGCCATCAGGGCTATTAGCCACTGATAGCCTTCTCCTCTAGGAATGTATCTGAGCCCCTTTTAAAGCCATCCAAATTAGTGGCCATCACCACATCTTGTGGTAGCGAATTCCATAGTTTAACTCTGCGTTGCGTGAAGAAGTCCTTCCTTTTAATTGCCGTGAATCTCCCACCAATCAGGTTCATGGATGACCCCATTGGGTTCTAGTATTATGAGAGAGGGAGAAAAACGTCTCCCTGTCCACGTTCTCCACACGATGCATAATTTTGTATAGCTCTGTCAGGTCTCCCCTCAGCCTCCCTTTTTCCAAGCTGAACAATCCCAGCTGTTGTAACCTCCCCTCGTAGGGGAGATGCTCCAGTCCCTTGATTATTTTAGTTGCCCTTTCCTGCACTTTTTCCAGCTAGTCCCCCCTGTCAGCCGTGGTAGCTCACTGGGTGGTTTTGGGGCCTGTCACAGACCCTCAGCCCAACCTACCTCACATAGCAGTGATTGTTGTGAGGATAAAATGGAGAGGAGGACCTTGAATTCCTTGAAGAAAAAAAGGCAGGATATAAATGCAATAAATAAATAAAAATAAAATAAATAAGCTATTGGGTCTGTATTGCCCTTTTAAGACCAGGTCTTCCCCAAATATTTTGCATTACTACTGTGAGGTTTGCAGCCAAACTCAAAGGAAGCATGGAAGTCTGAGGCGGATGGCAAATGCTATCATTGTCCTTGCTGATCGACCCTGTGAATTGTTTCTCCCATTGTTTTCAAGGTAGCTATAAAGAATCCAGCAAAAGCTGATGGTGGTAGAGGCTTCCAGTTGGGTTGGGTTTGCTTCTAAGAACTTAACCATTTTTCTCACAATGAGGGAGTGCCTCTCCATCCATATTGGTTGGGCTGATGTTCAAATGGGCAATGCCTGCTGGGAACTGTATTGCCAAAAACATGGCATCCTGCCTGATGGTGCCATCCTGAATACCAATGTAGCAAGCCAAGTGGATTCATCTTTCGAGACCTTTTTCTGTGAAAGGGGAGCAGGAAAGCACGTCCCCAGAGCAGCGTTTGTAGATCTGGAACCAACAGTTGTAGACGAAATTCGTACTGGGCGATACTGCACACTCTTCCACCCTGAGCAGCTGATCAGTGGCAAAGAAGATGCTGCCAACAACTACGCCCGGGGTCACTACACCATCGGGAAGGAAATCATCGACACGGTCCTGGATCGCATTCGTAAAATGGCTGACCAGTGCAGTGGCCTCCAAGGGTTTTTGATCTTCCACAGCTTTGGAGGAGGCACAGGGTCCGGCTTCACATCTCTCTTAATGGAAAGGTTCTCGGTTGACTTTGGAAAGAAATCCAAGCTGGAGTTCTCAGTATAGCTTGCCCCACGGATCTCCACTGCAGCGGTGGAGCCCTACAACTCCATCCTGACCACCCACGCCACCTTGGAGCACTCGGAGTGCTCCTTCAAGGTGGACGAAGCCATCTACGACATCTGCAACCACCCTGCCTACTGCTTGCTCTGGCCCACCCACCACCAACATGCAGCCCCCAAACAGATTACGCTTGAGGGAATGCAGCCCTTGATAGAAAAAGGGTTTGCCCGCCTCTGGTCTAATGGTAGGGCCGGGCCTGCCAGTTGTTATGTTCTGAGAAGCAGTCCAAGAGGCCAAACCCAGACATGGCTTCTGAACCAGCCACACACCCCACCCTTTGCATCTACTGGCCTGGCCCGTTGGTTGATCTCGGCATTGTTCTTTTTATTTTATTTTTGTATTTATTTGTTGCATTTATATCCTGCCTTTTTCCTCCAAGGAACCCAAGGCGGTGTACATAAACCTCCTCTCACAACAACCACTCTGTGAGGTGGGTTGGGCTGAGAGTCTGCGACTGGCCCAGAGTCACCCAGTGGGTTTCCATGGCCAAGTGGGGACTAGAACCCGGTTCTAGGTAACTGATTCCACTGTCGCACTGCTCTAACATCCTGACTCCAAGTCCAACACTTTAGCCACTACTCCACACGGGCTCTTTTCTTTTCTTTTGTGAGTGGAGAGGAACAAGAAGGACACAAACATCCATCTGTCAGGGATGCTTTAAGGTAGATTCCTGCATTAAGCAGGGGGTTGGACTTGATGGCCTTATAGGCCCCTTCCAACTCTACTAGTCTATGATTCTATGATCAACCTGAACAGGAGCCTTTTGCTTCCAGCCAGCCATTTCTGACACTTTCCCTTCCCTCCCACACACAGTGGCTGTAAGCTTGGGGGCTTCCCAATCACAATATGCCTTGAATGCCAACCCACAAGGCCCAAAGTTCCCACTTCAGGGGAACGGAGAGATGAGAAACCCAACCTGGGCGGAGAGAGCAAATTCAGTCTCATGGCCTATTACCAAATTAACACGAGGAAGGAAATTGTTTCGTCATCACTTCCACAATAAGGGCTTCGGTTGCGCTGCAAACTCTGAAGCAGGCGCCTTCAGGCTTGCAAACAAGTTTTTTTAAATAATAATAATAATAATAATAATAATAATAATAATAATAATAATAATAATTTCCCACTGAGCCTGCAGAGTCTTCAGTTCTGTAACTGGGTGGACTCCTTTTCTCTCTGACTGTGCTCCCCAACTGTGGGTATGTTTTGTTGTTTTGGGGGTCCTGTGCTTCTGTCTTAGGGAGCAGCATGATTTGTAGTAAAATCTGTTAATATATCAAAATAAAGAATTAACAAAGTGGAGAAAGTCCCAGCTGCCTCACCTTTCCATTTTTTCAACTGCCTCACCTCCACCCGCTGCCCCCTGCACCAGTCAATAGCGTGCTGTCATTGCAAGAGAATGAGGAAAGGAGCTGGGTTTTTTATAACAATATTTAAAACGTTACAATTTGTGTCTTTATTTTCAATCTTTAAATACCAGTCAATAACAAAAGTTCTCCAGTTGACCAGATACAAAAGAAGGCAGGGCTCCTACAGCATTAACGGTTGTGATGAAGAGGGAATTTCACCAGGTGCTGCATGCACACAAATGACACCTGCTGAAATTCCCTTTTCTATGCAACTGTTAAAGATACAGGAGCCCAGTCCTCCTTTCCATAGGGTCACCGTACGTACACTGCAATCAAAATCTGAGGCCCTCCTCCAAGAGAGGTTCAGAGGATGGCTACAAGAGAGAGGGCCTTCTCAGTGGTGCCCCCTTCAATCGTGGAATGCTCCCTGCAACGAGCTCCATCTGGCACCAACACTGTTATTTTGGGGGGCCAAGTTTTAAACATTTTTTAAAACTTTTAAATTATTTAATGGTAAAGGTTTTCTATTATGGTTTACATTCTGTGTTCTGCTCAGAGGGCTTTGACTATTGGGTAATATAGGAAAGGAATGAATGAATGAATAGCTAGACGGACCTATGTTTGATGTTTGTTGTATGTGGACCATTCTGTTTAAATTTTAAGTGTACATATTTGTTTTAAGATTAAATATATTTTCTATGAATACATGAATTTATTTTCGACAGGCATAGTTACACCAATTTTTTTTTACCAGTTTCCTTAAACCTATTTTGCTTTCAGTTCTGCTCCTCCAACTCTACCACTAGGGTGACCACTCCTGAATTGTCAAAAAAAGAAAGAAAGAGGAAATACAACACCAAAAAAGAGAATAAAATATAATACCAATTTGCATAAATTTTGCATATGCTAATTTACATGTATAGGGGCAAATTTAGAGATAATTATTATAATCAATTAATACACCATAGTATGGAAGACTGTGGCCAGCCAGATGACCAAATCACGTGAGGTACTGGTTCCCTCCTATTCGGCCCTGGTTAGGCCTCATCTAGAGTATTGCATCCAGTTCTGGGCTCCACAATTTAAGAAGGACACAGACAAGCTGGATCGTGTTCAGAGGAGGGCAGCCAGGATGATCAGGGGTCTAGAAACAAAGCCCTATGAAGAGAGACTGAAAGAACTGGGCATGTTTTGCCTGGAGAAGAGAAGATTGAGGGGAGACATGATAGCACTCTTCAAGTACTTGAAAGGTTGTCACACAGAGGAGGACCAGGATCTCTTCTCAATCCTCCCAGAGTGCAGGACACGGAATAACGGGCTCAAGTTAAAGGAAGCCAGATTCCAGATGGACATCAGGAAAAACTTCCTGACTGTTAGAGCAGTACGACAATGGAATCAGTCACCTAGGGAGGTTGTGGGCTCTCCCACACTAGAGGCCTTCAAGAGGCAGCTGGACAACCATCTGTCAGGGATGCTTTAGGGTGGATTCCTGCATTGAGCAGGGGGTAGGACTTGATGGCCTTGTAGGACCCTTCCAACTTTGCTATTCTATGATTTTATGATTCTATGACCTGGGTGTTGTGCTCAGTCAGCTGCCCAGGTATTAACTCTTGATGAGCGACTTCAAGGCTCAGCTCTTGTTTTGGATGGAAGTATTTTTATACTGGAATTGGATAGGACAGCCCTGCAAACAGAGAACACCTTCAAAATACTGGGCATCCCTTCAAACAGAGGACTGTCCTCTGTGAAAGAGGACACATAGCCCACCCTACATCTTCTCCACACAGCCATCCTTTGGATCGCCCTCCTGTCTCCCCACTTGCCTTGCTTTTAAACACATATCAAGTCCTCGCTCTGACTTTAGTTGCCAGATATCAGGGTCTAACTTGAAATTTAAGGTTTTTGGACCAGAGGAATAAGTAAAATCCCAGGATGAGAGGGCAGAACTAAGTGAGCGGCTTTTTCTGCTTGGCATAAGTGTGTTTGTCATTTGGGGGGGGGGGGGTCCGCATGTCTGTCAGGTGCACCACCAGCCAAATGCCATCCTTTGCCCACCCACATCAAGTATGTGGAAGCCCCGCCCCTATTCCACCAGGCTTTAGCCCCTGATCTGCTAAGCACCTCCCATTAGGGCCCAAGCTCCTCCCTCTGCATCTTGGGATCTGAGCCTGAGGAGCCTAATCTTATCTGAGGCTTCTTGTTACATCTGCTAGGTGTAGGCAGAAGGTAGAACTCCAGAAATTTTGAACTTCAACTCCCAGAAGACCCTGCCAGCACAACCAATTGTCAGGAATGTTGTGAGTTGAAATTCAAAATCTCTGGAGATATACTTTCTGGCCCACCCGTGACATACGCCACGGGTATGATTATCCAATGCCTTCTAGCACTGGAAGTGACTCAAAGCTGAAACAGTAGAACTTCAGCATCCTGGAATGCCGCAAGCAAAAGTAGCCTGGCCTGTAAAAGCTACATTCTCGTGAGTCACATGAAGTTCTTTGGAGATCAGATAAGGAAAACCACACAAAGGTCTCTGCCTGATGGATTTGTGGATTCTCAGGACATTTCCAGATAATTTGGCTGGAGTCCAGGTGCACGAAAGAAGTCCGAAATGATCAGCAGCACTGATAACTGTGAGGCGATGAGGGTGGTCCAGCAACGCCTTCTCCAAAACAGTAGCTCCGACAGCCTGAGGTCATTACCGGCTGCACCCTGGAGGTAGTTTCTCCCGTGCTCCCGGTTTGGCTGCCAACATTACTTAACTCTCTCTGGTTGGAAGCAAACGGGCTTTAAAAGTGGCTAGCTTTGGCTGGATTCGTGGGCAAAGAGCTGAATCACACCAGCCTTATAGTCTGCATTCATGGCGCATTGCATGAAAAGGACTCACTTGACGTCTACGTTATAGTCTGCTTTCGGGGCGAAGGACTCCGATGACGTGCAGCATGTCCAGCTGTGATCATGGGTCTTCCCCTCCCTCTTGGCGACGTATTTTGCAACGTGGAAAGAACGGTTCTTTTCTTGAGCTCCAAGCGGCCACTGGGGGCGCAGAGGGATGAGGAGGAGCAAAGCCACCTCCCTCAGCAGCCCCGAGCGTTGCGGAGGATGGAGCAAGAAGACAAGGAGCAGGGTCTCCATCGGCAGCTCCCAAGCAGAGCGCACGGAGCCCAGCCCAGCCCAGCCCTCCCGGGGCGTGCGTTGGTGCAGGGTGAAGGCTAGTGTGATGGAGCTCAACAGCAACAACAACGGTATGGGATAATTCGAGGGAGAACCAGAATAAAAGTGCAGGTGGGATGAAGTTTAAATAATCCCATGGGGTCTCCCTCCATCAGCGGGCCTGCTCTGCTGAGGCCTGCCCTGTGCTCTCTTTCAATGTTTGTTTTTAAACAACTTTACTATAAATCTTATACACTGTCAGGGAGAGGATAGGCTGTTGCTATGCCGGCACAAGAGCCACCAAATCCTATGCACCCACCCACACCCACGGGAACGACAACACATATACCAGAAAATCACAAAACGGTGCAAAAACAATACACATAACTTCCGTAGAACCACCACCAATGCCCACCAATTGGGCTATCGCAGCAACAATATCCACACCTGAAGGAAGCCGATGAGTGCATTTGGACAGGCACACACATTCCTCCCTGCCTCACAACACACACGCACAACAATGACCCCGTTCCGTTCCATGAGTTCTGATGGCCAGGGCTAGCGTCAAGGGTCGGTAGGGTCAGGCACCTGCCCAGGGCCCCCACACAACAGTGGCAATAAAAGGGAGGCCTACCGGCTCACTGGCTCTTGGCCACACAAGCAAGCAGGTGGTAGCAAGAATAAGGAAGAGGAGGAGAGCTTGGAAACAAGATGGTAAGAAAGTAGACTCCCTGAGGGAGGAGCCCTACTGAAGAGGCGGTGCCCAAGGGCTCCCAAAAACCTGGAGCCCTGGCTGCAATGGCCCTGCGACTGCATGTCTGCCAGGGTCCCTTGGAAAAAATTTGGGATGTGCTCCGCTTCTTCTTGAACCGGAGAAGCAGGAGCGGAGTGGGGGGCTTCGCCTACCCTTAAGGCGGAGGCGAAGAGGATTGGGGGGCCGGCGGATCGAGGCGAAGAGGATCGCCTCAATCTGGAGCTTCGCCTGAAGGTAAGTGGGGGGGGGAGGGGGACTAATCTGGCGCTGCTGGCGGCGCCATCCATGCGGCGGTGGCAGCACCAGGTAAGGGAGCAGGGAGGAGGGACGCTTACCTTCCTCCATCGCTGGCTTCAATTGAGGCCCCGGTTGAAGCTGGAAGTAAAGGCCGAGGCCTCTTCCGGCTTCAACCGGGGCCTCAATTGAATCCCGCAATGGAGGAAGGTAAGGGGGTGGGGTGGGGGGGTGGTTTCTCTGGCGGCGGCAAAGAGGATCGGGTCCGATCCGGATTTTCCGGATCGGGCCATGAAGTGGATTGGGGGGTCCGTGCACACCCCTAGAAAAAATCCCTCCATGCCACACACGACTTGCAAGCATGGCTTTTGAGCGCCACACCCATAGGGAAGAAAGGGAAGGCCCACCAAGGCCAATCCCACGTAGCTCCCTGGACAGGAGGCCTGCAGAGCGCAGGAAGGACACACAGCCCTCCTTGAGACTAGGTGAAGGCTTTTTTTTTATTCTCTCAATATTTTAACAGTCTATAAATTAATTTTAACTTTGCTGTTTTAAATTTGTATTTTAAATTTGTATTTCTGCACTGCTGCTGATTTTATCCTGTTTGTGCTTTTATATTGTATTTCATATTATGGTTTTATACTGTTGTTTTATACTTTGAAGGGTTTTAATTTTTGTGAACTGCCCAGAGAGCTTCAGCTATTGGGTGGTACAGAAATGCAATAAATAAATAAATAAATAAATAAAGGCCTTTTGGGGGCTCTCTTGATTTCCCTGGAGCCCCAATTTCGGTTTGCTTTCGTGAGCCGAGCTAAGGGCTTTTCCTCCAAAAACCTGGGAACTTTCTCGGGTTCCCCCCCTTCCTCCCTCCTTAAATTGTCATTTATGCAAATTACAGCTGAAATTTGTACAATGAGGTTGTAATATAATTTTGTGCAAATTTGCACAACTTAAGCAAATTACAGCTGAAATGTGCCCAAATTAAAACCTGAAAATCCACGAGCTGACCCGACTCCATACAAATTGAGTAGCTCACGAGTAAGTGATCCAGAGTCTGGGGAGCGAGCATAAAATCCTTCTGGGAAGAAAGTGGTGCAAACCAGTGCAGAATCATTGTAAAAGGGGAGCACGCTGCACAGAGAGACAAGAAAAGCTACCGCTGAAATATCCACACATATTCACTCTTAGGCTACCAATGACATTCCAAATGGATCCTGCACGAATACCCATCTGAATGAAGGCCTGAAATGTTCTTTTCAACCTTTGCACTCAAAGATTGAAGTGGAGTAAGATTAGCTTATCAGAGAAAGGGCTATTGAGCCAGTGACACCAGGGCCGGTGCCAGACTATTTTGCGCCCTAGGCAAGGTGAGCTACTTTCACACACACACCCCAAAATGCCAACTTTGATTTTTACGAACTTATGTTTCCTGAAAAAAATAAGAAGCACAAAACTTGAAACTGCTAAATTTATTTTAAAGTGCAAGAAATATGTCATGCCAATTATAGCAAACAAATTGGAAAGGAACGTCTATTGGTCTAAAATGCATTATTTAATAGGAATATCACCTCCAAATCATCCCCCCAACTCACACACACACGTAAACACACACTCAGCATCACTCACTCCAAACAAACACACGCAAGAATACATGCATTCACTCAAAGACCCCATGCACCCCATACACCCATACATTCTCTCTCTCTCTCTCTCTCTCCTGGGCGCGTTCCAGAAGTCCGAACTTGGAGCCGCCCCACCCCAGCGTCCCTGGCTTCGCTTCTGTTGGGTGGGCGCAGGGCGCCATCTCACCCACCCAGGCCCAGCTGAATCCTCGGGCCGGGCCGGCTCACAGCCAACGCGTGTGAGTGCTGCACTGCGCCCGGCGCCCCTCTTAGCTTGTTGCTCTAGGCGGTCGCCTGAGTGGCCTCTATGGTAACACCAGCCCTGAGTGACACACACAATCTGAGCCACGTCTGTTGTTCCTCTCCTGAAACCTAATGTTTGTATCTGTGAGGACTATAAAGACACTATAAATAAGGCACTAGAACAAAATACATACCCAGTGCTTTCTATTATCAGTTATTGTCTGCCCTGGCAGGACGGAAGAAATTTGCCAACCTCACTCAAGCTTACTATCAGCTGATAGGCCTCCGATGCCCAAATTATCATCACACGTCAAAGAGCTTTGATGTGAAGCACCACCAATTTGGAATTTCAGTGGCACCAGGGATTTTTCAGGGTTTCATATAAACACTGCTAGCGGGGATGATTGTTCCCTGTTTTGATGATGTCTTAATCATGGCTTCATCTGATGAGCAACTCACAGAAGAACTCTAAGCTGTCCTACTGAAGTTTGATGAATCATGGTCAAAAAGGAGATATGTCAGCTGGGAATTTCCAGTATCACCTTCCTGAGGTAGCAAACTGAGGCAGCTGGTATTAATCCGAGAGTAGATAAGGTAAAGGCAATTCATGACGCTCCTAGACCAAAATGCAGACGGGATCTCCAAGCATTCCTAGAACTGTTAAATTTCTATCACGTATTTTTGAAAAACAAAGCTCCCATAGCACAACCCCTTCATCGCTTCCTGAATAAGGGCACTCCACGGAAGTGGGCTCGCCAACGTGAAGTAGCATTTCGCAATGTCAAGGAGCTACTAACTTTAGACTTGGTTTTTGCTCACAAGATGAGCAGAGATCTCTGCCCTTTACATGTGATGCCTCACATTTTGGATTGGGACTGTCCTCACTCACATGCTACCAGATTATTTTTTATTTATTTATTTACATACCACCCTCAATGTACATGGTGCTGTATGTAGTCATTAAAAGGAAAAAAAGTTAAGGATATACGCATAAATTAAAATTTAATACATATAAAATTGAATTATTAATACTTTCAAAGAGCACTCCTAGACATTAACAGATAAAGTGATGGAATGAAAACAGTGTTCATTAGACTCTGGCCATATGCGTTTCGACTTGTTAGTGTACATCAGTGGCCCAATCACTAAAAATATACAGAAAAACATTTGTTAGTGCCTTAGATAGAAGCAAAAGAACTTTATCTTTTTTATCTCTCTTTTCCTGTTCGAATAACATATACATGAAGCCGCTGGGGGAGGTTATCCAGAGATGTGGACTGAGGTGTCATCAATATGCGGATGGTACCCAGCTCTACCTTTCCTTTTCATCAAACCCAGGTGAGGCAGTGACTGTTCTGAACCAGTGCCTGGGCACGGTAATGGACTGGATGAGGGCTAACAAACTGAGACTCAATCCAGACAAGATGGAGGTACTGTTAGCAGGTGGTTCATTTGTCCGGCGAGGTGATGTTTGCCCTGTCCTGGACGGGGTTGCACTCTCCCTAAAGGATCGGGTCCGTAGTTTGGGGGTGCTCTTGGATCCAGAACTGTCACTTGAGGCACAGGTGAACTCAGTGGCAAAGAGCACCTTTTATCAGCTTAGGCTGATATACCAACTGCGCTCTTATGTGGACAGAGATAGCCTAGCTACAGTTATCCATGCTCTGATAACCTCTCGTTTGGATTACTGTAATGCGTTATATGTGGGGCTGCCTTTGAAAACGGTCCGGAAGCTTCAGCTGGTACAAAACAGGGCAGCCCGTTTACTAACAGGGACTGGCTGGCGAGATCACATTACGCCAGTCCTTTTACAACTTCATTGGCTGCCAGTCCAGGTCCGGGCCCGATTCAAAGTGCTGGTATTGACATTTAAAGCCCTAAACGATTTGGGGCCAGGTTATTTGAAGGAACGCCTCCTCCCATATGTACCTACCCGGACCTTAAGATCATCTACAGGGGCCCTTCTCCGTGAGCCCCTGCCAAAGGAAGTGAGGCAGGTGGCTACTAGGAGGAGGGCTTTCTCCGCTGTGGCACCCCGGTTGTGGAACGAGCTCCCCAGAGAGGTCTGCCTGGCGCCTACACTGTACTCCTTTCGTCGCCAGCTGAAGACCTTTTTATTCACTCAGTATTTTAACACTTAATTTTAACTTAAATTTAAATTTTACTGTTTTAACTCTGTATTTTAACCTTATATCAATTTTGCTGTGTGGTTTTATCCTGGTTGTGCTTTTTATACTGTATTTTGTATTTGTGTTTTTAACCTCTTGGTTGCTTTATGATGGTTTTAATTTTTGTGAACCGCCCAGAGAGCTTCGGCTATTGGGCGGTATAAAAATGTAATAAATAAATAAATAAATAAATAAATAAACAAACAAACTTTTTTTGGACCTACCTAAGCTGTGGAGTACTCAGCAAAAGTTTTTCAAAAAAAGGGGGGCTGACTTAAGTATTCCCAAAATAAGGGATTTATACGCCACTCCCCAAATTGATAGATAGAATGCAACCTGAAATAAAAAATGAAGTACTTAATTATACCTTTACTCTACAGGAGTGCAAAAACATATTTACCAAAAATAAAATAAGGAGTACTCACAGGCGTTTTGGTTTGGCCTCAACTCTAGTGCATGATAAGGTACGCCTGAGGTAAGAAATCTAAAGCGAGGCTTCCTTTATACCTGACTGATTAGGCATATAATCAGTCCAGTAGGAGACCAGGCCCTCAGGGGTGAGTACCATGGAGGAGAAGGACTCTACCTCAGAGGTGGAGACAGGAAGTCCCAACCTAAATAGAGAGACATCACCTGAAAAGAGAGAAACTTCGAAGGAGTGCTAGGGCACATCTACTTGCACATAGAAGTCTTGTTCACAAGGAGGACTATTACAGCTGCAGTTACTAATCGTTCACAACTGAAGCTTGGGTGTGGCCCTGACAGCCTCTGCATAAAAACAGCCGTGTAAGGCTGAGAGAGTTGCTAGAAACAACACCAACCAGACCTTCCTGAATCCAGCTTTGCCTGCCTTGTCTCTGAGGCCTAATATACCAGAAAACACATGCAGAAGCATTTTTCAGCTTTTATCAGAATTATCATGAAATTGTCTTTGGTCCACCAGCGGCACGGGTAGTGGCATAGACACTACCTAAAAAACCGTGTTCACAAGTCACATGGATCACTTTAAACCACCTTACTTTGGGGTTGGGTGGGTGGAATCTCAGCAGTTTATTTATTTTATTATTGCATTTATATCCAGCCTTTTTTTCCTGCAAGGAGCCCAAGGTGGTGTACATAATCCTCCTCCTTTCCATTTTATCCTCACAACATCAACCCTGTGAGATGGGTTGGGCTGAGAGTCTGTGACTGGCTTAAAGTCACCCAGTGGGTCTCCATGGCTGAGTGGGGACTAGAACCCGGGTCTCCTGACTCCCAGTCTGACACTCTAGCCACTATGCCACACTGGCTCTCCAGTTAAAGTTAATGTCATCAGCTGCAGTGCTGCTGCTCAGCAAATGGGAGAGGCTTGCTCCCTGCCCTGGCCATGCTCTGGCTACTGACAGCCCCTTCTCCTTCCCTTCTGTGTAGTCTTTAGTTTTCATTGTATCACAGTAGAGATACTGCAAAATGCTGCTGCTGCAAACTCCTGCTACTGGTCACGCCTTCCACTCTCTGTGTTCTTAATTTTCATTCTATTGCAGTAATGATACTGTGAAATGCCACTGATTCAGGCTCTTGCTACTGGCTACCCTCTTTCCTTCCCCTCTGTGTATTCTTTATTGTGCACTGTAAGGGTAAGGTAAGGGTTAACTGGAACTTGGGGCTGGCATGTCTTTTAGTGTGTAAATTTTATGGTTTCATAGGAGGGAGATAAGCGGCCGCAGCTGCATGTGGGAGACGGCCGGAGCCAGGGACCGATTGTGGCATGTCTGCTTGTCCTTGAATGAATTAACATCTTAGGCAGAGGTGTGAAAGATCCACGCATCAAAGCCAAGGGGAGGGGGGAAGGAGCAAGAAAGAAAAGTATAAAGTCTACCTTGTGAGGGAAACAAGGGGGGTCGGCTGAACACCGAGGTTGGGTGACGTATGAACTGTAGTTTAGTCTCTGGCTTGCTCCTTCTGGGTTCTTACTTATATATGCATGTTTTATAGTTTTTATTCTGCTAATCCCATGTATCCTACCCGTTTCCTAATAAAAAGGTCTTAAACCTCAAAATTGTGAGCCGTGAGTGTCTGTCCTGGGGGTCCGTGCTAAATCCAGTCGAGAAACCAGCTATTGCTGGGGCGTGCTTCCTTTACATGCACTACATATTAGCCGACGACTCCACTATTGTGTATGATACAGAGCTATTGCGGATGGGAAAAGGAGGTTACTTATTGTGAAATTGGGGGGGGGAGAGGAAAAAGCGTTAAGCGGGGGAAGGGCGGCCCCACCCCTTGAGCCAGGTCACTTCCAGGTCACAGAAATAAGCATGCGCCCAGGATTTAATGTGGGGCCCAAAACATGCTGCAGCAGAGCTGCATTTCAGGAAAAACAATGCACTAAAATTGCTTTCTGAAGATGCGCCTTTTCCATAGAGAAGCTGTGGGGTTGCTGTCGCAAACGACCCCAATGTGCTCTCTCTCCACATTAAATCTGCCATGTAGATTGGCTCTGAATTGCTTCCTTGACTAATTACTTGCATTGAACTCTGACTCTCCTTCTGCCTGCTCCTTGTCTGCCATATTGCTTTGGGATCTTTTGCCGGTTACCTGGACTGCTGAGACCTTAGTTTCTGTCTGATTTGTACTTCTGTGGACCACCTTGGAACTCTTGGACCCTTGAACATGTAATTACTAGACTCAGAAAATGTGACGCATTCCTCCATCAGTGTTGGAATCAATGCCTAGACCCCCTCTTCAGGTGAACAGATTTCCAGGCTGACAACCAAAGATCCTACCCTGACACGTGTTGAGGTGGTCTATTAAAATGAATATTAATCATTACCAACTTAAGTCCCATTCATTTCAGTGGGTTTACTCTAAGTAGGACTAACACTGGATACTCTCGTTGGTCTCACATCCACACTGACTTTGCTGGACCTTTCAGGGTAAAACATGTCTAATTCATAGAATCATAGAATAGTAGAGTTGGAGGGGCCTATAAGGCCATCGAGTCCAACCCCCTGCTCATTGCAGGAATCCACCTTAAAGCATACCTGACAGATGGCTGTCCAGCTGCCTCTTGAAGGCCTCTTGTGTGAGAGAGCCCATGACCTCCCTAGGCAATTGATTCCATTCTCGTACTGCTCTAACAGTCAGGAAGTTTTTCTTGATGTCCAGCCAGAATCTGGCTTCCTTTAACATGAGCCCGTTATGCCGTGTCCTGCACTCTGGGAGGATCGAGAAGAGATCCTGACCCTCCTCTGTGTGACAACCTTTTAAGTATTTGAAGAGTGCTATCCTGTCTCCCCTCAGTCATCTCTTATCCAGGTTAAACATGCCCAGTTCTTTCAGTCTCTTCTCATAGGATTTTGTTTCCAGACCCCCAATCATCCTGGTTGTCCTCCTCACAGAATGTGAAACACAATAGTTTCAGATAATGGTGCAACCTTCATCTCTGCACTTTTCAAAGAATTTGCAATCTCACCAAGACTATTATTATTATTTATTTATTTATTTATTTATTTATATAGCACCATCAATGTACACTGCTATCACTGCTGCGCCTCACAGACCTCAAGCCAACAGGTAAGCATGCAAATGCATTGAAGGAAACTATTGCAGGGGACTGGGTAACGAGACTGGCAAGATTCCTGTTTGTACAGCATGTTACACCATGTTGCATAAATGGGTATAGCCCAGCCAAACATTATATGGGATGTCACACTGGTCTTGAGAGAGATTTGCAGTCTAATAAAGATCTCTAGCTGTAATCTACTTTGACATCCAGGAAGCTTTATAATGTTTCTCCATGGAAACCAATGTTGGCTCGAAACTATGGGGGTGGTCCATAATAGGTTCCATCCACAGTGGTGGAGCCGACAGGGCTGGTTTCATATAAGGTGCAGACTGCAGATGGACAGTTCTGGTGATGTCATGGGGATGGTCTTCGAGGACACAGTAAGGTAATGAAAAGTAATGAAAACAACTCTTTTATCAAAACTACACAGATTATGACACCCACAGCCATTAGTCACAGATTCAGCTGAGATGCACCACTCTGTCCCTACAAATACAAGCTCCTCTGCTCCATCTCCAGGAAGTGAAAACAATGTCACTGGGTTACCAGCGGTGTAGTCTGAAACTTCAGTCAAGGCCACTCTGGAGTTAAGTCCTACTGGAAGACCGCAGCAGGTGAAAAGTCACCCAGCTTAAACAAACGACTACTCTGCCTACAGAGAAAGGGTGTTGTGTACTGCCTGGTTAAGAGGAGAACCCAGAAGGTCTCAGTGTTAGCAGGCCATGTGAGAGGAATAGAAAGGAATGTTTTCGCTTCTGAGCAGTGGAGCCTGCATAACTTCCTGAGAGGCCAGGCCCCCGTCTATATGACAGCGGGATTGTTCCTCATTGAATATAAACCCGAATTTCCATTGATTCAAATCTAGGCAAAGAGCGTCACACTGCAGCAGCAGCAGCAAATTATCTCCTGAAGTTTTTTTATTAATGCGCACATGTGCACATACGATGCTACAGAGAAGAGAGGAGCAAAGCTATAAATTTTATCGTGGATCTCCGCAGATTTATATAAGAGATAAACTGAGAGGGGGGAAGGAACAAGGCAGCAAAGGAGGACGTGGGGGGGGGGGGAAGCAGCATGTTGCAAAGGACAACCCTCCAAAACGAAAACAGAGGCTTTTCTCCAAGTAGCAAGACAGGGACTGAACACGTCTCCTCCCTCTGGCTGCCCATTCCCCCCCCCTTTGTTTTAATATTATAAGCTTTATCTGCGGAGCTCGCAGAATCATATAATTTAAAATGAAAATGGCAGGAAGGAATGAGGGAGCCAGAGGAGGATGCGATAGGTGGGAAGGCGGGAAATCAGCCCGTCACTTTGTTCTGCCCTGAAAACTATGCCCACATGTCAAAATGCGATTTAACTACCCCAATGACACATAACTATAACGCAGTGCAAACTCGGACATTGATCCAAAAGTTGCAGTAAATTGCAACTACGAATATGCGTATTATCGCTACAGTGAATGACTGCGTCATGTGTCCTGAAACGCGAATCTGTGCGTTTAGGTCAGGGTAAAGAACCCATATAGAGAAGCCCTAGGAGAAGCCTTGGTCTACATGATTCTGTGAGGTACAATTGTTCAGTTCAGTTCTTCATGCACTTCTTACAAGTCAAAGATTGTTACGCTGTGTTGTTGTGAGTTATAATAAATAACTGTAGAGTTAAAGACGTCTGGTGCTGGTGCTATTTCCCATATACCCCCCTCATCCCTCGGCCGTGACCAGCCCGGATTTTGGGGCTGGTGTAGAAATGGCCTAAGAATAAGGAAGCTGGGTGGGAAAGAGAACACAGAGGCTGAGTTCAGATGACATGCTAATCAATGGTGGTGGTGGTGGGAATAGGAACAGAATGGGAAACAACCGTTGATTAGCGTGTGGTCCGAACTCAGCCAGATCTGGGAATCTTTTAGTTTGTAGTTTCTAGTGGCTACTAGGAGGAGGGCCTTCTCCGCTGTGGCACCCCGGTTGTGGAATGAGCTCCCCAGAGAGGTCCGCCTGGCACCTACACTGTATTCCTTTCGTCGCCAGCTGAAGACCTTTTTATTCTCTCAGTATTTTAACACTTAATTTTAACTTAAATTCAAATTTTACTGTTCTAACTCTGTATTTTAATCTTATATCAATTTTGCTGCATGGTTTTATCCTGGTTGTGCTTTTTATACTGTATTTTGTAATTGTGCTTTTAACCTGTTGGTTGTTTTATTATGGTTTTAATTTTTGTGAACCGCCCAGAGAGCTTTGGCTATTGGGCAGTATAAAAATGTAATAAATAAATAAAATAAATAAATAAATAGTGATATAAACATTTGATTTCCCCCCCCCCATTGCATTCAAACATGTTATAACCATCCTAAGTCAATTGTAAAGATTGTACCCAGTTTGATTCTATTTTTTAAAAAAATCTTCTTACTTAAAGTACTTTTTTCCTTCTCCACTTTCTCTCCTTCCTGCCCATCCTTGTTCCCCCACACTTTTGTTTCATTGTCCAACCGTGGGGAGTACATACTCATAAATCAAAGCATGAAAACTCATTCAAAGCATGTACTGAACCGAAGGGTTTTCCAAGGTGATGTAAGCACGCCTTTCTTTGGGTAAGCTGGGACTACTCTTGCATATAGTTCTTGGAATCCAAGAGGCATTAGTGGCCTCCAATAAATATTCCCAGAGTCTTACAAAATTGTATGGATGGCAGGATGGTGTTATTACAAACACACACATTGGGGATCATATAATTTATTTATTTTAACTGGTATTTTAACTGGTGATTATATAATTTATTTATTTTAACTGGTTCTCTTGGTTCCATAAGGATTTTGTGTTTTAGGAAGGAAAGTTCCAGTTAGAAATTAAATTAAATGCATTGGTTTTTTAGACTTCTTGACAAACATGAGCCATGCTCTTACTAGGGCTGGTAGTTCTTGATCAACTGGTAGATCTCTTCATGAATTCTTATTCTTATTCTTATTCTTCTTCTTCTTCTTCTTCTTCTTCTTCTTCTTCTTCTTATTATTATTATTATTATTATTATTATTATTATTATTATTCCAATCCATATCTAAAATAGATTCTGGAGTAATGCACATAGGAACGAAACAGAAAAAAAGAAAGAAAGATGATTAAAAACAGCAAATTAAAATTGTTCAATTTAAAACAAAGGACCAATGTAGCTGGCCAGTTGAGGAATGCTTCCCAAAAGAGAGTTGTTTTCAGGAGGAGGTGGAAGCAGCATAATGTTGGCGTCTGCCTGACTTCCAGGGGCCGGGAGTTCCAAAGGGAAGGGGCCACCACATTTAAGGCTCTTCTCCTCGTGGACTCCATTCTAGGGTGACCATATGAAAAGGAGGACAGGGCTCCTGTATCTTTAGCAGTTGTACAGAAAAAAGGAATTTCAGCAAGCGTCATTTATATGCATGCAGTACCCTGTGAAATTCCCTCTTCATCACTACAGTTAAAGCTGCAGGAGCCCTGCCCTGTTTTGTATCTGGTCACTTTAGCTATACTAGAGTGTACCCAAGGCCAGTCATGTTATTTTGGCTCCTGAGGCAGAAAATTCTACAACTATTAAACTGTTTCCTACGCTTTTCTGAGCATCAAAATCAGCTTCCTGTGGTAGCTACTTCACTTTGCCTAATGGAAGGGCTGGCAATGACACTGTTGGTGTGACCTTATAGACCCCAGGCAAAGTCCATCCTGTAAGCCCATATTTTAAATTGAATTCAAGAAAGATCCTTTTAATTAGGGATGGATGTATCAGGTTATTTCCAGTGTGTCTCACTTTCTTATGAGTTCACCTCTAATTCCATTTTATCCCATTTCTGCAGTAATCTGTCATGTAAATCAAAATTCAGAACAAAAAGACAGTTTTAAATACACATTGTCAATGTATTTTCTCTTAAAATGTTCATTTTTGTATGTAATTTGACTTTTCTTCTTCTTTTGAGGCTAGATTGTCACTGGAATATTCAGGAAGTGCAAAAGCTATTAGGTAACTAAATTCCAATCTGCACTTTCGTCTGGGAGCAGAGGATTAGGTTGGTTCAATTCAGAATTCACAAAGATCAAATTCATCATGCAATCCTGTGCATATCTACTCAGAAGTAAGCCCCATTTAATTCAATGGCCTCTACGTCCAGGTAAGTGTGTCCCACTAAATACAGTGAAACTTACTTCTGAGTAAATTTGCATCTGCTGTTTTATTTGCCTGGCTTCACATATTTATTTATTTATTTCATTGCATTTATATCCCACCTTTTTTCCTCCAAGGCACCTGTGGTGGCATCCTCCTCCTCTCATTTTTTTCCCTCACAATAACAAACCTGTGAAGTCAATTAGTGACTGAGATTTAGTGACTGGCCCAAAGTCACCCAGGGGGAATCTTTATGGCAGCCTTGAGCCCTGAAACCCCCACGTTTGCACTCCTTCGCATTGTCCCCATGCGAAGGAGCTAACACAAGGTTTACAGGGGAGAAGGGGGGACCTTGAGGAATATTTTTTAAAAAACTATATCTTTAATTGCGAATTTTCAGTTATAGAGAGGCGTAGAAACGGACCGCCACCCCATCCCCACTGTCCTGGTGCACCCAAGCTGCTCTTTAGGGGTTTTATTTTCTAAGAATTAGCCTCTCAAATGCTTCTTTATTTAGGGTGACCATATGAAAAGGACAAGGCTCCTGTATCTTTAACTGTAATGTAGAAAAGGGAATTTCAGCAGGTGTCAATTCAAGAGGATGGAATTCTCTCTTCATCAATGCAGTTAAAGCTGCAGGTGCCCTGCCCTCTTTTGTATCTGGCCACTCTACTATAGCTAGTGTAGCTTTAACTGTTGTGATGAAGAGGGAATTTCAGCCACTTCAATTGACACCCGCTGTAATTCGCTGTTCTACATTACTGTTAAAGATACAGGAGCCCTGTCCTCCTTTTCATATGGTCACCCTACTTTATTTGCCTTTCCCCCCAGCCAAAGATTTATTACTTCCAGGAAACAACAGTGACAAATCTCAGTTTCTCTTCTCCCTGCCCCACCCTGCGTGTGTGTATGCCTACACACACAAACACACACTTAAAAATTCCTCTAAAGGAGTCTTCCCCATTTTGAGTTTTTATAGATTGGGGAGGGGGTGGGAGGGAGGGAGAGAATAGAAGAGGGAAATGGGAAAACTCCAAAATAAGCCAAGGGGTTGTCGTGACAGCGGCAGTCTTTTGGTTTCGGGTTTTTTTTTTTTTTAAAAAAAAACTTTGTCTCTAACTGCAAAGCTTCATAGTTAGAGAGAGGTGTGGAGACGGGCAGCCACTTCCCCGTCTAATTAATAAATTTAGATACCGCTGACCGTATTTTAAAAATATCTGAGCGGTTTTGTGTCCACAGGATTGCTTACCCCTGCAATAGACGGTAAACTGGATATAGGAACAAAAGGAAGCGTCTTTGGTGTATCTGGCCCAGTATTGTCAACACTGGCTGGCAGCAGCTGTCCAGGGCTTCAGGCAGGATGACTGATGTTTTCATTTCTGGTGTTCTATAATATTTTATTTCTAGTGTTTCTTCGAGTTATTTTAATGTTAAATAACCATGTTCATAATACTTGTAACCATGTTCATAATACTTGTATTTTGTTGTTTTTATGGCTCATGGATAAAACAAATAAAATGGAAGAATTTCAAGGAAGCAGTCCAGATTTTTTTTTTTTTAAAAAAATCACTTATTGCATAATTTTATTGCTTGCTCTCATTCAAGTACAGGACCAAAGAACAATAACAATTATTATATATTTTTCCACTATGTGCCTAACAGAATCAGCACTATAAATAGTCACATAAATAAATAAAAATAATAAATATTTTGTTATAAAAAATTAATTCGCCAGGTTTCCCCCCACCCTTGAATTAGTTTGTTCCATGGCAAACACCTCGCAGCATTTCAACATAAAATATACTGTATGTGCCAATGGAACGCTCTAAATGAGAACATTTCAAATACTTCTGATGTCAGATTGCATGAATGATACAAACATCACCCAACAGCGAGAACATTTTTCCCTCTCTTAGGGTGCAACCCTATGCATGTTTAGACAGAAAAAAAATCCTAAGATTCCCAGAAAAAAAGTCCTACAACTCCCAGCATTACCCAGCCAGCATGACTGACTGGGGAAACCATGCTGGCTGGGGAATTCTGGGAGTTGTAGGACATTTTTCTGTCTAAACGTGCATCAGCTTGCGCCTTAATAAATTAGAAGAAAACACCCCAGGGCTCCCATCTTTAAGGAGCAGTTCATGTAATCAAATTGACATAGTCAAGTCTGAGCAGATATACATAGTATATACATATATAGAAATACAGTGATCTAGGGGAAGTACCTGGAGCATAAATTCTCTTTGAAGGAAGCTTCACACATTACACAGAGATCAAAACATATTCATCTCCTTGGGGCCACCCAATGGGGAGCCACAGCTAAATTAACCTATTACATTCATTGGCAGACGCACATTCACTGAATGCGCAATGCATTTTATTTTTGCATCCGTGTGGTCCTAAGCGGACCAGAAAAACAGGCAGTCATAACTGTTCCAACAATGCTCCTATTGGATAAATAAATAAATATAAATAAATAAATAAGATTAAGAATAAGCCATAATTTTAAAAAAGACAGATAATACTAGGACCCTACCCGCCCATAACCTCCTACACCGTGTGCCAGTTCAGAGCGCTGACCCTTCCTTTCAATGGGGTCTTTCCAGTCTTGAGAGTGGACATCCATGCAGAACCCTGGCTCTCCGTTTGTATTTTTGATAATTTGTATTTTTTGGATTACTGGGCCCAAGGTAGGAGGAATAAGCGACTTGTAATTATGAGTCAAGAGGGCATTCGGTGAGAATCTTTGCTTACATGGCAATAACCCCAAAGTAGATCTGCCTGCCTCGCGTTAAGTCCAGGTGCTCAGGCAAATCTGTTTCGGACCACAGGCGGTCTCCCCTGTGCAGCTTGAAAACAGCTCCCTGATAAATAGATTCAAACCACAGCTTTCCTGAGGGGTCACGTCCACCCTCGCAGGCAGACTTGATGGATTTCAGCAAGGTCACTTTTTTGTTGTACTCTGCCGACAACCACGAAACCGTGTGGGTGAGCAGCAGGTGTTTTGTGCAGCCTTTTCCGTGGAACAAGAGCTGAGAGTAGATAAAATAGAGCCCGGTGGAAGGCACGACGAGGGAGTTGTCAAGCTCATTTAGCTGCATGCCGTTCTCCAACATGGAAGGCGCCACCCTTGTAGTCCAGATCAATTGGTTGTGGCGCGTTAAGTTAGCTGTAACGATAGGAGAGGAAGAAAGCCAGTCAGAATCAAGGACCGTAGCCTGTCAACGCGTACAAAGAGCCATTCCCTGTGCTCCTCTGCTACGGGTTTGGTCTACACAGTGTGTGTGTGTGTGCAGAACCTAAGGCCCGTGGGCCAACCAGAGGTCCCGATCTGTCCCTCTGCGGTTCCCCTGAAACCCCAGTCCCTTCCCCCAATGCCTCTCCTAAGGCTTAGTTACCGGCAGCACAAACTATAAGCTAAATTATGCTGGTATTTGCACCCTGCCCCTTTTGCCTTCGCTCTCACCAACCACTGGAAGGTGGCCCCTGAGGGGCTTCTCCCAAATGGAATTTGGCCCTCATGCTGAAAAAGGTCCAACATCCCTGGTCTACAGAGTCCAGGATTATTGCCTCAAGGGAAACCGGTTGGCCCTGGACTTTTGGCAGGGTGGAGAGAACTGGGTCAGTTCCTGCTTTGAAGAACCTTTGGGAAATTTGCACTTGTTTGTGAGCAAACTTGACCTCACCAAACTCTGGCACTAGCCACATGGGAGGGGGGCCAAGCTGTGGAGCTTCAACAGGGCCTTAAACAGCTTCCGTAACTGAAAGATTTCAGTCCTAGATACTGAGGCCTAGGCCTAGTCTTGCCAGCGTAATGGAGTCGACAGCGTGATAGCTTAGGCTGTGGGAGACATTGAAGCTCATTGGGTAAATTTGCACCAATCATTTTCTATTGTAATCTAACTGAGATAATATTTGAAAGCACTTTGTCTGCTGGATGTGGTTGGTGGTAATAATAGCTAAAGGCCAAAACATGTGTTTTCAAAACCTTCTGTATGTTCACTATGAATCTCTTCCTTTCTTCATCTCAGGATTTGAGGCTCACAGCTTCAAATACCACCCTCTTGTCATGAATTGCAATTTTGCATTGAAGGAATGGCCCCTCACCTTAAAATCTCCCCATAGAATTTAATTGATGATCTTTATTTCAATCACTACAGGGTGTCCCTTAATTTTGTTATTTTGGTCTGGTCAGAAGCTAAAGGCTGCTTAAGTCTGGAAGTCACTTCCTCAGACCCTTTCAAGCTACTTAGAAATTGCCACTCACCAATGGCATGGGCAGCCGGTTTCCTGGACACCAGAGCTTGCATTTTCATGGTATGTGGCAACCGCTCTGCAAAGATAAAAAGAAGACAGTTTGTCAGATAACATATCCTTCTTAGCCTCTTTCTTGGGGACGGGGTGGGGAGATAGAATATAGCCCAACAGGGGAATATAATTTAGCATGTGCAGGAAGCCAGTGAGGCCAGACGTAACCCCCCTCCCTCCACCAGACCATCCAAAGCTGTGGCTTGAATCCATTTATCAAGGGGCTGCCTTCAGGATGCATAAAGGAGACCACCACTGGTCCAAAACAGAAAATCAATGGGGATCACTTTCTGGTACATGCACATAGGATTGCACCTTTAGTCGTAACTCCTGCCAAGTTAAGACCTATTCATTTTCAAATCTCCCCAATTTCAATGCGACAATTAAGCAGGCATTGACATTTCTCCCAATGGACTTAGTGGGACTTATATGCATTGTGCATTTGTCCGGATTCGGCCCATTTTCCCTGCTGGATTGGGAGAAGGAGCCCATGATCTAAGGCTCCCGAGATTTCAGCAAGGGGGTGAACCGTTGTAGGTTAGGAGGGTTTCACTTAAAAAATATCACTGTTGGGAAAAACTTACCGGAAAATGAGTTTCCGTTTTCCTTGGAGTCCTAAAAAAAGAATGGGGGAAATGAGATTAATATGCATGTTGTGGCAATATTATTATTATTATTATTATTGGTATTGAACATATAGTGATTGCGCTGAGCTGAAGTTACAAATGTCCCATAGGGAAGAAGTACGTTTAGGGAGTAAGATTGAAACACACAGAAAAACAGAAGCTGGGCTGAGTGCACTTTATTAAATACCCTGAATATTACTAAATATCCTCTAGATTATTGGCATTAAAACCCAATAATTCACTCAGGGGCTATAAAAAAATCGTCAAGCTCTTTTCCTTCCTCAGGCAAAACTATACTTGCCTTGAGAGCAAGGAATTAAAATTTGAAAGGGCATGTGCAAAGTTAAGTAGCTAATCCAGAGACTTAAAATGTGTACTCATAAAGAGAAATGGAGATATGTTCTGCTTGTCCCTGCCCTCTTCCAAACTTCGACCACCAGCTCAGCTGAAGCCAAAGTTGAAAAAAATCGAGAACTGGAAAAGCTTCCCTGCAAGGAGTCCATTGAATGGACTCTTCTGAAGCTGGGCTCCCTTGGAAGTCTCTTGGCCATCTGGTGCTGCGCTAGAATCTACAGGCCACGTGTGAGAGGAGGGTCCCACATTGGGCTTGATCAACGTTCCCTTTTCCCTGTTTGCCAAAGACGGCAAAATCAAGGTGGGCCATAGGACAAAGACCTGGCAGCCAACTTGCTGGATTTAGAATTTTTATGCACCTTTTTTCTTCTAAAAGGGTGCAATCCAATGCCTATTTGGACAGAAATAAGCCCTACAACTTCTAGCATGCCAGGAGGGGTTCAAATTAAAATAACGTATTATTATCATTTTAAGTTGATTTCTTTCAATGATGATGAAGATGATTTAGTAGGGTGACCTTATGAATAGGAGGACAGGGCTGCTGTATCTTTAACAGTTGTGTAGAAAAGGGAATTTCAGCAGGTGTCAATTGTATGCACACAGCACCTGGTGAAATTCCCTCTTCATCACAACTGTTAAAGCTGCAGGAGCCCTGCCCTCCTTTTCATATGGTCACCCTAGATTAGCCAGTTGGAGCTACGAATTTGATTATTTATTTTAAATATGTGCATCCCTCCCTTTCCATCATCCGATGCTCAGTGTAGCATTCCCCTCCCCCCCCAGCCCGCCTGAGAAAAACGTGCTTGCGAATTATCACCCATCCTCATCTTGCCTCAAAGTCCCACCAATCCCTCCTACCCCCCTTAAAAAAAAAGCCTTACTCCCCACCCATCCCGTGTCGCTTACCTGGTTTTCCGACTGTCTCAAAGCTCCGAATTGCAAGAGGGCGAAAACAAGGGTGGCCCCGATCAGGAGCACGAAGGAAAAGATCCCGAGACACTTCCAGGGCCCCTCTTTGCGCGGCGATTCGCGCAGCACGACCACGCTGTTGCTTTTCTCCACGTCGTACACCAAATGCTCGGAGCTCATGGCTAGCTGGGGCGTTTTGGACCAGGGAGGCACGGCTTTCTTCTGGGATGCTTTGGGTGGCTCCTCTGCGGACTTCGAAACGGCCGGCGAATCCAGGAGAGTTTCGCAAATGCGGCTGTCCGAATTCACGCCTAGCCAGGGAAGTGAATTTCGCCGCACGCCGCACGAGTTCAGTAACTCTTTGGATCAAAGTTTTCCTTGGCTGCTCCTTTTGAGTGATAGCTTCCTCTGAGTTCGCTTAATGAATGGGCGTCGCTTTTTCTCTCTGCGTTTTGTTATTTTAACCCTGCTTTCCTGCTGGTTCCTTTCTTGTCAGAGCGGCTGCAGCCCTTATCAGTGCAGGAGGCTTTGCCGGCACGTCTTTATATACCGTGCTCTGGGAAGTTTCATTGAGGAACAAGGCGGATGGGGGCGGGGGAGAGACTCTCTTTTGGGGCCGGGATGGGTGGAGTTCTGAGGTAACTCTGCTTCCCCCGCCCACGGCTCTCAGGCCTTCCGATTGTCAAGGAAACTGTGAGAGGAAACTAGGCAAGCCTGCTTGTGGGCCATTCCACCACCACCTCCACACGCCAAAAGGCCTACCTGCCTCTTTGAACTGTGTTTGGCTGGTTGCGATTTCGGATGAAGGGCTCCCCCACCCCGGCCAGAAGTCCCCTGAGGCTGGAAAGGCAGGGCGTGAAATGTTGTGATGAATAAATCCACTCTTCTTCTGTGACTGAAAAAGATGGTTGGGGTGGGTGGGTGGGCCCACGACAGATGGCACAGGGGAAGCACAGTGGCTTGCTGGTATAGCACAGGGTGGGCAACTTCCCGGGGTGGGGCGCAATGCCCCCCTGATAACACCCACCGCCGCTAAATGCACTGCCGAAATTGCCTCAGTGGCGGCAACAAAAGAGCAGGCACTTTTGCTCGGAAACAAGGCAGGCAGGGAGCACACGTCTTATTTAGAAAAAGCATCGCTCTGTACAGCACCATGTACATTGATGGTGCTATATAAATAAATAAATAAATAAATAATAATAATCGCGCTCCCGAGAGGATGCCGGAAGCATGGTTCTGCTTCCAAACAGGGTGCATCCTGCCCAGGCACCTGCTTTTTCCAAGCGCTACTTTTCTTGCCGCTGTGGGAGCAGTGGCAGGGAGAGTGGAGGCCACAAGAAAGGCTGGGTGGGCATCCCGTTGGCCACCTCTGGTACAAAACATGCTTTGTATGCAGAAATTTGCCGTGTTCAATCCCAGATATCTTTCCATAGACCCGTGGTGATGCTAGTGGAAAGGTCTGTTGGTGTAGATCTATTGCCAGTTGGCCCTGAAACAGAGGCAGACTTGGGGGTTCATCACAACTTCTTTTTGTTCCAGGTCCATCCACGGTTTCCTCTGCTTTTGTTGTCTAGCATTTTAGCAATTTAGCGTTTCATCGGCTGGGCGCTGTTTTATTTATTTATTTATTTATTTATTACATTTTTATACCGCCCAATAGCCAAAGCTCTCTGGGCGGTTCACAAAAATTAAAACCACAATAAAACAACCAACAGGTTAAAAGCACAATTGTTTCTTGTTTATTCGTTCAGTCACTCCCGACTCTTCGTGACTTCATGGACCAGCCCACACCAGAGCTTTCTGTCGGCTGTCGCCACCCCTAGCTCCCCCAAGGTCCAGTCTGTCACCTCCAGAATATCATCCATCCATCTTGCCCTTGGTCGGCCCCTCTTTGCCTTCCACTTTCCCTAGCATCAGCCTCTTCTCCAGGGTATCCTGTCTTCTCATTATGTGGCCAAAGTACTTCAGTTTTGCCTTTAATGCCATTCCCTCAAGTGAGCAGTCTGGCTTTATTTCCTGGAGTATGGACTGGTTTGCTCTTCTTGCAGTCCAAGGCACTCTCAGAATTTCCCTCCAACACCACATCTATCTTCCTTCGCTCAGCTTTCCTCATGGTCTAGCTCTCGCAGCCATAGGTTACTACAGGGAATTACAAAATACATATTTTATTTATTTATTACATAAATAAATTTCTGTAATAAATGGCCATTTCTGCCATTAGAGGTGAGATGATGCTCCCTTCTGTGCAGGGTCTTCATGCGCCCTCTCTGCCTCCCTCCCCTTTCCTGGTTGAGCGGCTGAGCGGTTCTACAGACTGGAGGAGAACTACCCCTGCCCTTCTCCTTCGTCAGCAAGACTGCCATACAACGCATACAACCCCAAGAAGGGACGTTCTGCAACATAGTGTGATGACTGCAATACATGGGGATGGAAGGGGCGGTTTTATCCTGCATGGAGAAAAAGCACCGCACTTTCCCCACTCCCAAAAAACATGGCAAATGGAGGGGAAGAGGTCAGATGACTGCAGGACAGGGACGATGTCATGTGAGGATTGTGGGGGGAAATGGTAAACAACGCAGGACAAAAGTGCAATGAAATGCTGGTGTGATGGAGCTCTTGGAGATGCTGCATCCAAAGCCCTGTCTGGCCTCCAGGAGACCCCGGGAGCAGTCCCATCAACTATGTCAGTCTGGGTTTTTTTGGTTTTGTGGGGGAGGGGGCAAAAAAAGAGATCCACTAGGCCTCCTTGTAGAAAACCCCCAACCCTCCACCTCTGGCCCTGTCCGGTGTGACCTGCCACTTCACCTGCCCACACCCTTAGGCTCTGCTTGACAGCCATTGTCATTGCTGGGCCCCTTGCACAAGACACCCTCAATCGGCCCCCTCACTCAGTGAGCCTGCTCCAGCCTTCCCCAGCCTGGTGCCCTCAAGATGTTTTGGACTACAACTCCCAGCATTCCTGACCATCGGCCATGTTGTCTTGGACTGATGGGGCTTGAAGCCCAAAGCATCTGGAGGACACCACATTTGGGAAGTCAATGGCCATCGTCGCCATTGTCAGCAGCAGCAGCAGCTCCTCCTCCCCTTCCTCAACGTTTCTACCACCTACGTCCTGTCAAGGATAAAAATCCACTGTGGTTGTAAGGCAACTCTGTTGTCACGTCACATTTGCTCAGCTGGAAAGGCTTCGGCCTGCAGCGGGATGGGTGACTGCAGCTGGATGTTGTCTGTTGTGGATTATTCACAGTCTTTACCAAATGTAGGCAGTGAAAGCCAGTGAGTCAACAGGTGGTGGCATCTACCACTGTCCCTTCTCACCACCTTGCTCACTTGTTAGCTGGCATCCCTCTGGGCCAGAGTGAGAGGTGCTGAGCAAGTGGTTACAATGAGGGAGGGAGCGGCCATGGCTTAGTGGGAGAGCACTGCTTTGCATGCCAGGTTGGATTCTGGCATCCTCAGGAAGGGCTGGAAAACTCCTGCCTGAAACCCTGGAGAGCCATTCCTGCCAGCCAGTGTCAGTAATACTGGCTTTAAATAGACCAATGGTCTGGCTCAGTATAAGGCAACTTCCTATGTTCCTAATGGTGAAGAGGAGGAGCAGGAAGCCAAGGGAACTGTTATCAATGGGCCCCCAATGAGGCGTGGGCTCTCGCCAGGGCCCCAACCATGCCGCCTTTTGACTCCAGAGCTGCCAATGGCAACAGAGTTAAAGGCTTGCTGAAAGACCAAAGTCATCAAGTTCTAGTGGAACAGCAGTAAAGAAGAGGATCGTCTAAGTTCTTGTGGCAGGGAGCTCCACATGCAGCGTGCTGCTAAAGAAAATGCCTTCTCAGATGTTGCCAACAACTTTACCTCAGAAGGCCTGTCAGGAGATTTTAAGGGCTGGGCAGAGATAGTCATAGAATCATAGAATCATAGAATAGCAGAGTTGGAAGGGGCCTACAAGGCCATCGAGTCCAACCCCCTGCTCATTGCAGGGATCCACCCTAAAGCATCCCTGACAGATGGTTGACCAGCTGCCTCTTGAAGGCCTCTAGTGTGGGAGAGCCCACAAACTCCCTAGGTAACTGATTCCATTGTCGTACTGCTCTAACAGTCAGGAAGGTTTTCCTGATGTCCAGCTGGAATCTGGCTTCCTGTAACCTGAGCCCATTATTCCGTGTCCTGCACTCTGGGAGGATCGAGAAGAGATCCTGGACCTCCTCTGTGTGACAACCTTTTAAGCATTTGAAGAGTGCTATCATGTCTCCCCTCAATCTTCTCTTCTCCAGGCTAAACATGCCCAGTTCTTTCAGTCTCTCTTCATAGGGCTTTGTTTCCAGACCTCTGATCATCCTGGTTGCCCTCCTCTGAACACGCTCCAGCTTGTCTGCGTCCTTCTTGAATTGTGGAGCCCAGAACTAGACGCAATACTCTAGATGAGGCCTAACCAGGGCCGAATAGAGAGGAACCAGTATCTCATGTGATTTGGAAGCTATTCTTCTATTTATGCAGCCCAAAATAGCATTGGCCTTTCTTGCAGCCATAGCACACTGTTGGCTCCTATTCAACTTGTGAACTACAACAATTCCAAGATCCTTCTCGTTTGTAGTATCGCTGAGCCAAGTATCCCCCATCTTGTAACTTGCAAGGACTTGCAAGTCCTTCAAGTTAAGCGGTTTAAAGCTTTAAAGGTAACATCCAGCCCTCCTTCCCCGTCCCTGTGAGGTTTTCCAGATCTTAACTACCCACCTGCTATTAGGCACGTAATGAAGGGGGGAAATATAAAGAGACACCAGTGTTGGTTCTGCTGCAGGCTAACAGCAGTGGTGCCCCCATTTATGGAATGCTCTTGCCCAGCAGGCTCACCTGTTGCCAACCCCTCCCTGGGTATTCAGATCTGTTGAGGGGAGCCACCTCTGTGCACGACTACTGGGGGCAGTACATTACACGAAGAAGCAAGACAGGGTCTTTTCAGCTGTGGCACCCCAGGTATGCCCTCCCCTAGGAGGCCAGGCTGGCGCCACTACTGGGTTAATTTCAGTGTAAGTCACCCAAGCTTTTGGCTCTTAGTGACTTCCCATTGCTGGTTTTATACAGGATTGTGGAGTTTTGCTGTAGTTTTATGATTTCATTGCTTTGATTGTAGTCCACCTTGAGGTTGTTTTACATAGGCTGGGTTAGAAACATTTGAATGAATGAATTTAGGCTTGAGATAAAACCATTTTATTCTCTCAGTCTTAAGTACTTTTATGGACTTTTAAGAATTGTTGACTGTTATTTTATTTGCTGTTCTTATCTTTTACTTTTGGCTTTATGTATATGTCATGTCATGTTCTTGCCTTTTTTTTCCACTTTGTAAACGGTCCGAAATCCAAGTTTGATGCAAAGCAGTACAAGCACGTTTTGATGTTCTAACCAAGTGTTATGAATCTATTCTTAAACACAACAAGGTCAAAAAGCCTTTTGGAGATCAGTGAACCTAGAGGATAACAGGCACTGAATTTTTTCCGCTTCTTTTTCAACGCCTGTCAAACTAAATCCCCAGCATGCCTTTTGAAATTAGGAATGTTTAAAGAATAATACAGGGGTGGGGTGTATTTGTTTTTGTTGTTTATCTGAAGCACTTCTTGTTTATTTGAAGCATTTATTTTCAAATAGGACAACCTTCGTCCTCAGGTTTAAAATCAAAAGACACGACACAAAAGAAAAAAGGAACTGTGAGGGAGGAGGAAAAAAGCAAAGTCAGGCATTAGATACAAAGTTCTTATTGGTGTTCATTCTGTCACGGAAGGGTGAAACAAGCGCCCTACATGACGACTCCTTTGGCTGATGTATGGAGCCAAGTTGGTCTTCCCCATGCCATAACGTTCTTCCTGGCTAGGGTGACCATATGGAAAGGGGGACAGGGGGAATTTCAGCAGGTGTCATTTGTATGCATGTAGCACCTGGTGAAATGCCCTCTTCATCACAACGGTTAAAGCTGCAGGAGCTATACTAGAGTGGCCAGATACAAAAGAGGGCAGGGCTTCTGCAGCTTTAACTGTTGTGATGAAGAGGAAATTTCACCAGGTGCCACATGAATGCAAATGACACCTGCTGAAATTCCTTTTTCTACGCAACTGTTAAAGATACAGGAGCCCTGTCCTCCTTTCCATAGGGTCACCCTGTTCCTGGCAGGCAAGGGGATGCAGCCCCCCAATGGCCCTTGGTTCTCTGGTCAATGGATTTTGAAGCTGCAGGCAGCTTTTGAAAGGGAGGTCCTGCAAAATATTCATGGTTTGTGTTATTTCTTTGCAGATTTTGAATCCTTCACTAATCAAGGCATGGGAAGGATGGAAAGAGGTTAGGAAATATTAGGCTCCTCTCCTGCCCCATCAGACTCCACCCTTTCCCTTCTAGGCTCCACCTCCTGCATGCCAGGTCTCAGAATCAGGAGGCTTGATAACCCTGTTTGGAAGACCTAATGCAAAATGCAGGATGCCAGTAGGAAGTTAGGCCCTAGTAGCTACTGGGAGTTACTAGGCCAAGCTGGAAAAAGTCCTGGGTTTTGACATGGGAGGTGCATCCCTGCCCAACTAGGAAATTCACCAAGAATTTGAATAAGTGGTTGTTTTTCTGGCCTAGTTCTAATTTAGATCTGGTACCTGGGATGTACCACTTCAAACTGGAGGGGGGATCATGTGATGGTATGCTCCTCCATTCTTTATTAAAAAAAACACCTGTCACATAGAAAACAAGTATGTCAGTAAAAAGCTAGGCTAGAACCCTTCTCCTAGTTCAGTACGAAGGACCATTCCATCAAGTGAGTCTCCCGCCTGTAATCTGAAGTGGTACCGCCCAGGCATCAAATAACTACCTCAGTGATAATTCGGTCTCATTCTCAGGACCAAAACAGACATTCCTTTAAATATATGTGCAGCAGCTATATCTTTTTTTTTTAAAAAAAAAAAAAATCTTGTCTAAAGATTTACTTTTGAGTAACATGAAAACTGATATGGATTTAAAGTCATGTCAGTTTTGACCCGCTGCCAATGGTCTTTAGGGCAGTGCTCAGATTATGAGGGGAAATATCTGTGTCTATGTGCAGAAAGTTTATGAAATCCACACCCTGACTTTTAATTTCAGCCACATTATGGCCCCACAAAGTGATAGTGTCAGTACCTGGAATCTTTAGGCAAACACCAGGGCCCACTGTTGATACCTGTTGAGAAGGCTCCTTCTTTCTTTTTCTGCCCAACACTCCCAGGCAGAACCAGATAACTAAATCTACTAGCAATTCTTGTAATTTCCCATAATCCCCCTGTTTTAGTGTTGCTCTGGGGTGTTGTCAGAATTTAAAGGGGAGCTAACCCAAGTCCCTTTGGCAGTGGAGGGGCCCTTGGGAGGAAACTTCACGCAGAACCTCCACAAACCTGGAAACAATCCTTGCAATCACAGAATCATAAAATAGTAGAGTTGGAAGGGGCCTATAATGCCATCTAGTCCAACCCCCTGCTCAATGCAGGAATCCACCTTAAAGCATCCCTGACAGATGCTTGTCCAGCTGCCTCTTGAAGGCCTCTAGCGTGGGAGAGCCCACAACCTCACTAGCTAATTGGCTCTATTGTCGTACTGCTCTAACAGTCAGGAAGTCTTTCCTGATGTCCAGCCAGAATCTGGCTTCCTGTAACTTGAGCCCATCGTTCCGTGTCCTGGACTCAGGGAGGATCAAGAAGAGATCCTGGCCCTCCTCTGTGTGACAACCGTTCAAGTCCTTGAAGAGTGCTATCATGTCTCCCCTCAATCTTCTCTTCTCCAGGCTAAACATGCCCAGTTCTTTCAGTCTCTCTTCATAGGGCTTTGTTTCCAAAGGAGGAAGGGGGCACAGTCTCTTGAACAATAGGTAACAGGAGCCCTCTAGCCCACCCCATGATGTGATATTGAGTGTGACACCCAACATAGATGGTGGTTACAGCTTTGAAAATGGATTTTAAAAAGAGCATTGCTTGTTATTAGGAAACCTGTCAGAGGGTCACTCCCCGCATGTGCGCACACATGCACACACATTTTTCCAAGTTGAAATGGAGCCGTTCCCCTCCAAAGTATTAATTTAGATTGTAGGCCCATGTCCAATTGCATACAAGTAAAAGCAGCAGTTGCACCCCGTTGGCTTGTCTCTGGCATGGCAGGGGATACAGGCTTGGCGGCCACTTATGGCTACCCACGGCCACATTTGAGTAGCGGCGGCCAGGGGTGTTGCAAATTTAAGGCAAATGCACACTGACCTGGAAGTAAGCCCCATTTTATTTATTTCATTTCATTTCTGTACCACTGAATAGCCGAAGCTCTCTATTCACAAAAAAAGAACTTCTGAGTAAAATACGTGTTAGTCTATACTTCACAGATATGGCATAAGAAAACTAAAGTTTATAGAAATTGAATTGGCTCTTGAAATGTTACATTTTCCTCAGCCCAGGCTCACCAGTCTGGAAAACCCCCGACCCTTTCTAGAAGAATTGCCTCACCAGAGGACTTTTCTTTCTTTCTGCCTTTCTTGCTTCCCATTTTCGGGTAAGTAGGAAGTTGGTTT
Source organism: Elgaria multicarinata webbii (assembly GCF_023053635.1). Taxonomy (NCBI): domain Eukaryota; kingdom Metazoa; phylum Chordata; class Lepidosauria; order Squamata; family Anguidae; genus Elgaria; species Elgaria multicarinata. The sequence continues at coordinate 151,351,187 of NC_086173.1, read as the reverse complement.
GATTGAGGTTGGGTTTCATCCTTGTGATTCCAAACTGCCTTCCCTTTTCTATTTGGAAATCGAAACCATGGGCCTCCGCAGCAAGCAGAACGCAAAACAGCCCCTCTGTCTGTTCCGTTTTAACATTTTTTAACTGCCTAAGGGTAGAGCTGGACTTGTTCGTTTATTTCCCACGTTTCTGCCCTGTGCCTTCAGCCACTGATCCTCCGTCCTTTTGGAAATGAAGCACCGTCCTCCTACCCTAACCCTGATTATTGTTCCTGGAAGGAAGGTTGTACGGCAAGACTTCGCCCCCTGCAGACAGTAACAGTAACTACAAGAATACTTCAGTTTGAATTTTGATACTAGTTTTTTCTGTCACCAATGAAACATCGAAAGCTGCCTTGAATCAGACCATTAGTCCATCTAGCCACTGTTGTTGACACTGACCGGCAGAGGTTCTCCAGGATTTCATGTAGGAGTTTTTCCAGCCCTACCCGGCGATGCCGAAGATTGAACCTGGGACCTTCTGCAGGCAAACCTCTACCGCTGAGTTTCAGTCCTTCTCGACAATTTATTTTATTTATTTATTTATTTATTTATCACATTTCTATACCGCCCAATAGCCGGAGTTCTCTGGGCGGTTCACAAAAGCTACGGGCACCACTCTCAGCAAAATGAAGGATATCCTGAGCATTAGCCAGAGATCTGGCAGTGATCTTCAGGTCCCAGTCAGGTCCTGTGCGGATGTAACAGTCCCTTTCATCACAGTACAGGAGTATGTGCAAGTTCTGGGACAGTGTATTCTGTCTCTTCTATCATGCAGATTCACCCTGCCAGGCTTAACCACAGTTTAAATGTCCACATCTGTGCCAGCCTTAACCAGGATTTAAGTAAATTACCAGAGGTCTGCAAGCTGGCTTCAAATCCTGGTTAATCATAAAACCCTGATTAGTGTTAACCATGGTTAGTCAATGCCAGGCTCGGGCTCAATGGTTGGGAAAAAACATGGAGAGCTACTGCTAGGGCCTGTTCAGATTAGGGTGACCCTATGGAAAGGAGGACAGGGCTCCTGTATCTTTAACAGTTGCAGAGAAAAAGGAATTTCAGCAGGTGTCATTTGTATATATGGAGAAACTGGTGAAATCTCCTCTTCATCACAACAGTTAAAGCTGAAGGAGCTATAATAGAGTGACCAGATTTAAAATTGGGCAGGGCACCTGCAGCTTTAACTGCTGTGATGAAGAGGAAATTTCCCCAGATTCCCCATATATACAAATGACACCTGCTGAAATTCCCCTTTCAATACAACTGTTAAAGATATAGGAGCCCTGTCCTCCTTTTCATATGGTCACCCTAGTTCAGATGTCACGCTAAGCCACTGTGGATTGCTCAAAGACGCCCCCCATGATGGTTCACCGTGGATTGCTCAAAACTGCCCCTACTCCATGTACCCACCTTCTGCATTGGTGGTAACAGAGTGTGGGGGGTAGCATGTCATCCGATAGGCACCCCATAGTTCGTGCTGGCTATGTGAACAAAAAAAAACAACAACAGTTGACCATACAGTCGGCTGGCAAGAGTGACCACAAGTTCTAGTGATGCTCTTGCCGGTGCGCAATTTCTCTATGGTTAAAAACCCTGCACGTTGGGTTGAGTGGTCACCGGGAGCCCATTTTGCTGCATTTCCTGCCTAGATGCACAGGTAACACGCATGGAGGACCAACAGGCAACCACAGAAGGTTGGTGGGTAGGGGAACCATGCAGTGCTGTGTGGTTGCCAGTCATGTGGCAGCCTCCCTTGTGGTGGTTTGCGTCCCACTCCTCACAGTCCATACCCACTCATCCTTTGTGCATGTGTGAGCAGGCCTCTAGCTTAGGCTCCCAGGTGTTGGATTACAACTCCCACTCTCCCTGAGCATTGGCCCTGACCCTGCCTTATGCAAAGTCAGACCATTGGTCCATCTAGCCCAGTATTGTTGGCACTGACCGGCAGCGGCTCTCCAGGGTTTCAGGCAGGAGTTTTCCAGCCTTATCTGAAGAATCATAGAATCATAGAGTAATAGAGTTGGAAGGGGCTTGAACCTGGGACCTTTTGCATACAAAGCAGGTGCTCTACCACTGACCCTTGGCCCTTCCCCATGAATGTGTGAGAAGGGGAGAGTGGGGCCTTGTCAGTTGATTCCACCTCATGGCCTTCTTTCGTCTACCCGAGCTGGTTTCTGTGCGCTTCTACTATCTCATGCAGGCTGGGGATGCTGGGAATTATAGTCCAACACATCTGATGGGCATGAGGTTGGGGAAGGCTGGACTAGCCTGTAACCACCAAATGACTGGTGGTTGGGAAAAGAGGCATGGCTATATGGGGAATCCCAGAGAACCAGAGTGGGCCCGGATTGAGATTCATCTATCCATCCAAGTAGCCTGACTTGGGATAAAGGAGGGTCCTCTCTTGTTTGCCTCCAGTATTATTGCCTTTGAGCATGGACAGCCATTTAGCTTTCATGACCTAATAGCCATTGCCAGGTCTATTGATCACGCATTTGTTAAATTCTTTACATTTTTTCAGTTGTACGTGCAAATCTGGAATATCCAGTTTCCATTTCTCAGTTGCTGTTTTAAGGGAAAGTTTGGAGGCAATGCATGCATGCTAGAGAGAGTGAAACTGACAAGATGTTTTCCCAGGATTGGCCCCAAGGCAAGTCAGTTTCGCCTCTGCCCAGACTTCCCTCTTTGCAGATTGACCACTGGTGGTAAACTGAAAACATGTCACACGTGAATGGTAGTGGTGGAGATGGTGTCACTCATAACCACTTATTTATTTGTTAAATTTATATGCTATTCTTCAGCACAACAAGTGCTTCCTGGATTTCTCAAAATAAAAGAATATAACAATACAATAAACCTCATATAATAAAACAACAAATACATGTTAATAAAAGACAGCAGATAAAAGTGATGATATAGGCACGGAACAATAGTTCCCTGTCACACTTGCAGAATGGAGTCAATATCACGATTTTTGCACTGAAAATCCAGAGGTCCACCAGACCTCTGGCAAACCTCCAAAATCACAGTGCGGTTATGGGGCGGTTTTAAAACCGTCGGAAACCTATGGTTCAGTTAGAAGATTATTCGGAGACCTGAATGGTTCCATAGGTCCGAAGGTTTTTTAGGCAATATGAGGTCATGTTTCATGTTGATGGCTAACTGATTGACACAGCCCCCGCCCCGCCCCTCTCCGCACCCTCCCTCCACCCTCATTCCTCCTGGCGCTGTCCCAGCAGCCTCTGCGAGTTGTGCCAGACGTAGCAGAGCAGCCAGTGTGGTTTTGGCCACTCTTGCCCAGGAACTCTGTCCCTAGGCGAAAAAGTCTGCTCAACGGGTCACAAAGTCCACTGGCTCAGTTCGGACAATGCAATAACTACTGGTTGTGCAACTTGTCAACTCTGCAGTTGGTTGTGTTTCTCCAGTAGTTTTTTGACGAAAAAGTCAACCGTGGGGTGGTTTTTGCCTGACAGATGACACAAATACCAACCATTGTCCATTCAACTGACAGTTGACTACTAAAACCACCAGAGGTTATTGTGTTGTCTCCGAACTGAGCCAATATATGTAAAGTGCTTTTAAGTCTCAGAGTAAGAGCCTACATAAAAAAAACCCCACCCAAAACCTTAGGCCAGCTTGACACATTCATTTAGATCATGTGATTGCTCTACACCTGATTCCTGAACACTTGATGACCTGAAACCGAATGTGTCACCACACTTCCCCCTCACTGAAAAGCATTGCGTTTAAAGTGATGATGAAGTTTCTACAGTGGCCCATTGCAACAGGCAAGCTATCTAGTGGAGGCTGGTGGCTCTGAGGTAAGTGGGGCAGTGAATCCATTCCGGGTTTCAGTCGAAAGCATCTTGGAGAGCTCCTTTAGAGTTTTGGCTGGTTCTGACTGAAACTCGGAGCATATTCACTGCCCCACTGACATCGGAGCCACCAGCCCCCACTTGCCATTGTAGGCATCAAGTGATAAACATGACCGGGAGCCCCTTCTCCCCTCTCAAGCTGCCTGGTCACTGAGGTCATCCGAGGGCCTGCTCCTGGTGGTTCCACATAGACCCATCCTCTGATTTGAGTCCACCAGGGGAAGAGCCTTCAGCATGGTGGTGCCCCTCCTGTGGAATTCCCTGCCTCTGGAGGTCAGGCAGGCACCAACTTTGTATTCCTTTCGGCACCTCCTCGAAACGTCACTTGTGAAACGTGAGCCACGGTTCACTTCGCATTTTGCTTGTTTTGCAAATGTGTTTTTATTTGATTTGCTTTTATCTTGTACACCACTCTGAAATTTTGAATGGAGAGTGGGATAAATAACCATCAATGCAGCCTTCCCCAACCTGGTGCCCTCCAGGTGTTTTGGACTACAACTCCTGTTTGGCCATGCTTGCTGGGGTTGACGAGGGTTGAAGTCCAAAACATCTGGAGGGCATCAGGTTGGGGAAATCTACATTAATGCATGTGCATCAGCCCTTAGTGTGATTATTTTTGCTTAAATAGCTATGGTAAGCAGTTTTGATTTCCTTTGGAGAGATGAAATCAAAACCAACTAAACAGCAATTTGCCCAAAACAGAAGCACTTAAGAACATAAAAAGAGCCCTGCTGGATCAGACCAAGGGCAAGCATTGTGTTCACACAGTGGCCCACCAGCTGTCTACCAGGGACCCACAATCAGGACCCGGTGCAACAGCACCCTCCCACCCATGTTCCCCAGCAACTAGTGTATACAGGCTTACTGCCTCTGATACTTCCTTAAAGGAAGATATCTGGGGTGTTCAGCAACTCTTTGTGTTGGCAGTACTGATCAGCCAGGTGGGCCTGGGCCTAAAAAGTAAGGAATAAACCGCCCAGAGAGCTTTGGCTATGGGTGACCATATGAAAAGGAGGACAGGGCTCCTGTATCTTTAACAGTTGCATAGCAAAGGGGATTTCAGCAGGTGTCATTTGTATATATGGAGAACCTGGTGAAATTCCCTCTTCATCACCACAGTTAAAGCTGCAGGAGCCCTGCCTAGAGTGACCAGATTTTAAAGAGGGCAGGGTACCTGCAGCTTTAACTGTTGTAATGAAGAGGAAATTTCACCAGGTTCTCCATATATGCATATACATACATACTTCTTTATTGCGATCCATAGATCCATGCATATATGCATATGACACCTGCTGAAATTCCCTTTTCAATACAACGGTTAAAGATATAGGAGCCCTGTCCTCCTTTTCATATAGTCACCCTAGTAGTATATAAATGCAATAAATAAATAAATAAATAGTAATTTTTGCAAGGCACTTTGAATTGGTTTATAAAGAAAAATGGGATAGCAATGTGTAAACAAATAAAGAATAGTTTGGCACATTAGAATTGTCATATTTCATAATTAGCACTGCGTATTTTATTTGCTTGTTTTTATTTGTATCATGCTGTTTATATACATGTTGTTCCAAAGAGCAAGTATGAGCATTTGCATCTCACTTCTAAAGCACGTTCTGTCTAACTTGCTCTATGGTGACCATGGTATGGCATTTTCCCAGCATTCAAACAGCAATATATATATATATATATATATATATATATATATATTTTGCTGGGAGGCTGCAATACTACATCCAGATAGTTACTGAGAAACATGATGGGTAGGGTGACCATATGAAAAGGAGGACAGGGCTCCCGTATCTTTAACAGTTGTATTGAAAAGGGAATTTCAGCAGGTGTCATTTGTATAAATGGAGAACCTGGTGAAATTCGTCTTCATCGCAACAGTTAAAGCTACAGGTGCTCTGCCCTCTTTTAAATCTGGTCACTCTGGTATAGCTCCTGCAGCTTTAAGTGTTGTGATGAAGAGGGAATTTCACCAGGTTCCCCATATATACAATTGACACCTGCTGAAATTCCCTTTTCTATGCAACTGTTAAAGATACGTGAGCCCTGCCCTCCTTTTCATATGGTCACCCTAATGATGGGCTTGTTGCTATTTTTATAGCAAAGAATCACTAAGGGGGGAAAGGCACTATAACGTCACCAAACAGGAGAGAAATTGTTCTCATGTGCCTAGAAAAACTTTTATTGGGCCCAATATGTTTCAAAGTACTTTTTTTATGCCACCATCAATACACATAAGTGACCTATAACACTCGTCCTCAGCTACTGAGTCGAGAGCCAAAATTGGGTTTTTATTTATTTATTTATTATTACATTAGGGTGACCATGTGTATCTTTAACCATTGTATAGAAATGGTCATCACAACAGTTAAAGCTGCAGGAGCCCTGCCCCTCTTTTGCATCTGGTCACTCTACAAAAGAGGGCAGGGCTCCTGCAGCTTTAACTGTTTTGGTGAAGAGGGAATTTCACCAGGTGCTACATGAACACAAATGGCACCTGCTGAAATTCCCTTTTCAATACAACTGTGTTAAAGATACAGGAGCCCTGTCCTCCTTTCCATATGGTCACCCTATATTACATTTATATCCCACCATTTTTCTTCTTGCAAGTAATCCAAGGTGGCCTCTCCATTTTATCATCACAACAACCTAGTTTAGGCTGAGAGTCAAGGACTGTCCCAAAAGTCACCCAGTGAGCTTCATGGCCAAGTGGGGGACCAGAACCTGGAACTCCTGTATTCCACTCCAATGCTCTAACCACTACACCACACTACCTCCCTTAGTTTTGGCATAAGGTGTATCACAATTACTAATTTATGAGTGATTGATTTTTTAAGAGAGGTTCCAGTTAGGGTGTCCCTTTATTCTTACACACTTTTCTACTGCTTTTGAGCTCCATCACATGTAATTCCCCCCCCCCTGCATTGCCTCTGCTTTTTTACCTCTGATGTATAAGCACGTCAACCTTATTTATTTATTTATTTTATTGCATTTTTATGCCGCCCAATAGCAGAAGCTCTCTGGGCGGTTCACAAAAATTATGGTCCCTTATGATCCCTTTCACCTGAATACAATCCGCCCCACACACTCAGGTCCTCTGGGAAGAATTTACTTCAGCCAACAAAAACAAGGCTGACAACTATTGCCCAGAGGGCCTTCTCTTCTGCTGCTCCCAGTCTGTGGAATGGCTTGCCGGGAGAGATTCGTCAACTTAACAGTCTTCCAGAATTTAAGAAAGCCATAAAGACTGACCCAGTTGAATTTTCAGATGCCCTTTTAATGGTCTGCTGCTTTTAATGATTATTATTATTATTATTATTTATTTATATAGCACCATCGATGTACATGGTGCTGTACAGATAACACAGTAAATAGCAAGACCCTGCCGCATAGGCTTACAATCTAGTAAAGTTGTAGTAAACAATAAGAAGGGAAAGAGAATGCAAACAGGCACAGGGAAGTGTAAACAGGCACCGGGAAGGGTGAAGCTAACAGTATAGAGTCAGAACAAACTCAAAGTTTAAAAGCTATAGGGAAAAGAAAAGTTTTTAGCTGTGTTTTAAAAGCTGTGATTGAGTTGGTAGTTCTCAGGTGTTCTGGAAGAGCATTCCAGGCATGAGGGGCAGCAGAGGAAAATGGACGAAGCCGAGCAAGGGAAGTAGAGACCCTTGGGCAGGCAAGAAGCATGGCATCAGAGGAGCGAAGAGCACGAGCGGGGCAATAGTGTGAGATGAGAGAGGAGAGATAGGCAGGAGCTAGACCGTGAAGAGCTTTGAAGGTCAACAGGAGAAGTTTATATTGGATTCTGGAATGAATTGGGAGCCAATGAAGAGATTTCAGAAGCGGAGTGACATGGTCAGAGCGGCGGGCCAGGAAGATGATCTTAGCGGCAGAGTGGTGGACAGAGACCAGTGGACTGATGTGAGACGAGGGGAGGCCAGAGAGGAGGAGGTTGCAGTAGTCCAACCGAGAGATAACCAGTGCGTGAACGAGAGTCTTGGCAGAAGAGACAGACAAAAATGGTCGAATCCTGGCAATATTATACAGGAAGAAACGACAAGATTTAGCTACTGCCTCGATATGAGGAATAAAGGAGAGCGAGGAATCAAATATAAAGCCAAGGCTACGAGTTTCCTTGACCGGAGTAAGCGTGACATCGTTGACAGTAAGAGAGAATGAGAGGTGAGGAGAAGGTTTAGGAGGGAAAACAAGCAGTTCAGTTTTTGCCATGTTAAGCTTCAAGCGACGATGAAGCAGCCAAGCTGAGATATCTGAAAGACATGCCGAGATACGATCGTGAACATCAGGAGAAAGTTCCGGAGATGAGAGGTATAGTTGTGTGTCATCGGCATACAGGTGATATTGGAGGCCATGAGATTGAATAAGTTTACCCAAGGGCAGCATGTATAGAGAAAACAGCAGCGGGCCAAGCACCGAGCCTTGCGGAACCCCTACTGAAAGGGGAAAGGAGGAGGACGAGCTGCCGTTAGCCGACACGCTGAAAGAGCGACCCTCTAGATAGGAGGCGAACCAGTTATAGACAGAGCCACAGAGTCCAAGGTCATGGAGGGAATCTAAGAGAAGATCGTGATCAACCGTGTCAAAGGCTGCAGTTAGATCAAGGAGAATAAGGACGGAATAATGGCCCTTAGACTTGGCAGTGAGAAGATCATTGGTGATCTTGGTAAGGGCTGTTTCAGTGGAATGCAGAGGACGGAATCCAGATTGGAAGGGATCCAGAGCAGAGTTACTAGAGAGAAAGTCAAGACAGCGAGAGTAGACCACACGTTCCAGAATCTTTGAGACAAGGGGCAACAGAGAGACAGGTCGGTAGTTAGACAGAGAAAGTCGATCAAGAGTGGGTTTTTTGAGAATGGGAGAGACAGTAGCATGTTTAAAAGCAGAGGGAAATGAGCCAGAGGACAGGGAAGAATTAATGATGTGAAGCAAGGACGGGAGGATAGCGGGGATAAGATTAATAAAGACGCGAGAGGGAATTGGATCACGGGAACAAGTGGAAGGCTTCGACGAGCGCAGTATTTTAGACAGTTCATCAGCTGAGACTGAGGGGAACGCCGAGAGAGTTGCAGGAGGAACTGACAGGTGAGGCACAGGAGCTGGGAGCGGAGCAGAGCTGGCCAGATCGGAGCGAATAGTTTGGATTTTAGCATTGAAGAAAGAGGCAATGCACTGGTTTTAAACGTTTGAATTAGTTGTATGTATTTTATGGTGTTTTTATTTGTGTTGTACCCCACCTCGATCCAGAGGGAGAAGCAGGTAACAAATAAAATTATTATTATTATTATTATTATTATTATTATTATTATTATTATTATACACTGCTCTTTCACTGGTTTGCTCTTCCACTCCACCTCGCCTCTTCTCTTTTTCCCTCCAGTTCATTGGTTATTATTATTATTATTATTATTATTTATTTATATAGCACCATCGATGTACATGGTGCTGTACAGATAACACAGTAAATAGCAGGACCCTGCCGCGTAGGCTTACAATCTAATAAATTGTAGTAAACAATAAAGAGGGAAGGAGAATGCGAACAGGCACAGGGAAGTGTAAACAGGCACTGGGTAGGGTGAAGCTAAACAGTATAGAGTCAGAACAAACTCAATATTTGAAGGCTATAGGGAAAAGAAAAGTTTTTAGCTGAGTTTTAAAAGCAGTGATTGAGTTTGTAGTTCTCAAGTGTTCTGGAAGAGCGTTCCAGGCGTAAGGGGCAGCAGAAGAAAAAGGACGAAGCCGAGTAAGGGAAGTGGAGGTCCTTGGGCAGGCGAGAAGCATGGCATCAGAGGAGCGGAGAGCACGAGCGGGGCGATAGTGTGAGATGAGAGAGGAGAGATAGGCAGGAGCTAGACCGTGAAGAGCTTTGAAGGTCAGCAGGAGAAGTTTATATTGGATTCTGGGGTGAGTTGGAAGCCAATGAAGAGATTTCAGAAGTGGAGTGACATGGTCAGAGCGGCGGGCCAAGAAGATGATCTTAGCGGCAGAGTGGTGGACAGAGACTGAGTACTTCGACCAGACCACCTTTCTGACTGGCAAAAATGGAACAACCCTTTAGTCTGGCTCTTTGGGGGCATTGAGGGAGTATAATCTTGTCTCTGCAGAGATTTGAGCATTGTATGGTTTTAAAAAACACTTTTGAGCCTGAAATGCAAGGTTTGGGTTTTCTATTGAGGCTTGGAGTTGGGAGAGATCGCTTTTCCCTGCCAGGACCTGATGCAATCCATTCAAGTCAACAGCAAGACTCCCGTCACAGCACATGCCCCCAATAAAGGAAAACGTGAGAGCACAGCACTACACAGAGGCTTAAGGGCGCATTAAATGCGCTCAGGGAAAACAATCCAGACTTTAGGTGTTCTAGGAAAAGCCGGAAAAGCCTGGGGATGAGGCGGGTTGTCAGCAGGACAGGCATGGTGTCATGTGAGTACTGTGCTGCAAATCCGCACACCAGGCATGGCAAGAGTGCACTAAATCATTGGTGTGATGGAACCCTTGGTCACCTTCACCTTTTGCCTCTATTTTCTATCTTATCCTCGCTCCCTCTTCTGCCTCATGATGCTGCTGCAACTATGAATTAGTCAGCTTGGAAGTCAAATCTAGCCAGTTCATGAATCACAAATGCATAACCGAGTCCTTTGAACAGACTTCTTTTAAAAAAAAAAAAAAAAATCGTTCAAAAGGAGAGTGATGACCAATTCATCTCTCTTTTCGGAGCAATGCATGTCCTGCGTGACTAAGGAACTAAAGTCTGCCATCTTTGTGCCTGCTCAGATGCCGATTGCTGTAAACAAAACCCATCTGACAGTCAATCAGAGAAGGGTGCATCCTGACACGTTGTGCCGTGAGGCACAGGGTGGGAAGAACACCATATTGTCCACACCACAAGCCCATGATGCCCTTGGTGTGCATGTGTACAAATTAGAAGGTAATTCAAATGCTTGTAATAACAAAGTGTTTGTCTGAATTGATGCCACTGGTTTCATAACCCAACAAGAAAAATACAAATGACGACAGGGGCCCGTTTGCCCACCGCAACTTCCATCCTTCCTCCCCGTGTCATACGGTCTTGGAAAGCAAAGCTTCTGAAACAAAAACGAGGAAGTAACAACTTAAAAAAAGTTACAACAAGAGGGTAAAAGCACGAACATTGGAGCGCTGTGGAGAGAGATATGGAGAAATGGAAGTGGGGTGGAGAGACAGGTAGGAATAAACAGAAAGCAGTAGGCTTGGGCAAATCTGTTGAGCTCAATTTCTCTCCGGTTCTCATTTTTCCAATGCCGAGTTCGTTTCAGTCCAAACAAAAATCTGTACGTGTTTTTGTGAATATTTTAAGAATATAAGAAGGGCCACACTGGACCAGGATAAGGGTTCATCTAGCCCAGCATTCTATTCATGCAGTGGTAGGGTGACCATATGAAAAGGAGGACTGTATCTTTAACAGTTGTATTGAAAAAGGAATTTCAAAAGGTGTCATTTGTATGCATGCGGCACCTGGCCAAATTCCCTCTTCATCACAACTGTTAAAGCTGCAGGAGCCCTGCCCGCTTTTGTATTTGGTCCCTCTAGTTTAGCTCCTGGAGCTTTAACTGTTGTGATGAAGAGGGTCTTTCACCAGGTGCCGCATACATACAAATATCACCTGCTTAAACTTTATTTTATTACAAATATTTTTTGCCTTTCCTCCAGGAACTAAAAGTATTCCCATTTCTATCTTCACAACAACCCTATGAGGTAGGATAGGTTGAAAGCCTGTGATTTTCCCAAGGTCATCCAGTAGGGAATGTTTGTGCTCCTGAGGCAGTAAGATGTCTTGGGCAGCTCTGGATATGTGTGTGTCTGTGTGTCTTCCTGTCCCTCCCCCATAGTGAGTCAGTCTATGTCTCTTTCTGTAGTGTGTGTGTGTAAGAGTGAGTGAGATAGTTTATATGTATGTATGTTTCCTGTGACGTTTGAGAGCCACAGCTTTGGGACTTAATTTAGAGTACAATCCTATACACGGTTAGACAGGAAAAAAACTCCTACAACTTCTGTCTAACCATGCATAGGATTGCACTCTTAATTAATTACTTATATTTATGGCCCGCTCTTCAGACTTAAAAATCCCCCCACCCCAAGTGGCTAACATTTAAAATCCTCAATTGAAAAGAACAAATCAACACGTTAAAACAACAGACCAACAGGAGATGTTGTATCCACTTTAGGGTGGATTCCTGCATTGAGCAGGGGGTTGGACTCGATGGCCTTGTAGGCCCCTTCCAACTCTGCTTTTCTATGATTCTATGATTCTATGTCAAACCCCATTCAGAGTCAATGCTTCAATTAATCTGAGCCAGGGAATCGCTAGCGCTTAGCCCCCAGCCTATTTTTATCGCCAGGGCTCAACCTGGACATGGGAAACGGAACAATGGGCTCAAGTTACGGGAAGCCAGATTCCGGCTGGACATCACGAAAAACTGGAGAAGAGAAGATTGAGGGGAGGCATGATAGCACTCTTCAAGGACTTGAAAGGTTGTAACACAGAGGAGAGCCAAGATCTCTTCTCGATCCTCCCAGAGTGCAGGACACGGAATAACGGGCTCATGTTACAGGAAGCCAGATTCTGGCCGGACATCAAGAAAAACTTCCTGACTGTTAGAGCAGTACGACAATGGAACCAGTTACCTAGGGAGGTTGTGGGCTCTCCCACACTAGAGACCTTCAAGAGGCAGCTGGACAAGCATCTGTCAGGGATGCTTTAGGTGGATTCCTGCACTGAGCAGGGGGTTGGACTCGATGGCCTTGTAGGCCCCTTCCAACTCTGCTATTCTATGATTCTATGATCATAGGAACATTATACAGAATCAGACCATTGACTCATTTAGCCCAACAGCCCTCAACACTATCACCGCTGACTTGGTTGGACTCGATGGCCTTATAGTCCCCTTCCAACTCTACTATTCTAGGATTCTATGGGTATTGTTAGTACGCTGCAGTTTCCTTGATCTTCTCCCTATCAGGTCTTAGGGCCAAAATGTCCATCTCTTAGCAGCCTCCCTCAACATGGTACTTTCTAGATGTGTCAAAATACATCTCCCAGTGCCAGCTCCAGGACTTTGAAAGCCCTTTTGCAAGATGACCTCAATGCCCCCCCTCAGTGAGTCTGTCATCTCACGGCATTGTCACCTGCTAGGGTGACCATATGCAAAGGAGGACAGGGCTCCTGTATCTTTAACAGTTGTAGAGAAAAGGGAATTTCAGCAGGCATCATTTATATATATGGAAAACCTGGTGAAATCTCCTCTTCATCACAACAGTTAAGGTGTAGCTGCCCTGCCCGCTTTTGTATCTGGTCACTCTAGTTTAGCTCCTGGAGCTTTAACTGTTGTGATGAAGACAGACTTTCACCTGGTGCTGCATGCATACAAATTATCACTTGCTGAAATTCTCTTTTCTTTACAACTGTTAAAGATACAGGAGCCTTGTCCTCCTATTTATATGGTCACCCTACACAGTAGTCAACCCACTGCTCACTGGAAACTGACAAGTAGAACGTGAGTGCAATAGCAGCTGATGTACTTAGGCATAATGCCTCTGATACCGGAGGTAACATATAAGGTGACCATATGAAAAGGAGGACAGGGCTCCTGTATCTTTAACAGTTGCATAGAGAAGGGAATTTCAGCAGACGTCATTTGTATATATGGAGAACCTGGTGAAATTCTCTCTTCATCACCACAGTTAAAGCTGCAGGAGCTATACTAGAGTGACCAGATTTAAAAGAGGGCAGGGCACCTGCAGCTTTAACTGTTGTGATGAAGAGTTATCAAGGCAAGTATATACAGCTTTCTTTATTCCTTCCCTCTTCATCCTGTCTTGTAGTTACTCATTTTGCCTGGGGTGGGGAATTCCTCAGTCCTAGCAATAGGGAGGCCATGCATTGATTTCATACCTCTCATCATGCTCTGTGGTTCCTTTTCTTTCACCTTCTCTTGGTTTCCTGAAGGGGGACACTCTGGAATGCCACCTTGTTGGTCCTTAAAGTCCTGCTTCCTGGTTGTGGAACATGCCCTCAGCCTTCCCACAGAAGAACTTTGTCATGGCCCCTTCAGCTACACTCAGTACAGAGTGAGGAGGACACCAAGCACTGGTCCAGATCAATCTCCACCGTCACCACCCATTTAGATATGGTGCCACTCCTGTATCACTTCTCCCTCGTTTTTTAATCTAGTGAAGCAGAGCAGCCAAAAGTAGGGGTGTGCACGGACCCCCTGCTCCGCTTCACTTCCAGATCCACGATTTGCGGATCGGGCCGCTTCGCTCCGCCCTCGCTCCGCCCATGCCCGCTCCGCTCCGCTGCGGAGCTCCGGATCCAGATCGGAGCTCCGTTTTCCCCCCCCATAGTCTTGCATTAAGCTAAAAAAGTATACAACTTTTTTTCTGTGAAAGTTAGAAACCTCACATTTGGCACCATGACACCTCATGGAGGTATACACATGCACGCCAAGACTCAAGGCAATCCCATCATCCCCTGAATTTTGGGGAATTTATGAAAATTGGGCACCCCATTCACACCCCTTTCAATAGCTCCGTCAATTTGCACGTTAAAAACCTCAAACTCGCCACCATGATAGCTTATCCAGGGACACACACACACACCCAGACTCAAGGCAGTCCCATCATCCCCTGATTTTTGGGGAATTTATGAAAATCCAACACCCCATTCACACCCCTTTCGATAGCTCCGTCAATTTGCACGTTAAAAACCTCAAACTCGCCACCATGATAGCTTATCCAGGGACACACACGCATGCCCAGACTCAAGGCAGTCCCATCATCCCCTGATTTTTGGGGAATTTATGAAAATCCAACACCCCATTCACTTCCCTTTCGATAGCTCCGTCAATTTGCACGTTAAAAACCTCAAACTCGCCACCATGATAGCTTATCCAGGGATGCACACGCACGCCAAGACTCAAGGCAGTCCCATCATCCCCTGATTTTTGGCGGGGCTTAAACCTGCAGACATCTCAATGGGGTCATTTCAAAGGAAATCCCAACATGCCATGAATTGGGGAGTAGAGATAAACCTATATGAATCTTCTTCCACACTTGAAAAATGGATTTGGAACTTCCAAAACTCCAAGTGAGAGCAGGAAGGACTTCTCCCCTGAGTCAAAGCCAGACACACACAACATCCCTGCGAGGCGGGAAGGGGAGGAGAGAGGGAAGGCAGGCAGGCAGCAGACATTTCTGGGGGCATAAGGAAGTGAGCCAAGGATAAGCCAGTAATGCATATAAAATGGAATAAATAAATAAATAAACAAAGGAGGGGTGGAATTAAAAGCAGCAGTGTTGCTGAATAAACAACAAGAAGAACTTTTTTAAAAAGGCTATATCCGTCTTTTACCAGCAATAGGGGGACGTGCCCAGGGGAGGGGGAAGCAGCTGCCAGTTCAACTCATGAAAGCCATTGCTTCACCACGAGAGCTGAGGAGCAGAGCTCTCACTTCAACTCATGACAGGCATTGCTCCACTGGGTTACTCTCTTTGGAGGGCTCTAATTGCCCTCCAAGTACAGGAGAGAGTGAGGGCACGTCCACATGGGATGCCCTAGGGGAGCTCATCCCCTTGCACCACATCTTTTCAGTTGTTCCCCAAAGTTAGGGTGGGTAGCAGTGCTCTTTTATTATTGGCTTAGTATATGATTTCAGGTTGTGTTTGTGCATTTGGTGGGGCTACTGTTTTAAAAAACACTGGGAAAAGTCTGTTCAGACTAAGAAAGAGAAGTTCCCAGAATCCCAAGTTACCCATTTTGCCTATCCCCTCCTCCAACTTTGGGATCATGTGATCATGACCAGGAGTTGACTTGCCCCTCAGCCCTTCGGAAAAGGTATTTTTCCGCCGGTTTTAAAAAAAATTCTAGCACATGAACCGCAGCACGCAGAGAGCTGAGAGTAGTCTCAAAATGACCCCCATCCATGACTCTCCAAGCACAAGAATTTTCAGAAAGATAGCTTCAAAAACAACACAGTTATCCCCCTTTCTTTTCCGCAATGCAATCCTATGGGCGAAATGTTTCAAGATGGCGATCGGATCGGACCGCGGAAACCGGAGCGCTCCGAAAATGGGCGCTTCTCTTCGCCTTGCTTCTAGGGGTCCGCGGTTCGCTTCTACTCCGCCTCTGGGCAAGGCGGAGCAGGCCAATTCACTCCTGCTTCTGCGCTTCTAATCGGAGCGGAGCACATGCCTAGCCGAAAGTCTCCAATTCAATCTTCCCTCCTTCATGGGCTCTCCAAGAGGCCTTATTTATTCATTAAAATATTAATATCCTACCGTGTCCATTCTTAGGAGGCCCACGGGAAGCCCCAACCAGCCTCAGTTTCCTCCATCTACAACATGGGAATAACAAACCAGGCCAACCTTGCTGAGAGGAATACTGAGAGAATTCATGTGCGGTACTTTGAACCTTCTGAAGTGTTATAAATGCTATGTATTTATGACTATTTCACACACACCAGAGCTGGCATCAAGGGTAGGCATAGTTGGGCACCTGCTGAGGAACCACATCCCAGTAGGGGCTTACTAACAAGAACCCCCTAGCGTTGTTCCTCCTCTTCTCCCTTGCAACCTGCTTGCTCATCTGCCTCTCCCTCTATCTCGGACACTTGTGATGGTAACAAGGCCCCCATCTATACGACAACGGGATTGCTCCTCATTGAATATAAACCCGAATTTTCATAGATTTGAGTCTAGGCAATGAGCGTCACACTGCAGCAGCAACAGCGATATATCTCCTGAATTTACTGCTAGACTATGCATTCATATGAGAGCCCTTGCAGAGAAAACTTACTCTGGTGGGCGTGTGCCTTTTTTTTGGTAGTGCAGTTATTAATGCACACATACGCACATACGAGGCTACCAAATCCTAAAGCTTCATCTGCGGAGCTCCGCAGATTCATATAAGAGAAAGAACGGAGCGGAAGGAACGAGGTAGCAGAGGAGGATGCGAGAGGGGGACTGAACACATCTCCTCCCTCTGGCTGCCCATTCTCCCTTGTTTTAATTTTTACATATAAGCTCTATCTGTGGAGCTCCGCAGATGCATATAATTAAAAATGAAAACAGGGGAAGGAACGAGGCAGCCAGAGGTGGGAAGGTGGGAAATTGGCCAATCATTTTGTCCTGCCCTCAAAGCTACACCCACATTTCAAAATTCAATTTAACTCCCCCAACGACACATAACTATGATGCGGTGCAAACTCAAAGGTTGATCTAACAGCTGCGGTAAATCGCAACTACGAACCTGCGCACTTTCCGGTTAAAAAACCGGCGCTGCAGCGAATGGGCGGCTGTGTCATGTGTCCTGAAATGCGAATCTGCATGTTTAGGTTGGGGTAAAGAAGCCGTATAGACATCCCCAGGGAGGACCAGTAGATGCCTCTGCCTTCTTGCCCGTTGGCTCTCTGCCTGTCAAGCAAGCAAGTGGTAGCAATGATTACAAAGAGGATAAGGAGCAAGATCATCAGGTGACAAGGACAGCGACACAGTAGACTCACTGAGGGAAGGCCCCCCCACAGAAGGTGTCTTGCTCAAGGGCCTTCAAAAAACTCAAAGCGGCACTGACACTCACGGAAATCCCAAACAACTTGATAAATATGAGTAGAAAAATATCTCTCTAGAGGAGGAGAGGTCAATGATTATTAATATCGCTATTTGTCATTTATTTGAAATTAGCTTAATAGTTTCAAACCTGATCACTATAATTAGATTACGGCAACGCGCTCTACGTGGGGCTGCCTTTGAAGACAGTTCAGAAGCTGCAGCTTGTACAAAATGCAGCGGCCAGATTGACACCCGGAACCAGAAGGCTTGAACATATAAGATCAATTCTGGCCCGCCAGCATTGGCTGCCTATACGTTGCCGAGCCCAATTCAAGGTGCTGGTTTTGACCTATAAAACCTTACACAGCTTAGGACCACAATACTTAATGGAACGCCTCTCCCTAAATGAACCTACCCGCTCACTGCGCTCTACATTTAAGGTTCTCATCCGGGTGCCTACTCCGAGGGGAGCTCGGAGGATGGCAACAAGGGAGAGGGCCTTTTCAGTGGTGGCCCCCCAATTATGGAATGATCTCCCCGACGAGGCTCACCTGGCACCAACATTGTTATCTTGTTAGCCAGGTTAAGACCTTCCTCTTCTCCCAGGCAGTTAACAACATGGGCTGAGTTTGTTTGTTTCTAACTGACCCCAGAATAGCCGTTTTTATAAGGATACTGTTGTTTTTATGCTTTTTATGTTTTTAAACTTTGTATATTTGTTTTTAATGTTTACTGTTTTTAACTTTTGTAAACCGTCCAGAGAGCTTCGGCTATGGGGCAGTATATAAACGTAATAAAATAAATAAATAAATAAATAGTATAAAGTTTTCATTGTGAGACAAAAGGGGGGGGAGTTTGAGGGAGAAATTAATGTTATGGAAATACCTCACTGACCTCAGGACCTGTTTTTGGCTCATGTCAGCCTCTTTCTCACACACACAAATTATTTACATGTTGTGTAATATTACACACACACACACACACATATATATATCTATAATAAGCTTTGGGGGAAGCTGGGTTTCCTCAGCAGAGAGTCTGTGAGGTGAAGCAACAACGCTTTCTCCTTGATTGTTCAATACCGCCCAGATGCAGTATAATTCCCCCAGGGATTATTTTTAGCCTCCGAGGAAATGACACTGCACACTTCTACTTCCTGATTCCTTCAGGGAAGCCACCGGATGACACCACAGTCCTGAAGAGTCAGGATGGAGAGCAGGCTCATGGAAATTAGTGCCCTATAACTTCCCCATGGCCTGTCTCAACCCTGGCTTCTCCCAAACTTTGAAAGGAAGTACTAAATTAGAATAGCCAATGCATTAATAAATATGCAAGGATCTCACTTACAGGCTTGGTAAGAATTATCAATCGCAAAATACAAACTCACAGAATGCCCCTAAAAGGGGGGGGGGATTCGCTCCTTTGGTTCCTGCCAAGTCATACATATCTGTGGAGATTTGAAGACCGGGGTGGGTGGGAATCCCTCATTTTTTCAAGTTCATTTGTTTGTGTCCAAGCCCTTCACATCTTCAGAATCCATAGAATTCAGTGAAGACCAAAGTCTACCTCTTTGCCACAAGATCTTCATCTGGAGCCAAATTATAAATGAACCTCAAAACAAATCCTTTGCAAAAGACCTTTGCAATAACACTGTTCATCGTTGTTGGGTCGGTTCAACTGCATACCAATTGCATTCATTTAATTAGCTTGTTATTGTACTTGTTTGATTGTGTGTCAATAAGGGGAATCATATTGGTTGGATCCAAGATTTAACTTCCTCAAGAGGAAGGAACCTTCTACAACTGGACAGGCTTCTCTGGAGGAGGGTCCTTCTGCCAGATTCTTTGGGATCCCCCCCGCCACACACACACCACAGCTCACCCATTCAACAGGGTCTCCCAGGGGGCTAGAAATACTGCCACACAAAGGAGGGGTGGGGGAGTCCACTTCTGCCAGCACAGTTGATCCAGCACAAATGTGGATCCTACCCGTGGTATAGATTGTAGGTACAGATTGACCATGTTACTGGGAACTAGGCAGAAGTTATGTGGAGAGTGTGAAATATCTGTCTATCTTGTATAGCACCATGCACATTGATGGTGCTCACACAGGCTCTCCCACTTTCATATATATATATATATATATATATATATATATATATATATATTAGGGTGACCATATGACCGGATTTGCCCAGGAGGGGGAGGGGAAATCCGGAATTTTTTTCCAAAGAGCAGCTCTAATGGGAATTAACAAAAATGCTTATAACTCCATCAGTTTTTAAGATAAAGACATGAAATTTGGCCCAATGGTAGCTCTTAGGAAGGGCTTTAGTCACACCAAATTTGAAACAGATCCATTCATTCATCCATTGATTTTTTAGGATTTTTTAAAAAATTGAGGTTTCAAAATTATTATTTTTTAAATCATCATTTTTAAAGATAAAGGGATGACAATTTGCACCATGATAGGATTTAGGTAGAGCTTTAGCCACACCAAATTTGAAACAGATCTGTTCATCCATTGATTTTTTAGGAATTTTTTAAAAATTGAGGTTTAAAATTATTATTTTTAAAACTGTCATTTTTAAAGATAAAGAGCTGAAAGTTGGCACCATGATAGCTTTTAGGTAGCGCTTTAGCCATACCAAATTTGAAACAGATCTGGGGGCAGTAGCAAACCCTGTTAACAACAGCAGCAGCTTGCAATAAGTGAAGATACAGTCAGAAAAGATATTTGAGGGAAGGGGAGAATGTAACACACAGAGTATAGCAAAAGCTTCAAAGTACAGCAAAACCTACAAAAGTTAATGTGAGTGAAGTTAATTTCAGATACATTGAATCTCTCACTTGTTCTTTATTTCAGTGATTTTAACATTAAGATGTTATGTAGAACAGATTTGTCTTAAATGTGTGCTGTAAAATCAGACATGTGACCAAGGCTATGTTCGGGTGGGCACGCCCCCTTGGTGCTGGACACGCCCCCTTGGGGGGGGCGACCATGTTGTCCTCCTTTTTGGTTTCCAAAATATGGTCACCCATTTACTGCATATATAGGGTGACCCTGTGAAAAGGAGGACAGGGCTCCTGTATCTTTAACAATTGTACTGAAAAGGGAATTTCAGCAGGTATCATTGTTATACATGCAGCACCTGGTAAAATTACCTCTTCATCACAACAGTTAAAGCCACAGGAGCCCTGTCCCTGTGACCAGATACAAAAGAGGGCAGGGCTCCTGCACCTCATTCCAAATCCCTGGATGAACTCACTCAGTGGTTTCATATTGATGTTAAACAGCTTAGGAGACACAGAATAAAGCCCTGCATGTCACAACAGCACAAGTACTATGAAGACAAACAATAGTATCCCTTCTAGAAATAGCCATCCAGAAGAAACAGAACCACAGGAGCACAGTGTCTCCAATCCAAAGGATACCATGGTTGTAGGGGTGAACAGATAAATCTATTTGTGGTGCATGCCATGTCGTTTTTGCATGTGTTCAATCATATATCTGTTCTGTCCTGCAGTTTAAACACACACACACTTGTATTTCCTGATAAAATATACAATTTGTTACAATTTCCACCTAAAATATGCATTTGGCTACACATTTCCCCCTAAAATACACATTTTTGTACACATTCCCCCTAAAATACACATTTTTGTACATATTTCTCCCCTAAAACACACTTTCTGTATGCATTTTTCAGCCGAGAACTGCATCATAATATTCAGCCAAGTATGTGGTCTGAAGATTAACAGCATTCTAATCCACATAATAGTCTAAGAAGTGTAAATTGGGTCAGTTCTCTTTAAAAAGTGGACAGAACGAAATCCTCCAGTATTCCTACAGGGCCAAAAGCATCAACAGCCGACAGGTCCAGGGGAATTAGCAAGAGCACACTCCCCTTCTCCTTCTACGGTTCCTCCCAACATCACCAAGACAGTTTCAGTGCTAAAACAGTCATAAATCAGAGTAAAATTTATCCAAGAATTCTGGGAGTAACCACCACCTGCTTGAGCATCTGGCCAAAAAAAAAAAAAAAGAGAGAGAGAAAAGGCTGGCGAGGAGCCAACAGTTGGAACAAGTTCAAGGAAGGCTTCTTTAGGAGTGTTCTCACAACCAAAGAGGTGTTGAACATTTCTTGGACTCAGCCAGTTATCCCCGCTCCTGTAAGGTGTTAAGAACCTGGAGGGGGAAGGAATAAATAAACAGCTGGTAGTAGTGTGACCCTATGGAAAGGAGGACAGGGCTCCTGTATCTTTAACAGTTGTATAGAAAAGGGAATTACAGCAGGTGTCATGTCTATGTGTAACCTCTATGGGGCAGATGGTTTAGTCCCTTGGGCGGGGCTCTCACTCAGAGGGGAGAGCTAGAGAAGAAGCAGCAGAAAGAAAGAGAACCAGTTCTGCTGAAACCTGAATGTTATGAGAATTCTGTTTAATTATAAGCCCTTATCACCTTGTATAAGGTAAACTGAAATGTTAATTGTGTACAGTAGCATTTCAAGGGGGTGAGGAATCTTTTTTTTTTGTATTGATATTTGTACTAATTATATTATTGCAGCGCTAATACTCTGAACTGTTTTGTTGCTCCTTGGGCATTGCCCTGGGATATAAAAGTTGAAAAAGTCTACAAAAAAGGACTCCCAGAGTACTCGGGGCACTACGCAGGACTGAGCTGCAAGCAAGAGATCCATGTTTTTTTGTTGTTGTTGCACAAAGAAGGACCGATTGTGACATATTTCTGTGTTTGAATGTTTATTAAGACATGTTTTGTTATAGATATATTTATATATGAATGTTTATTAAGACATGTTTTGTTAAAGATTTGCAAGTTTGTTCTAATTAAGCCCTGTAGAACCCACACTAGGAGAAATGTACCTGCCCTAAGGTCATCCTCAGGGGTCCTTCTCCGCGAGCCCCTGCCAGAGGAAGTGAGGCAGGTGGCTTCCAGGAGGAGGGCCTTCTCTGCTGTGGCACCCTGGCTGTGGAATGAGCTCCCTAAGGAGGTTCGCTTGGCACCTACATTAGATTCTTTTAGATGCCAGGTGAAGACCTTTATATTCACCCAGTATTTTAACAGTCTATAAATTAATTTGAACTTGCTGTTTTAAATTTGTATTTTAAGTTTGCATTTTTGCATTGCTGCTGTTTTTATCTTGGTTGTGTTTTTATATTGTATTTTATATTATGGTTTTATACTGTTTTATACTTTGAATGTTTTTAATTTTTGTGAACTGCCCAGAGAGCTCCAGCTATTGAACGGTATAGAAATGTAATTAATAAAATAAAAATAATAAAGAAATAAATTATATATGCATGCAGCACCTGGTGAAATTCCCTCTTCAGCACAACAGTTCAAGTTGCAGGAGCCCTACCTTCTTTTGTATCTTGTCACTCTAGCTTCGCTCTTCAGCTTTAACTGTTGTCATGAAGAGGGAATTTCACCAGGTGCTGCATGCATACAAATGACACCTGCTGAAATTCCCTTTTCTATGCAATTGTTAAAGATACAGGAGCCCCATCCTCCTTTCTGTATGGTCACCCTAGCTGGTAGTGCGCAGTCCTCCAACTGCCTTGTCCACATCCCCAGGCCTCAATAACTGAAATGCATCTGATAAAACTGGACTGGGCCATGCTCCAGATGCCTCCACTGACGGCAGTCTAGAAGTAGTGAGGGCCAAGTCGAGGTGGATACGAGTGATTTTGTCCTCTAAGTAAACAGGTCGCACCTGGCCTACAAAGGTACTATAAGATCGTTTCATGGGCTACATTGAAGAAGGCCCCAGTGTTATGTTAGATGGTGCTGTGTGGGTGAGAAAGCATGACTGCCACAGGGTATGCTCCAAGTTTTCTACAACTTTCTTTAAAATCTTTTCAAGCAATCCTATTCTCAATCTCAGCTTAAAAGCGGAATAAGAATAATAATTTAATTCAATATGAGAGAGAGAGAGAGAGAGAGAGAGAGAGAGAGAGAGAGACCAGAGTTAAGGCCAGTGCCATCTTAACAGATGGGCATGCTGGGCAGTTGCCTGGGGGCCCCACGCGCATAGGGGCCCCATGCTAATCTATGCACAGACCAGAATTTAACACTAATTTTTGTTTTTCAAGTTCAAGGCTCATGTTATATTGCACAAAAGTTTGTATTGATTAATCTTTGCTGTACAGCTTGTTCTTTTTAATGTCAAAACACTGATTTTGTTGGAGGTACCAATAAATATAAGTTTATTTTATCGATAATTTACATTTTTATTCCTGTGAGTGGTTGTGTAGGCAGGGCTCAGGGCTCTGCTTTGCCCGGGGACCCTATAATGCTGTTAAGACGGCCCAGGTTAAGGCTACCTCATATTGCCTCAAGCAAGCTCCACAAAGCCAGGAAATCAGTAGCTTAGGCAAATGCTTTAACCCTGTGATGTTGTGCAACGTCACAAATTGTGCTTGCTTACAACTTTCTGTTTATGCACCCACATTTTTCCTGGTCTTTCAGGACCAAAACCAGATGGGGAGTGTCTGGGACCAGCGAAGATCATAGAGTAGAATCATAGAATAGTAGAGTTGGAAGGGGACTATAAGGCCATCGAGTTCAACCCTCTGCTCAATGCAGGAAGCCACCTCAAAGCACCCACACAACAACACATGACCAATGGAGGCCAGCTATTTTTATCAGACATTCAGGCTGTGTGTCACTCTTATTTATTTATTTATTTTATTACATATTTATACCGCCCAATAGCTGAAGCTCTCTGGGCAGTTCACAAAAATTAAAAACATGAAGAGCATAAAAACAACCAACAATTTAAAAATACGAATACAAAATACAATATAAAGGGACTCATGTCCCTTTCTGTCTCTATGGTAGGCCAGTAGGCCCTTAGTCAGACATCACTGTAGGCCCAAGGGACATGCTGAGAGGCATGGAGCATGAATAGGTGTTTTTATAAGGATACAGTTGTTTTAATGCTTTTTATGTTTTTAAACTTTGTATATTTGTTTTTAATGTTTACTGTTTTTAACTTTTGTAAACCGCCCAGAGAGCTTCGGCTATGGGGTGGTATATAAATGTAGGGTGACCATATTTTGGAAACCAAAAAGGAGGACAACATGGTTGGCCCCCAAGGGGGCGTGTCTAGCACCAAGGGGGCGTGCCCACCCGAACATAGCCTTGGTCACATGTCTGATTTTACAGCACACATTTAAGACAAATCTGTTCTACAAAATAATTTCAAAACCTCAATTTTTAAAAAATTCCTAAAAAATCAATGGATGAATGGATCTTTTTCAAATTTGGTATGGCTAAAGCTCTACCTAAAACCTATCATGCAAAGTTTCATCTCTTTATCTTTAAAAATGATGATTTTAAAACCTCAATTATTAAAAAAATTCCTAAAAAATAAATGGATGAACGGATCTGTTTCAAATTTGGTATGGCTAAAGCTCTACCTTAAACCTATCAGGGTGCAAAGTTTCATCTCTTTATCTTTAAAAATGACAATTTAAAAATAATAATTTTAAAACCTCAATTATTAAAAAAAATCTTTAAAAATCAATGGATGAACGGATCTGTTTCAAATTTGGTATGACTAAAGCCCTTCCTAAGAGCTACCATCATGCCAAGTTTCATGTCTTTATCTTTAAAAGTGACAGAGTTATAAGCATTTTTGTTAATTCTCATTAGAGCTGCTCTTTGGCGGCGGAAGATTGGAAAAATCCAGATTTCCCCTCCTGGATTTGTCGCCAAAAACCCGGACAAATCCGGGCAAAACCGGTCATGTGGTCACCCTAATAAATGCAATAAATAAATAAATAGGTGGGAGCAACAGTAAGGAACTTTGCTGCTAGACATTTAGTGCCCCCTGCTGGCATAGTGTCTCACTGGGACACACGTTTCAGCTCTCTAATGGATGGGCCAGCCCAAAATCATTAGACCCTCTTATTAGCGCAAAAAACCCACGGCGATTACCACCCCAAATAAAATGTGGAGACCTTAAATATAGCAAAGAACATCATATTAAACGCTACTCTTCCTGCGGTGGCGTTAGGAGGATGCAATAAAAGACTTCTTTGGCAGAAGCAGTGAATTCTGAAAGTCTGCCTTAAAACTGTACATTGAAAGGTTTTGGGAAATTTGGCACCATATTCTAAGGGTCAGGATGGTGTAGTGGTTAGCACGCTGGACTTCAGCTAAGAGGGCATCTTAGTTCAAAACCCCTGTAGAATGCCTGAACAAAGTTTTCTGTTTCCGCTGTTTTGAAATGCGGTAATTAAAAAAAAAAACCTTCTCCTTTTCTGCAACTAAGAAAGGAAGTCTCCACGTATAACAGGGATACAAGCAGCAGTTAGAACGGGGTCGGGGGGAGCCAAAATACAAAAAATACCAGCATAATTTAGCTTGAAGCACTTACTGCCAGTAACTAAGCCTTAGGAGAAACATGTCAACTTTTTAGGATGCAAGAAAAGCACACAGAAGCCAGGAAACCACCAAACGATCAGGGGAAAGGGATTGGGGCCATCTAGGGAACACTAGAGGGCCTGATTTGAACCCCAAGCAGGGTGGCTTTGTCCCATGGGCCTGAGATTCAACAACCCCGCCTTAATTTTACTCTCTCTTTTTTGTTTCACTTTGAATAGTCCTTGGGGCACATTTTACACTCAAATTCTACCCATGCTACTGCAAAGTTATATTCCCAAGAGGTTTGAGCCTGCCTTTTTAAAATCGGGAGGGGGCGTTTTTTAGGTGTTTGGGGATGCCCCGCAAATTTTTGAGTCATGTTAAAAGTTATCTGTATAAAAAGAAGACCCAGGACACTGAATTATGAGGCGGTGGTGGAAATAAAGGGAGATTTGGGGGTTCTTTGTGGGGGGAATCCCTGAAGTTCGCCTTTGGTCCAGGATTTCCACATCCCCGCTTGCTCTAAAGCCCATGCTCGCATGTGTTGCTGTTTTGATCAAGGGGCCTGGAATGATCTCTTAAATCCCATTTGTCAGTCTTTTCTGGGTCACCCTACTGATTTTTTTTAATGATTTTATTACTTCAGAGCTCGGATAAGTCAATTACTGAGCAAGCGGCCAAATTTCTGGACATGGCTATTTCTATCAGATCCACTATGACGAATTGTCCTTTTAAAGTTAAATGAATGTTCTATCCTATGTATGTAACTTATTTTGTGAGCTGGAATGGCCTATTGACTGCAATGAAGATTTGTTGTGGTGTCTAAAGCTTATTGATTTGGGACAAGTCAGTCTTTCGGACGTACCTACCACACAGGGTTGTTAGGAGGATAAAATAAGATAACCCTCACAAATGCCGTTCTGAGTTCCTCAGAGAAGTCTGAGATGAAATGTGACCAATAAGTACTTCATTCCCCGAAATTGCTGCCACCTCACATGCAGCGTCTTGATTGCATGAGTACGCTATTAGCCAAGGGGAGAAAAAAATATTGTATTTTAGATCTAATAAAATTGTATTAACCAGTTGCTGCTGTGGCACTTTTGTTAAGTGTCATGGCAGGTGGAGGAACCTCTGTCACCCACAGTCCAGTCACTGTCATCCCCACTTGCAACTCTGCCATGCCGTACCCTGCCCACAGTCACCTGAGAGGGGACAGCTTGAGGATCTTCCTGGCCAATAGGATCTAGGACCTCTGCCCTGTGTTTCAACCCTACCGGCGCCAGTGGCTATATTTTATGAAGGAAGAGCTTGGTAGGTACGGAAAAGGTGGGAGAAAATGAAGAAGGGAAGTAATTATACTATTTGGGTTATTTGATGGGCAAAGGAGCCCTTTATACTTGTCTATATTAGTCTGATTTTTTAAAACAACAACACCCCACTGCATTTAGGCCCTTGACACTTTTGCCCCCTTGTGTCCATATTTATATATTTAGTTTGGTTTTTAAATTAGTGGTCTGCATTTAAGTCTTTGACACTCTTCCCCCTGGTGACCATACTTATACATGTTTGTTCTATTTTCAAAATGGTGCCCTTGTATTTTCTTGTCATTCTTGCCCTCTAGTGGAAATTAGCCATGTTGCACCTCATCTCTTCGAAGGCTTAAAATTGCCCCCGTTGTCATCTAAAAGGAGCTCAGTTCACGGCAAGTGAAAGCAAGCTATAGAGTGCGCTAGCATAGGGGGGAAAAAAACCACCGTTTTGTTGTCTGTTCATTGTCTGGCCCTGTTCAGAAGACACCTTAAACCATGGTTTTAACCACGGTGATTAAGCCAGAAAGACAGGCTCTGTTCAGAAGACACCTTAAACCATGGCGAATAAAGCAAAAAGCCTTATTCACCGTGGTTAAAACCATGGTTTAAGGTGTCTTAACACAGCCTGGCTTTCTGCCTTAACCATCATGGTTAAAGCCATGGTTTATGGTGTCTTCTGAACAGGGCCATGTAGAAATGGTGGTGATGTCAGGGCAAGACTTTGCAGAGATGTCTGAGCCACCACCTAGCAGAAAGAGCAGGAAACCCCCCCACACACACACACACATATGAAGCAGGGCTGGCTTACCACATTTTAAAACAATAAAAGCACAATCCTATGCATGTTTAGAGGGGGGGATGGAATCCCACAACTCCCGGCGTGGGAGTGGAATGCTGGGAGTTTTAGGATTCCCCCCACCCCCGTCTAAACATGCATAGAATTGCACTCTAAGTGAGATAACACACATTGTTACCTAAAGAGCCAGCAAGACTGTGAAGACCAGGCATTAAAATGACTGAACTGCACCACTGTGTAGAAATAGGATTAGGGATGGAACTGGGTACAGGTTTTCCTTCTGCTTTCTCCAGACATCGCTGAGGATCAGTGGAGGCTGGCGGCTCCAATGTCAGTGGGGCTATGAATCCGTTCTGGGTTTCAGTCAGAACCTGTAACAACTCTGAAGAAGCTATCCAAGGTGCTGAACCCAAGGTTCAGCACCTTGGATAGCTCCTTTAGCGTTCTTACTGGTTCTGGCTGAAACCCAGAACAGATTTACAGCCCCACTGACATTGGAGTCACCAGCTTCCACTGCTTAGACTAGAAGTTGTTTACAAACCTAACCATCCCTGATTAATGGCCCTATGAAAGACTTATTCTCCTCTCACTTTACAGGTCACAGAACTGCCTTTAAGTAGAATGAGAATCACAACTATTTTATTTTCTGCCTTCCCTGCCAGGTAGAAATTCAACAGGTGCAGCCACTGGCAGTAAATGCTCTAGAAACTGCTCTAGTTCCCTCCCTATCTGCTAAAGTTCTCCCACAACACCAGGGAAGCACAGTCTGTGCCAGGGTGACCATACGAAAAGGAGGACTGGGCTCCTGTATCTTTAACAGTTGTATAGAAAAGGGACCTGGTGAAATTCCCTCTTCACCACAACAGTTAAAGCTGCAGCTGCCCTGCCCATTTTTGTGTCTGGTCACTCTAGGCAGGGCTCCTGCAGCTTTAACTGTTGTGATAAAGAGGGAATTTTATCAGGTGCTGCATGCATACAAATGACACCTGCTGAAATTCCCTTCTCTATACAACTGTTAGATACAGGAGCCCCGTCCTCCTTTCTGTATGATCACCCTAGCTGGTAGTGCGCAGTCCTCCAACTGCCTTGTCCACATCCCCAGGTCTCAATAACTGAAATGCATCTGATAAAACTGGACTGGGCCATGCTCCAGATGCCTCCACTGACGGCAGTCTAGAAGTAGTGAGGGCCAAGTCGAGGTGGATACGAGTGATTTTGTCCTCTAAGAAATTAAGAATTTCAGCAGGTGTCATTTGTATGCATGCAGCACCTGATGAAATTCCCTGTTCATCACAACAGTTAAAGCTGCAGCTGCCCTGCCCATTTTTGTGTCTGGTCACTCTAGGCAGGGCTCAGGTGCTGCATGCATACAAATGACACCTGCTGAAATTCCCTTTTCTCTGCAACTGTTACAGATACAGGAGCCCTGTCCTCCTTTTCACATGGTCACCCTAATATGGACACAAGATGGAATGAGGTTCAAGGTGGAATTTGGGGACTTATGGGACTTATAGTCAAAAATGTCTGGAGGGCACCAGGTTACCTACCCCAGGTTTAACTTTTATAGCCCTAAGTGGCTAGAGACCTAATAGACTACATCGTCCTATGTGGGGGCGGGGAACCACAGTCTCAGGGGCTAAATTAGGCCCTCCTGAGGCCCCAATCTGGCTAGGATGACCATATGGAAAGGAGGACAGGGGCTGTAGAGAAAAGGGAATTTCAGCAGGTGTTATACATGCAGCCTTGCCCTCTTTTGTACCTGGTCACTCTAGTATAGCTCCTGCAGCTTTTACAGTTGTGATAAAGAGTGAATTTCACCGGGTGCTCCATGCATAGAAATGACACCTTCTGAAATTCCCTTTTCTATACAACTGTTAAAGATGCAGGAGCCCTGTCCTCCTTTCCATATGGTCACCCTAGTTTGGCCCCGAGGGCCAATTCTAGGGTATGCTGGGATCAGTCTTGCACACATATACAGAGAGAGCTTCGGTAGTGGGGTGGTATAGAAATTTAATAAATAAATAAATGCACATACATACATACATACATACATTCACACACAAACATAATTCTCATCAAAATGGCCATTTCCCCACCAACCATAGCTCAATTCTATGCATGTGTACTCTGAACTAAGCCCAAATGCAACAGCTGTTAGGCATGCAAAGCACAGCTTAATCGTAAAATTTAAAGCTGAGATCTCCAAGATGGCGCCCACCAGACTGACTCCCTGCTTCTACTGATTCTTTTTTTTAATTTCTTATGATTTTTTTTTTTTTTTTTTTTTTTTTTTTGGTAATCAAGTAAACTGTTTTTAAATTCGGAGGCTGCATCCAGAGCCATTTTTATTTGGGTTCAAAAGAGTTATTTTTGCGTTCTGGAGCTCAGACCCCACTGCTGCCTTGTGCTTGACTTCTTGGGCAAGTTACTTTTCTTTTCGTCTCACCCATTTGCCTTCTGGAAAATGAATGTTTTGCAGCCAGCCACAGTCACCAGGGCACCTATTTTCTGAATGGGCAAGTCCCCCGTGGCAACCATTTGGGGGGAGTGCTACAACATTCTAGAAATGCCAAATGTGCCCACTGACCTGAAAAGGGGTGTGGGTGGGGTGGGGTGGGGTTCATTTAAACGTATCTAAACCTTAAGTACCCAGCAGGCTGTTTGAAGTTTAACAATCTTTAAATCACCCCTCTCTCCAATCACTGATCAGAGATCCAGGGCTTCTAGGGTGACCATATGGAAAAGAGGACAAGGCTCCAGTATCTTTAACAGTTGTCTAGAAAAGGTTATTTGAGCAGATGTCATTTGCATGCATGCAGCACCTGGTGAAATTCCCTCTTCATCACAACAGTTAAAGCTGCAGGAGCCCTGCCCTCTTTTGTATCTGGTCTCTCTAGCTGGGGAATGCTGGGAGTTGTAGGACATTTTTTTCTGTCTAAACCCATGTAGGCTTAAGTCCAGGATCTAAAATGACCTAGCTGCATCACTAACTAGGCAACACTTTTGCCCAAGGCCCCCACAAACCTGAACCCAATCACCCGTTTTTCTCTCTTACTTGAGAATCCGTTGCCAGGAGGATATCGCCTTTATCAGAGCTTCTCTACATTTTTTTTTTTAAAAAAAACCACTGCCTTACTAGGGCTTTCTACTTCCACTTTCTTTCTGGGATTATGAGCAGCTGAATTATACTGGTGGCCATGGGTGGCCATGTGGTTTGAATTGAATACTTCCTCTCTCTGCATGCTCCTTTCACATTGCCATCTAGTGGAGGAATTATAGCACAAGGCCAACTTTATACGCTTTTTAGAATAGCTGATTATCCCAGTGTGTTTTTTAAAGTGGGATAAGAGGGGGAATGCATAGGAGATGTCCTGGAGGTTGACAACGTCATCTAAAGGATGTACAAACATCCGTGAATGGCCAATGATGAGCGTGCATTAAATCACTCATGCACAGAAGATTGAAGTCTTCTCCTTGTTATGCTAATTTTCTGCTTGCAGTGAAGTGTGTGGTTTTTTTAAAAAATGTCAAGGATGGGGAATCTGCAGCCCTCCAGATGTTATTGGACTCCAGCTCCTATCAGCCAGCATGGCCAAATGTCGGAGAAGATGAGAGTTGTAGTCCACAAGTTCCCTGCCCATTTCACACAGTAGGGCAGCGAAAAAGGTGCTCCCATGCCTACAATCTGATGTTGCGTTCACATTTTACCACCTCAGAATTCTACCCACCTCGTTCTGATGTACAGCTGGCCTCTACAAGGAGCTAACAAATACAAAGGAAACATCTGGCTGGGACCCTGAGTTGGATCTCCTGAAATGTGATTGCTCAAATGCCATGATCCAGGAAAGAAAGCTGCCTGTTGCATCCTCCGAGAAAACATGAAGGCCTCAAAATGCTGGAAAGACACTCTTGGGCCTTCGCTAGACCTAAGGTTTATCCTGAAATCGTCCCGGGGTCATCCCTGTTCATGTAAATGACACACAGGGCATCCTGGGAGCAAGCAGGGACGACCCCGGGATAAACCTTAGGCCTAGCTAAAGCCTAAGACTCCATTTGAGCCAGACCTAACCAGGGCTCAACAAGCTATGGAACCTTTTCTGGCTGCCAGAGCTCAATCCCTTAACAGAAGTACGAGAAGGAGAAGGAAGACAGCGGAACATAAACAAGAGCACAATACACTCTTCACTATGGAGCTCTGGGGTGAGAAACTGGTAGCCCTCCAGATGTTTCAGGACTGTTTCTGCCATCACCCTTCTCCATTGACCATGCTAGCTGAGTATGATGGGAATCGGAGTCCATTAACATCTGGCAGGTTATAAGTCTCACACCCCTGATGTCGTCGAGTAACTGAGTCAACCAATGGGATTGATAGCGCAACTGGTTTTCACATTGCATAAGAAGAGCCCTGCTGGATCAGACCAAGGGTCCATCTTGTCTAGCCTTCTGTTCACACAGTGGCCAACCAACTGCCCAAGGAGAAACCCACAAGCAGCACATGAGTGCAACAGCACCCTCCCACCCATATTCCCCAGCAACCTGCCTCTGATATATAGCCATCCCCCATGAATTTACCCCATCCTATTTTAAAGCCACCCAAATTGGTGCCTTGCATTACACCTTGTGATTGTGAATTCCAGAGTTAAACTATGTGCTGTGCGAAGAAGTCCTTCCTTTTATCTGTCCTGAATCTCTGATCAATGACCCCATTAGGTTCTAGTATTCTGAGAGAGGGGGAAAAGGTATCCCTATCCACATTCTCCGCACCAGGCATAATTTTGTACACCCTTATCATGTCTTCCTTTACTCGTCACTTTTTTAAGATAAACAATCCCAGCTGTTGTGACCTTCCCTATTCAGGGAGTTGCTCCAGGAGCTTGATCATTTTAGTTGCCCTTTTCGGCACTTTTCCCAACTCTACAATAGCCTCAGGTTAGAGGTGCGTGAGCGTGTTCTATTCAGGGGGAATTATGTGCCAGCACATCTCCTTTTGGACATTAACTGCTGGTTTCAGTTTTGTTGTGAACCTCTGGATAGAGGTTTTAAAACGGAATGGGAAGCGTCATTATGTCCACTCTTAGAAATGACAAATCAGCATATGCAACCTGCAGAATTGTGTAGTAGCGTAGCGTCGCCTGGATTATACCATGTGAGGCTGCAGATGGTAGGAATTAATACTCCCCCGTGGATAAAAATCCCTGCAGATAGAGAAGGTTCATAGAATCATAGAATCGCAGAGTTGGAAGGGGCCTACAAAGCCATCGAGTCCAACCCCCTGCTCAATGCAGGAATCCACCCTAAAGCATCCCTGACAGATGGTTGTCCAGCTACCTCTTGAAGGCCTCTAGTGCGGGAGAGCCCACAACCTCACCAGGCAACTGATTCCATTGTCGTACAGCTCTAACACTCAGGAAGTTTTTCCTGATGTCCAGCTGGAATCTGGCTTCCTTTAACTTCAGCCTGTTATTCCGTGTCCTGCACTCTGGGACTATCGAGAAGAGATCCTGGCCCTCCATCTTAGCTTTTCTCCCAGATATCAGTCCATCCCTCCCACAACCTGAAGTTGTGTTTTCCAGGAAAAGCACTACCATGTGATTTTGTGGAATGTGTCAACTGGCTCTCATTAGCTTCTGTAGAAGCCAGTCGGGTCCATCGCACTGGGGTGTTGTGATTTGTGGGGCTCAGTATGCAATGTCATCTCTTTAAGGTCTGCATCAGTTCCGGGGGTGTACACTAGGGAAGTGCAAGATTCGGATTCTGCCTCAGAAGTCCGACTCTTTGACAGTCATTTCAGAGAGTAGCAGCCAGCTCTTGCACAGCCCTTGAGTCCAGCCACAAAACACCTACAACTCCCAGAATGCCTTGGCAGGGAGGGCGGACAAGGTGAGGAGTGGCATCAGCGAGGAGGAGCAGCATGGGAGAAGCGGAGCGAAGCAGACTGTGAGCGCCCCACAGAGGCCATCTTCTCCTCCGTGCTGGTATTACACCTGAGAGCTGGTGGCTCTCAGGCGACGCCAGCAGCTAAGGGGCGCTTGCAAATGCTGTGGCAACCCATGCAGGGTCTCACGCGGCTGGGTGGGCGACCCTCCAGGATCAGTGGGGGAGAAGCCATGAAGTGCCACATCGCTTCCAGAACCGAGTAAGTCCACCCTCCCTGCCAAGGCATGCTGGAAGTTGCAGGCATTTTGTGGCTGGGCGAGAGCTGACGGCCACTCTGTGAAATGGTCGCCAAAGCCTCAGACTTCTGATGCCGAATCCGAATCTTGCACTTCCCTAGTGTCCACATTATGATGGTTTCCCGCGCCTCAAATAACCAGCGTAAGACAGTCATCAATCATATAAATATTTTTTAATATTATAATTAGAATAAAACACTTAGATACTGTCATTACATAATGAGGACATTTGTTGTTAATAAATAGAACGAGAGGTAGAAAAAAACAGACATGTCTAAGGATGGATGTCTGGCAATCCTTAGTGATTATTGCAAAGTCCCCTTGTCCATTAAAAAGTGCTATAGATAAGATTAACAATAAATAAAAATGCGTAATGCAAAATGTCATGTTCAGCTGTATCTTGCTGGTGGGCAGCAAGAAAACACACTGATAAACACACACACATGCAAACACACACACACACACACACACCAAACCCCACAACAGCAGCCATTTTGCATTTAAAACTCCCAAGGCACTCACAAACTACAGGCAAGGGTGTCATCACAAGGAGACACCAAGAGAAAATCTTCCCGTCCTTTGCATCTTCGACAATGAAATGTACTTTAAAGAAAATTGAGGAGCTGTAAGAAGGAAGGTCAAGTCCTGCATCTGGGATCAATTTTGCAACCCATAAGACAGCATTCAGGATACTGTACCACACTCATGGCCACTGAAAGGTCCCATCTGGATGCTCCATTATGTTTCCAGGCATTTAACAGAAGCACGTTTTCCAAAAGAAAAAGAAAAATAGTCCAATGATGAGTAAAAAATAAATAAAAATCCTATAAGGTTTGCAGGAAACTCCACTTGAGTGTGAATCGGGCTGACATTCCATGATTCCCAACACAAGCAACGTCCAGATTTTGGACTCCCCTGAGAGGTAGCTGAGTGCCCATTTTAGAATGGGAATTGTAGTGAACACGATTGGTGTTGGGGAGAAAGAGGTGGGGATGGGACGATGGAGCCGAAGAGCGTTAGGAACAACTGAGAGCACCTTGGGAGGACAAGGCAAGGGGTCAGTGAAGGAGCACAGACCAACCATTCAGCTCCCCGTCATTGGCTTCCGGTCTCAAATTTCGATCCCTGCCAAATCCACCACCACTTTGAGGTACAGCGCGTCGTCTTTGAGGTAGCTGGGAATCTCGAGGTGGCTGGCAAAAAGGGGGCTCCCGCTGGCCACGTTGAGCCTTTCCCGAGGCTGGTGGAAGGAGGAACAGTGGGGATCTGGAAGGAAGGTCTCAGTCACAGGAGACTTCCTTCGCTTGGGGTCCAGGAGGGTGAAGGTGACCTTTTGCTGGAAGGGCCAGGGAAGGACGTCATCATAGGGCCCCTTGGCCAAGGCAAGGAAGAGTGAAAGATGGCCGCCTTGGCCGATCCCATCTCCATCAGGGTACAGCCGGACGCAGAGGTGGTACCCAAAAGCATGGGTGGCGAAGGCTGGAGAGTAGATGGAGCGCCTCTTTCCGACTTTGGCGTCCTTCAAGAGCTTGGAGAAGTTCTCCACTTTCCACACCAGGACCCCGTCGGTGCTGACCAGCTCGGGAGACGTCGGGCCAGGCTCCTTGGTCCCACGGGGGATGATGTGCGTCTCCCGAGAAGTCCTCAGCATCTTCTCATACTGGGAGCAGCAGCGCTGGAGGGACTTCACTGTGGCCACCTGGCTGGTCAGCTGTCGACGAAGAGACACCACCACCAGCTCCAAGGCCTCCATGCGCAGTTGGACAGCTTCCATGTTCAAGGAAGGATCACCCTAAAGCGGGAGAGATTAGAAGGAAAGTTGTTAATAATAATAATAACAACAACAACAACAACCCACCTTACCCCCAAAACTGGGACTCAAGGCGGCTTTACAAATTAAAACGTGTACAGTTAAAGTTCACATGTGGCAGGAGGGGAAATCCAAGAGGGTGGCACGAAAACCCACACATAGAGGGATTGCTACTATTTCTGCAAGTCACTTCAGGCAATTTACGGGATTCAGCAGCTCAATGGAGCTCTTGAAGAAGGCGCGTAGTATTCAGCATTATTTTGGGATGTAATACAATTGAATTGCTGGGACTTTTGAGTGTAAGGGTGCAATCCTATGCATGCTTAGACAGAAAAAAAGTCCTACAATTCTTTTATTAATTATTATTATTATTATTGCTGCAGTTTTACTTCCTATCGTTAAGCTATTGAGAGAGTTGGAAACCGTTTGCCAACGTACTGCCACAGAGCTTCAGCTATTGGGCGGTATAGAAATGCAATAAATAAATAACTGCAAACCACCCGGAAATCTACAAGTACATCCTGTTCTGCCCATGCTCACAATAGCCCCGTTCAGAAGACACCTTAAACCACGGCTTTAACCACGGTGGTTAAGCCAGAAAATCAAGCTGTGTTTGGAAGACACTTTAAACCATGGCTTTAACCATGGTGACTAAGGCAAAAGGCTTTATGCATTGTGGTTAAAGCCATGGTTTAAGGTGTCTTCTGAACCCGGCCCGGCTTTCTGGCTTAACCACTGTGGTAAAAGCCATGGTTTAAGGTGTCTTCTGAACCCGGCCCGGCTTTCTGGCTTAACCATTGTGGTTAAAGCCATGGTTTAAGGTGTCTTCTGGACCCGGCCCGGCTTTCTGGCTTAACCATTGTGGGAAAAGCCGTGGTTTAAGGTGTCTTCTGAACCCGGCCCGGCTTTCTGGCTTAACCACTGTGGTAAAAGCCATGGTTTAAGGTGTCTTCTGAACCCGGCCCGGCTTTCTGGCTTAACCACTGTAGTAAAAGCCGTGGTTTAAGGTGTCTTCTGAATGGGGCCTTTGTAGATACCGCTCTTTCCCTCAATTTCAGATAATGAACTATCATCCAATTGTGCTGTACATCTATTCAAAATCTCCACGTTCTCCTAACGTTTGCTTCTCAAATCGCTCAGCGCCAGCAACTCTTTCCCCACCTGGCAGGGCTCTCTCTCAAACCCCAGGCCTCGTGGCCTCTTTGTTCGCATCCTGGCTTTCTTGGGCCACTCAGCAACTTACCATGAGGGGGCTACTGAGGCTCCAACAGGGCTTTTGCTTTTCATCCTTATTCTGATCTCCAAGGGCAAAGGGCGCTTTCCTTGCAGTTCCAAGGCGTGCCACAGGGGGGCAGGTGTGCTCCTGCAACAAAATAACAGGTCAGAAGATCACGCGGGGGGGGGGGGGGGGGGCGCAAGATGGAGGGATACACAAAAGCTGTCTGATGACAACCGGGGCTCTGAAGAGAGATATTTATTTGTTTGTGACATGTTTATTCTGCCTCTCCTTCAAGGAGCTCACGCTGGCTTACATGGTCCTCCTCTTCCTCCATTTTATTCTCACAACAACCCTGTGAGGTAGGTGAGGCTGAGAGTCAGTGGCCAGAGCTACATCAAACAAGATATTGCACTATGAAAGTGGTATGAAAGCAGTATATAAGAGACAGGAGCCACACTACTGCTTTATAGCACACTGACAACTGTTAGGGCCCATTGACACATACCACTTACCACTTTCATAGTGCTATATCCTGCTTGGTGTGGGTCCCTGCCGTTTATATATGCTTTCATACCGCTTTCATAGTGCTTGGTGTAGATCTGGCCAGTGACTGGCCCAAAGTCGCCCAGTGAGCTTCCATGGCTAAGTGAGGACTGGAACCCATGTCTCTCAAGTCCCAGATCCTTCAAAGGGCACATCTACACACTACAAGCATGCATTAATTTTATACCATTCTAACTGCCATGGCTTCCCACAAAGAATCCCTGGCATTTGATGAGGGTGATGAGCTATTCCTGTTGTATATTCCTAGCCCAATTCCCTCACAAAACTACAATCCAAAAGGGACCAGTAATAAAACAGATTAAATCTATAGTGTGCTTGTACACTATAGGATCCTTGACTAAGTTTTCACCTTTCGTTTAAACAAAATGTAAGTCTAGCCATTTTACCTATGGAGATCTACAAAAAAACATGGGGATATTCTGTTCAACTGCTGTATAGTTGTTTAAATACTACCACAAATATCCTAATCATTGTCATTATTATTTTAATACTACTAATTATGATCATCATTCTTATTAATTTATTAAATTTGTATCCTGCTGTTTGACCAGTGCCCCAGAGCGACTAATCATAATTACTATCTAATATCACTTCCTGTAATAATGAACTCATGCGGTGAGTGCTGGCAGAAGTGGACCCAAAATGAGGCCACTGAGAAACAAGAGGAAGGCATTATGGGGCACATGGGAATTCTGAGGTTTTCAGAAGTTTAATAATAATAATAATAATAATAATAATAATGCTGCCACTATTATTCCATTAGTCACATCAGTCACCGGCATCACATCAAAAAACTATACAGAAAACCTTCAGAAATTGGGCCTACCAAAATACATCCACACCACCATCCAGAAAGTAGTCATAATTAAAACATGCTCAATTGTCAGGAAATTCCTGAATCTGTAAAAGACAGCATGACTTGGCAATGCCCGTCATGTCCGTCTAGAAAAACCGCCATGAGCAAGAAAGAGACAACAATAGTAATAAAACTAAGGGGGCAAGCCCTCCAAAAAATTAGTGAAAGAAGACTGAACATGCTCAGTAGCCATGGGATGTTCAGTTGGAAAAGAAAAAAAAATATGAGGGGAATAGCCGGCTGGAACCCTGAATAGGAACATGGAGGGAAGAGCCAGGTATGTGATGCTACAGCAGCTGAGCCAGAGATCCCCTTTCTTTTCTTGTCTTTAGCAATTTCGGAGTAAAAAAATAGCCAAAGGCAAGGGTGGAACCAAGTAATCTAATCTTCTTCTTTTCTGTGGATATTTGTCTATTTTTTACTCCCCCATGGGGTTTTCCTTGCTTTTGCACTTTAGCAATTTCGGCCAACACTTTTGTCTCCCTGTTT
The DNA here is from genome assembly GCF_023053635.1 of Elgaria multicarinata webbii. Lineage (NCBI taxonomy): Eukaryota > Metazoa > Chordata > Lepidosauria > Squamata > Anguidae > Elgaria > Elgaria multicarinata. The sequence continues at coordinate 151,312,072 of NC_086173.1, read as the reverse complement.
TTGCATGTACATTATTGAACACCATGTCGATCTAAATTTCGTCCCTGCTTGTGTGTGAGTGGGGGTGGGGGTGGGGGACGGGAGAGTGATAGTCTTCATTTAAAATACCTGGTATGAACTCAGGGTTCCGGTCCAAGTGCAGTCAAAATTTGGACAGGCAACTTCTGTGGCCAGAGCATCGTTTTCGGCTGCTTTGTCGTTGTGGAACTGAGGACAGAGAGAGAAAGATTATTCGTTCATGATTCTAAAACCTGACCTGCCTCCTGTCCCACAGAGTCACCCCTGCTGTTGTACCCTCTTCAGCCTTAAATGCAGGGTCGTCGCTGAAAACAGCCACCTCACGCTTAATTCCCCCTCCCATGTGTAACACCTAGGGCAACGGGCTTCACCTCTTTTGAACCCAGGACTCACCATTGTCTTCAATTTTAAAAATGGGACTCTTATTTGTTTTTACTTATATATCCATCTTTCACTGTGATTGTAGGCACTAGGACAACCTTCTCCAAATGGACGCCTTACAGATGTTCTGGACCTCAACTCCCATCAGCCACAGCTAGCATGGCCAATGGTTAGGGATGCTGGGCTTATAGTCCAAAACATCTGGAAGGCTGGGGAAGGTTGAGCCAGGAGGATGAGGCGCCTGTGCCTTTAACAGGCATATAAGCCATAGCTTGTCTGGTAGTGGTGGGAAAAACTGCTCTAGCCTGTTTTAACTTTTGTCATATGCACCCCGCTATTTCCCCACATTGTTTTCCTTCTCTCTCTCCCTCCCTCCCCCTGATCTTTCTCTTTCAAAAAAATGTGGTGTGTTTTTAAAATGGTGACACAGATTTATTGAGGGTACAACCTCCCTTTTTTAATCAAGATCATCCCCCTCGGGTGAAGACCGACCATAGGACAATGCCACACCCTCAAGATACTGGTAAGTTAAGCAATTGCATGGTTAAGGTTTCTTCGGACTGACTGATGTTCCAGAACGTTCCAGAATGTCATCTTAGAACTCACCTGTTTGCGACTCAGGCGTGTCTTGCAAGTGTGGCACAGAACCCTTTCTGCGTCCCTGAGGGGAGAAAAGAAGAACATATGAACATTGAGCCACAGAAACACCTGCGTTTTCAGTGTTCTTTCGCACACACATACGTATCCTCCAAAGACGTGCCTACTTCCCTCTCTCATCCTTAGGTGTAATCTACCACACTAATCCACTTATTCTTCCTCCCCATGTGCACTCAGAAGTATATACATACCACAAATAAAAGATAAAATGACTTTTAAAGCCCTAAACGGCTTGGGACCTCGATACTTGAGGGACTGCCTGAGATACATTATGGTGGGATGTGGGAGAGGGCTTTCTCTGCTGTGGCACCCTGGTTGCAGAATACTCTTCCCTTGGAGGCCTGACTGGTGCCGTCACTGGCTTCATTTCAGGGCCAAGTTAAAACATGGCTCTTTATCAAAGCCTTTGAGGGCTAAATTCTTCATGGTGACACATTTTAATTGTTTCAATTATTTTTAATTTTTATTGCTTTTTTTATCTACTGGTTTTCATTTGTTAACAATTTAATACTTTTTAGCTGTGTATATTTATGTTTACATTGTTCTGATTTTATCGGTATGCCACCCTGAGATCCCAGTGATATAAGGCGGGCTACAAATGTTTTAATAAAGAAAGAAAATACTGTCACTCATTATCACAATTTATCAATCATGGATGTGGCTATGTCACATGAAATTTCTTTATTACAGTTAGCTTATTCCCTTCCTCCCGACAGCATGCATGCATGGTTTGTTCCCACCCAACCCAACCCCAATGCACACGCTTTTACCCTCATAACAACCTTGCAAGGAAGGTTTGACAGAAAGAAAATGCTTAGCCCTGAGATCATGGCTTAGTGGGGTCTCCCTGGTCATAGTCTGACAGCCTAACCACACCACCCTGGCTTGCAAGGCCATCCTAAGCAGCTGTCTGCCTCTCTGTCTTTTGCAACCAGTTTTTCAGGAGAAGCAAAGGGAAGCATTTGGACTCAGACACCTTTTAATAATAATAATAATAATAATAATAATAATAATAATAATATATTTATTTATTTATTTCTTACCCGCCTCTCCCTTTGGATCGAGGCGGGGAACAACATGAAAACAGGAATCAATACCTCTTAAAAATTCATGATTTTACATTGATCTGGATAGGCCTGCCAGAAAAGGCTAGTCTTTAAAGCTGCCTTAAAATCACACAGAGAGTTAATTTTACGAATCTCCTCCGGCAGGCCATTCCACAATCTGGGGGCGACAGAAGAAAAGGTCCTCTGGGAAACTGATGTCAGCCTAGTTTTAGCTGACTGAAGTAAGTTCCCCCCAGAGGACCTGAGTGTGCGGGGCAGGCTATATGGGAGAAGGTGATCCCGCAGGTAACCTGGACCCAAACCATTTTAATGAACACTCCAAAATGGACACAGCTCATGAGACACCCCAGTCCCGCTAAGGCAGGGATGTTGAACCACTTTTCATCCCGAGGGCCGGATTCAATTTCAGAGAAGTCCTTGGGGGCTGCGTTCCAGGGGTGGGCAGGGCCCAAATACCAAACACCAGCACATTTTAGCTAAAAGGCGCAATCCTATGCATGCTTAGACATAAGGAAGTCCTACAACACTCAGAATTCTCTAGCCAGCCATACTGTAAGATCGTTTCCTGTCTAAACATGCATCGGATTGTGCCCTAAAGCTCTCACTGACAGTAAGTAAACCTTACAAGAGACATTTCAACCTTTTAGAATGGGGCGGGGGAGCCATGAAAACACCAGGAAACTATCAAACAATCAGCCTTTGGAGGAAAGGGAGCAAGGTTAGAATGGATGGATTGGGACCCCAGGCAGAGTGAAGTCCCATGGGGCTGAGGTTCAATGCCCCTGGCTGTCAACTGCTAAAAGGGTGTTCAGTTGATTAACCGCCTGTCTCTTAACTGAGTATCCAAATAAATGAAAGTACATGGACACACAAGCACAACTTCAGTACCGATGCATCTTTGAGAAATTGAAAGAAGCACAAGCTAGCTTGACTATTAAAAGCTACCATTCAGTATTAAAAGGAAACGTTAACATTGTCTCATTCATGTTTTACGGCAGCCCACCACAACTCAGAAGGATAAACCAACATATCCTGAAATCACAAGCATGCTAACCAAATCCTATGTATCAACATAACATAATTTGAATGACAATGAAGTTGCTATAGAAATGCACTCGTCAAATGAGCAATTTTTTTCTCCAAGACAGAGTGAGTTCCGCAGCGGCCAACCGTGGGCAACCCCATCAATTTAAATATCTGTAGCACTTCATTTTTTAAAAAAATTAAAAAGTGAACAAACGTTCTATTAAGCAAATTAGGAAGCAAGGCTAAAAAAAAAAAAAAAGAGGAAGATAGCAAACCTAAAATACTAGGACAGAAGCCAAATTCCAGCTGGACATCAGGAAAAACTTCCTGACTGTTAGAGCAGTACGACAATGGAACCAGTTACCTAGGGAGGTTGTGGGCTCTCCCACACTAGGGGCCTTCAAGAGGCAGCTGGACAAGCATCTGTCAGGGATGCTTTAGGGTGGATTCCTGCATTGAACAGGGGGTTGGACTATATGGCCTTATAGGTCCTTTTCAACTCTACTATTCTATGATTCTATGGTACAAGATTGACAACTGATGCAATCCTATGCATGTTTAGACAAGAAAAAGTCATACAACTCCCAGCATTCCCCTAGGGAATGCTGGGAGCTGTACGCCTTTTTCTTGTCTAATTATGCCCTGAAACCACAATCAAATACAGGCAAGTATGTCTGACAAACTTATTGTGGTGGTGGTGGGAAGGCTCCTCATATTCCAAACAAAACTAAACAAAATACAGCAAGTCTTGTTTTTTTAAGGTACGCGTGTGTAGCATTCACCATAAATGCCTTCGCTCACCGATTCAAACTGGTCTCCCACCACATCCCACTGGCCAACCAGTTAGGAACACGAGAAGAGCCCTGCCTTATCAAACCAAAAAGGCCTGTCTAATCCAACATTCTGTTCCCCATTAAAGCTTGCCATTCTAAGAATAAAAATCCCAAAGGAAACCCGGATGTCTCATTTCAGAGGAGACGCAGAGCAACGGACAAGAGCCCCCCCCCATGCAGTCCAACATCCCTTTCCCAAAGAGGCCCTTGGGATGCCTCCAGGAATAGCTCCCCTCTCCTGAGGAGCAGATCCCCTTGCAGCCAGGAAGGAAAGGAGATCAAGGGCTCATCTACACCAAGCAGGATATTCCACTACGAAAGTGGTCTATAAAAAAGCAGGAGCCGCACCAAGCAGCCTATGAGAGCGGTATATAGTATGTCTCAGTGGGCTCCAACAGAGGTCAGTGCGCTTCAGTACCGCTATAAAGCAGTAGTGTGGCTTTACATGCCGCTTTCATAACGGAATATCCTTCTTGGTGTGGATGAGCCCCAAGTTTTCTGGAGCGTTTGAAAAACGGAGAGTGGGGTACGGGGTGCTTTCCGATGAAGGAGGAGGGTTCCATAGTAAGAAGCCAGGGAGCCTCCAGAGATCGCCACGAGCCCCAGGCAAGCCCAGCGACGGGCTCAGAGGGCCTCCGGTCCGCCGCGTTTCGCCGCCACTGACCTGAACAGCCCGTTCACGCAGCCCGTGCAGTAGCGATGCCCGCACTCCGCCTGCTGCGGGTTGATCAGGATAAATCCACACGCCTGGCAGAGCAATCCCGAGTTGCTAAGCGGGTCCACGGGCATCACGGAGTCCCTGAGCTTTCCCATCATCCCCGCCACCCGCCGCCCGAGCCGCTCACGATCGCGGACCCCGCGCACAGACGAAGGAGGGCCGCGCAGCGTCCGATCTGCCCAAGCGCCGGGAAGAGGCGTTTTATGCAGCCCTTTCCGGCGCCCCGCCCCGCGCTTGAGTCAGCGGAGGACGCACGAGGGAATCCCAGGGCTGAGTCACCCGCAGGACTTGCCCGCTCCGGGCCCGAGGGGTGTGTGCAAGCCGGGCGCGGGCTGTGCGCTCCCGTGAACAGGCGCGGGGGGCGAAGAAGGAAACCGAACCTCGGCCAAACGACACGGAAAAGGGGAGCGACAAAAGAAAAACGCAACAAGTCAGCACCTGTCTGTCTGTCTACCTATCTGTCTATCTATCTATCTATCTATCTATCTATCCCTGTAGTATGAATAATAATAATAATAATAATGATGATGGAAAGGACAATGCTCAAATGCAAAATTTGAATCGTTACTTTGGGGAGGGGGCGTCAGTTTCGAGAGCCCTATGAGGATGATATTATTATTATTATTATTATTATTATTATTATTATTATTATTATTATTATTATTATTACAATGGCAACTTAATAAATAATAAGGCTCTCGAAACGGACCCCACCCCCAAAAAAGTAATAATTCAAAGTTTGATATTTTGAGCACAGTCCCTTATTATTATTATTATTATTATTATTATTATTAATGGAATAATATTAATTTTTAATGGAATTTTTTTAATGGAATTGTTTAATATGTTATTGTAAAGCGCCTTGATGCCAGAAATGGTGAGGCGGTGCTATAAAAATGCAAAATTTGAATCGTTACTTTGGGGAGGGGGTGTCAGTTTCGAGAGCCCTATGAGGATGATATATTATTATTATTATTATTATTATTATTATTATTATTATTATTACAATGGCAACTTAATAAATAATAAGGCTCTCGAAACGGACCCCACCCCCAAAAAAGTAATAATTCAAAGTTTGATATTTTGAGCACAGTCCCTTCTTCTTCTTCTTCTTCTTCTTCTTATTATTATTATTATTATTAATGGAATAATAATAATTGTTGTAAACCGCCCAGAGAGCTTCGGCTGGGGGGGGCGGTATATAAATGTAATAAAATAAATAAATAAATAAATAATATTAATTTTTTTAATGGAATTGTTTTAATGGAATTGTTTAATATGTTATTGTAAAGCGCCTCAATGCCAGAAATGGTGAGGCGGTGCTATAAAAATGCTATAAATAAATAAATAAATAAATAAATAAATATTATGATTAGATACCTACTGTTTCTCATCCACCAGATGATGATGATAACATTTATTACCTGTTTTTCATTATAAAATAATCCCAAAGCAGGATACAACTAATACAGTTATACAATGTTCACACACACACACACACACACACACACACCATCACAAATGGGACCTTCTTCCCTCGAACTTGAGTACTACCATTAAAAGGCATCACAATAGTTGGTTATTTCACTTTATTACCACCTTAAAGGGTACCTATTATTGTTATTATTGTGAAAGAAGAATCCAGATAGGCAGGTAAATGAGGAGAACCATAAAAGGTAAGGCTGGGGTTTCATATGGCTAAGGCTGCAATTCTTACAAACGGTCTTGGCCTCAGATTATATCTCCTTGGGACTGTGTGTGCCAACCCAGCTGTGCACATGGGGGGGTGTTTTTTCACAAGATGGCACCACATGGAGGAAAGGGTTAAAAAAATCACTCCCTGAGCACTGCACCCTTGATCCTGATTAGGTCCTGCTATGCCTGCTATATATAAAAAAAGAAAGATGGGGAACCAACACACACATAACACAATATGTAATTAATTTGGCCGTGAGCCGCAAAGTCTTTCGATCAAAACTTTTAGCTGTGAATTCACTGAGCGGCCTTAGTCAAGCCACTATTCACAACCTCAGCTCCCCTATGTGCCGAACGGGGATAATAATAAAACCGGTCTACCTCATAAGGTCGTTGTAAAGATTACGGCGCTAATATACGTGGAAGTAACCTGAGCGCTCCAAAAGTGCTTCCTAGATTATTATAGAGCTAGTAAAGGGTAAACATGTAAAATAGATGATAACAATACTAAAAGTGGCTAATTCAAATATAAAATGAAATAATAAACTGGTCCCATAAAACAGCAGGAAGAGTAGGGAGATTTTAGCCCTGTTGAAGCTACCAATTTTCTATGCCTACATGACCACCCCATGCAGAGAGGTGCTCCCTTTCTAAAACAGAAATGGGCAACTTGTGGCCCTCTAAATGTCAGACTGCAACTCCCATCATTCCTAGCTTGCATTGCCAACGGTGATGGGTGATGAGAGTTGTAATCCAGCAATATCTGGAGGGTCAAAAATTGCCCTTTCCTGTTCTAAAGCATAAAAACAAATATTACATAATATAGGCAATAAAATAACCCCCTGAAGCAATCACCTTCCTTTGCCTAATGAAAGGGCTGGCCAGGGGGGCCCTATATGCCACCGGTTTGCAGTAGCTTCCCCCCAAAACCCTCCAGCATCACTGCTGCGGGGCAGGAATGCTAAATCTAGAAAGCAAGAGGGAGTGCGGGTTATTGGCGGCCATCACACTTGTCAAGCCGGCCTACGACCCGATGCCCTGCGTTCTTGGGCTTAACTTGCACTAGAATCCGCCCCCTAGGAACACCTCTGAACCAAAGCCACCACTGACAGACAAGAGAAACAATGTGGTGACTTCGCAGTAAATGGGAAACTTGCAGTACAAGGACACCGTGCTAAAAGGACATGGCAGTTTTCGCAGGTAAAACCCTGATGTGACTGTGAGTTGGAGGCTGCGGCCTCAGCTAGACCTACCGGGTCTAGCGCGACAGAGGGGTGAGGATCTCGCAATATTTTTCGTGTGAGGTCTCCCCCTTTGTTTACACGTGGCATGTGACAATCTCGTAGGGAGAGGACATCACGCCCACCATTTGGGGTTTTTTTTGTTAAAGGAGAAGAGCACATGAACGTTCTTGCGCAAAAGGTCAGTTTTTTTATTTTAAATATTTTTCCCACTCCCCCCGCCACCCACCCCCGATGGCTCTGCGCCCCATGCGCGGGTCCCAGCTCCTCGCGAGTAACCGCAAGGAGCCGGGACAAACCGCGACGCCCGCCCACATGTTCCGCGGTCTTGGGATCAGCCCGAGACTGTGGAAAAAGCGGGCTCAAAGGGTAGGGCAAGAGCCCGGGGAAAGGGAGGGATCATCCCTCCCCGCTCCCGGGATCCCCTGTGCGTCATGTGGATGCACAGAGACGATCTTGGGGATCAACGATCCCCGTCTAGCTGTGACCTGCATCATATAAACAATGCAGCGCCACTGCACAGCCACTATGTGGTATATAGGGAATATAGACAAGCCCCTACTCTCTCAGACAGGAAGACAGGAACATATTTTGTCACAAAATGGCTACCTCATAAATAACATGCTAGGACATTTACACAGAAAATCCCAAAGGTGTATAAAATAAATGTTCAATGTGGACTGACACTGTTTTTCTCTCATAAAATAGTATTATGCAATGGTTAAAGTGTCAGATTAGGAATAGGGAAGGAGACCAAGGTTCAAATCCTGGTTCAGCCATGAAGCTCACTGGGTGACCTTGGGCCATTCACTATCTGTCAGCCTCGCCCACCTGACATGGTTGTCGTGAGGACAAAAGGGGAGATTCACGTACATCATCTGCACCTCCTTGGAGAAAACATGGGATATAAATGTAATCAATGCATTTAAGGGGGCAATCTTATGTATGTTTAGACAGAAAAAAGTCCCACAACTCTCAGCATTCCCTAGTTGTAGGACTTTACCATAGCAGTGCACCCTAAAACATTACTTTCTCTACAGGTGTAACTGTTTTTTTGTAACCGCACCGCCTTTAAAAATTTGATACATCCGCAAGGAAAGTTGCTGGCATCCCTGCAAGCATGAGAGGGATGACTCATGCCATTCAAATGTTTTAAAAGTTGCACACTCACCAGCCTCTCTCCCTCACGGTGGCTTTACGTAACCATATCCCTCATCCGGCCACTGGGCCAGCCTCCGGGAAGGAACGCTTTTCACTTTATAGAAAATATTTCCCAGGGCCCTGGGAAAACGCAATATTCCTGCCACAACAAAGCACAGAGTCACTTTTCAGGAAACATGAATAGGCAAACCTGTGCAATGAATGAGTAACGTGCGCATTTATTGCAGTAAAAACTGGAGCGGGGTGGTGGGGGGTAGGAAAATCTGGAAAGGCCCTTATGGAGTACTTCTAAACATTCATACATGATGGGGAGTCAGGTGTGAACGGCAAGGTGACTGAGTTCATGGTATTGGTTGGGAAATCCCAAGGAGGTTACGGGGGGGGGGGGGGGTTTGAGCTGATGGGCAAGAAAACCGGAAATTGAGAGTGAGTGTTTGTGTGTGTGCAAAGGAAAGGATGTTGAGACAGGGTACCAGAAACCCCTAAATTCACACATAGCCTGACTGGGTCTGAAGTGATTGTGGCTAACAGGAAAAACATGAGTAGGCTGTGCTTGGGGACGGAGATTTTGAGTTGGAAGGAAACCACTAGGGAAATGGTGAAGGAGTCCCGCAGGTACCTCAACCGCTTTCTTTTCTTTTTCAAAGTAAAAAAGGAAAGGAAGAAGAAGAACGAATTAAGGAACTGCTTGTAACGCTTCCTTTGTCCTTGAAAAGGTCGACGGGTTGCACAGGAGCAGTGAAAAAGAAAAAAAGAATAGTTGTTTCAAATGGATATGGTTGTTTTTATGCTTCTGATGGTTTTAAATTTTTGTTTATTCGTTTTTAATGTTCACTGTTTTTAACTTTTGTAAACCACCCAGAGAGCTTCGCCTATGGGGTGGTATATAAATGTAATAAATAAATAAACAGACAAATACACTGTTAGGGGATTATTACAAAAGGGAGTGATAGTAAAATGGAAATGTTATTTTTATTTATATATGAATGTATTTATTTATTGCTTTTCTATACTGCCCAATAGCTGATGCTCTCTGGGCGGTTCACAGAAATAAAACTATGAAGACAATTCAAAGTTTAAAACAAACAACAGTGTAAAAACACAGTGTAAAAGTACAATATAAAAGCACAACCAGGATAAAACCGAGCAGCAATGCAGAGATTGATACAGATTTAAAATCTGTTTTGTTGATATTCACAGTAAAAAAGTTTTTTTTTTTTAAAAAAAAGATTTAAAACAATAAAGTTAAAAAACTAAGATGATAAACTGAAAATACTGTGAATTTTCAGGTGAAAAAAGTCTTCACCTGCCGCAATATATACTTGTAGCATTACCACATTTGTTTTAGTTTTATTTGTTTCATTTTTTTTAATATCTAGCATCTTTGGCCTGTAATTGTTCTCAGGGCAACTACATTTAGAATACCTTGTACAGTTCTGGTCACCTTGTCTCAAAAAGGATATTGAAGAGCTCAGCAGTGGCTCTATATTTGGGGCAAAAGGGGTCAGTGACCCCTGCCTGTCCTCCATTCCACTTGTGGCAGAGAGATTGCACCCCACAATGAGGTGTGTTTGCTCTACTGCTTCCAAGAGCCGCACGTGGTCTTTTCCTATACTCAACGCCTTAGTAGTACGTTGAGCATTCTGCCCCACCAGCCGCAATGACCCCCAGTTCCTGCTACTAGGGCTGAAAAACGAACAGAAATAGGAACCGAAATTATCAAAACTGATGGAAAGTATTGTGGCACCTGAAAGCAGGGGTGTTGAACTTCATGGGCTGTCTCTACACCTTATTTGCTCTGCTGTGGTTGCGCAATGGCACTGCGTCAGCTATACGACGCAGCCACTGATTCGCAGCCACTGCAGAGTTTTTCCCTGAAGCTGCACATTTAAAAAGTCAGTCCAACTTTTTCCTGTCAAGCGAGGTCACCATGGTCTTTCCATCGTGTGATGGCGCTTCGACGTCAAGCTTGGGGTGTTCTGGGGCTGATGGCGACTGCTGATAGGTTGCTGGGAGCTGGGCAGAGGGCAGGGCCATCGAGCCGAATGGCTGCCGGAAAAAATCTTTGATTGCACAGAGGGAAAGGGAAGAATTAAAAGCGACAGGGAAGAGATATAGGCTGACAGCTTCACTTAAGAGAGAAAGTCCCCCAAAGAGAAAATTGCCAGGGTGAGAAGACGAAAGCGAAAGAGCTGAGCAAGTGCACGAGTGGGCAACAGGTACCCGGAGCGCCCCTTACTGCTGTGAGGGTTTCCTGCCCCCGCCCCACGGTAGCACTACTGTACTGCAGGGTATCAAAAGGAAGGAGCGGCAAAGTGACGCTATGACCCTCCACCACCCTCGCCTGCAGCTCAAACCTAAGGTCTCCCAGGTGGCCCATGCCCTTTTTCCTCCCACCCAGGGCAGGTGCTACCATAGAGGCCACTCAGGCAGCCGCCTAGAGCGCCAAGGTAAGGGGGGCGCCGAACGCCGCACCGGAAGCCGCTCTCCCACAGCGGTTCTGAGAGGGCGGTTTCCGGGCGCACCGTTACAAAGCCGCCCACCCGCTCCAGTGTCCTGGCTTTGCTTCAGCTGGGCGCCCCCCCCGCCAAAGCGAAGCCACGCACGCACGCCCCCACTCCAGCATCCTGGCTTCGCTTCGGCTGGGCTTCCAGCCGAAGTGAAGCCAGGACGCTGCGGGGGGGGGGGGCGGGCGGCTTCGGAATGGCGAGCCCGGAAGTCGTTCTCCCAGAGCAGCTTCCGGCCAGGCGTGCCGTCCTGGCTTTGCTTCGGCTGGGTGGGCGCGCAGCTGAAGCGAAGCCATAACACGGGGGGGGGGGGGTAGGGGGCGGCTATGGAACAACCGCCTGGAAGTCACTCTCCCAGAGTGGCTTCCGGCCAGGCGAGCCGTTCTGAAGCCGCCCTCCCCACCCAGCGTCCTGGCTTTGCTTCGGCTGGGTGGCAAGATGGCGCCCTGCACCCAGGTACGCTGGGTTGGGGGTGAAAGCAGCTCACCTGCCTAGGGCGCAAAATAGTTTGGCACCGGCCCTGCTCCCACCACTGAGAATTGGGTCACTTTCCTGGCTTTTGCACATTTCCCCCCTATTCTAAAGGGTTGAAAATGCCTCTACTAAAGCTTAGTTACTGATAGTAAGACTGTTAACCTGGCATTTTTGGTATTTTGACCCTCCCCCCTTTTCCTTTCAGCCCTGCCCAGAACTGGAAAGCAGCCCAGAATTTCTCTGAAATTGAATTTGGCTCATGGACTGAAAAAGGTTTGAAGTCTTTGCCTTAAAGGCAAACACATTTATTCCGGCATAAGCTTTTGTGAACACTGTCCGCTTCGTCAGATCGGATGGAATCAGCTGTAGTCCACAAAAGCTTACGCCAGCATAAATCTGACGGCCTTTAAGGCACCACAAGAGTCTTTTGTTGGTTTTGCTGCAGTAAATTACCACAGCCAACATCTCTGAAGAATAATCAAGGGGCTGCAGCATCTTCTGTCTGAGGAAAGGATGAAGTGTTTGGAGCTCTTTGAATTTGGACAGAAAAGAAAAAGGCCGACTGGAATTAATCAAGTTACGAATGACGTGACGAAAAAGGTAGGTGGAGAGAATTGTCTCTCCGTCTATCAAACGAACCCATTCTCAAGATCAGGCACTGAAGTCAATTTACAATAAATTAAGATTGGGTTGGTGGGCGGATACACAATTAGAATGGCCAGTTGTCTGATTTCAGACAATCAGGAAATGCTTGTCTGAAAAGAAAAATCTTCAGCAAACGGCCAAAACAAAGTAATATAGGCACACAGCTGATCTCTGTTCAAAAGGGAGTCTACAGGATGGGAATCCATTATTCTAAACGTGCAATCCTGTGCATATATAGTTAGGAAAAAGAACTCCTACAATTCTCAGCTGGCAGTTGTAGGCCTTTTTTCTGTCTAAGCGTGAATAAGATTGCACCCAAAGCCCCTTACTCCTGGTGTTTGAAAAAGGATCTCTGGCCCATGTGAGGCCACCAGCTGGGCCTTTTCAGGAGACCTAAGAAATTGGACAGGATGATAACCTTGCCCTGTGTGTCTTGTTCCGATCCAGGATCGGTGGTCTCAGGCCACAGCTAGACCTAAGGTTTATCCTGGGATCATCCAGGGTTCGCCCCTGCCTGAGCACTGGATCCCCTGTGTGTCACCTAGATGAACAGGTTTGACCCCTGGACGATCCAGGGATAAACCTTAGGTCTAGCTTTGGCCTCAGTTGCGTTCAGACGGCTTCAGGTGGCTTGTGAATGTGAGCCAAGCTACACGGTGGAGAAATAGGGCGACAGCACACCCCAGAACTGATTCCCATTCCAAAATGTGTCAATTGGCGTAAGCAAAAGTTGGAAGAATACCATGAGTCAACTTGCAGTAAGTTGAATGATGAATTTGACACAGGAGGAAACCCACTATCGAATTGGAAACAGAAATTCAAAGCTGCACCAAGAAATGTGGGCCTCTTCCCAAGAAGGAATGTGAAAGCATTGCAGTTTCTTTAGGAGCAGTATCCCCACCTAATGTGTGTGTATATATATATATACATACATACATACACACCCCAACCACTCTTTCCTTAGTAGAGATTAAACAGCACATTGTTCCCCCAGTCAGACCAGCTCAGTGGCTCTCAAGGAAGCTATTGAGAAATGATGGGACTGACAGAAGAATGAGTCACTTCGAAGGGGAGTGTGTGTATATTTACATGCAGAAAAATCCCAGCAGACGTGGGCTTGAAAAGATACTGGTGGATGCGTAAGAACTGGTGGGACATTGCACTGAAGAGTTGGCTGGACACCAGGATTCACAAGGGGTTAGCCCAGCTTTTCCCAGCCTGGGGCCCTCCAGATATGTTGGACTACAACACTCATCACATGGATGGGGATGATGGAAGTTGTAGTCTGACACATTTAGAAGGGCCCGGGTTGGAGAAGGCTGGATTAGGCCTAGAACCTGTTTCCTGTTCCTGGGCTCAGCTTCCCTGGATCAGTGTGACGCAATAAGAAAGAAGGAAAGCAATGCCATGCATATGCTATTGAACATTTTGCATTGTTTTAAAAATGAGTTTAGCTGTTAGGGCTTTTTCCCGCAAGGATCCCTGGGCATTGTAGTTTTTGTGTGTGTGATAGTGTGAATTCTTAGCTTGGCACTCCCTGGTCTGCGGGTCAGGAATATACAATAATGAGGGGAACACTCTCTGCACATGCTTAGAAACCTCATTAGTTACCACTTTGCATTCTGTTGTGCTGAAAATCAACCCTTTGGGTGAAGGTCTGCTTTTTCTATGTGTCTCTTCTCCCATGCGCCATGTACAAGGTTCTGTAACGAGCAACATTCGAGGTTATGTTATTGTCTAGGGTGACCAACTGTCAGGATTTCCCCGGATTTGTCCTGGTTTTTGTTCTTTCCATGGTGTCAGGGGGGATTTTCTATAATTTTCAATAATGTCCTGGAATGACACACCTTCCCCTTTAAGGTTGCCATTAGCATGGCAGGAGGGAATGACATGCTTTCTTGAGGCACATCATTCCCCCACCCCGAGCTCCAATTGAGGTCTTAAAGGGGAAAGTGGGTCATTCGTGGACATTATAGAAAAGGCCCCAATTGGAGTGGATGGTGGTGGTACAGAATGAAATCCTTTCCCCTCCTCCACTCCAATCGGGTTCTTTAAGGTGGTGGGGGAATAACATACTTTCTGCAGGACTCAGAAAGCTGCTTCCCCCCACACACACTAGGTGTCCTCTTTTTTGGTTTCCCAAATATGGTCACCCTATTATTGTCATGCAAGCCGTAAATAACTTGGGACCAGGATATCTAGCAGACTGCCTTTCCTTATAGATACCCAACTTACCCTTAAGATTTCCAAAGGAGGCCTTGCTGGTCATTCCAAAAATAATGGAATGTGACCATGCAGTACCTCGATGGTAGGCCTTCTTGGTAGTGGCACCCACCCTTTGGAGAACCCCCCCCCCGGGTAGTTCAGGAGGGTACTGCTGTACTCATGTCCTGCTTGTGGGATCCTGTAGCTGGTTGGCCAGAGGGCTAATCTATACCTGCAGCCCTTTCGCAACAGAAGAGGCCTGCCCCCACGAAAGGTTCCCTGCATCCGTGATCACAGGGCACACGCGACTGATCTGTACCGCAATTAGAGGAGTGCCGTTGCAGGAGCACGTGTGCCCTGTTAAGGGGCTTGCGCATGTATAGCGATAGAAGTGGGCGGGGCAACTGGGTACAGGGCACAGGATTATTTTTTAATTACTCATGAAGGATGCACAGGAGTGCAGACTTGTAGGGGAGATAGAAACTCTGTTAAATATGCACTCCTGTGCAGAGATATGTCTGTACTTTTTTTAAAAAAAAACACTCAGCAGTAAAACATGCTGATACCCCTGCACACACCCCTCACAGCTAATTGGTTGTTCGCTGAGCCCAGAACTCACAGCAAACAGCAACTAGCTCTCAAAAGGGGGGCAGGGACACACCGCAAACGTTCTTTGCAATGGAAGCGAGAGAGCTGGAAAAACCACAACAAAAGCAGTCAGGGATATTCTGGTAAAAGTGAGAGGTGGAGCCAAGATCATTGCAGGTGTCTCGTTTGCGGCAACGACGACACATTCCTGTAACAAACTTTTGGTGTAGACTCCCCCGGAGCGCTAGACTAGGTGGACCCTTGGTCTGATCCAGCATGGCTCTTCTTATATTCTTATGGTGGGCTCACAACATCACCGGCAACCCTGCTAGCTCCTTCTCCTCAGGACTGAGCAGCCCTCGGACATTCCCAAATGCCAGGGCTCGCCCTCCAAAATTTTGCCTGGCCAAAGCAGTCCCACCCGCGTCTTCTTTCATCTTGCCAAGCCTTGAACATCCTCTTGTCACCCATGGTCCATCGTCTTCCTCCTTAGCAGCAACGATTGGGGAACCTGCATCGGTGGGTCATCATTTGGGCCTTCCAAGTGCATTCGCTTCCTAGCTGTGATGATGGTTCAACAAGTTGAATGGAATAGAGATTGGTGTTGCAGGCCATGGTGGGAAACTCTCTCCCCAATTCCCATTTCCCTGGCTTTTCCCAAGTGCGGGGAACTCGTGGCTTCCCGAACATCTACAGCTCCCATCATTCCTGTCCATTAACCATGTTGGCTGGGGTTGATGGGAGTTGAAGTCCAACAAACCACAGCTTCCCCACCCCTGCTCTGTACAGTGGGCAAGGCCTGAGCTGCCTTTTGGGTTTCAGCCTCTCATTCCGCATGATGCTGGAAAGGGGAATTTTGGCCTCTCAAACGCTGCACCATCGCATTGGAGATTTCCTGTCTTACGGTTGGATTGACTTCACCAGCTCCCTGAGTGCCCGTCAGACCCATGTCGGGGCTCGTTGACATGGACTTTTGCTTCATCGTCATCATCACGGCTGCCACGGCACTGCTGGCTGCAGAAGAATGCCACTTCCCTACCCGTAAGAAGCAGCTGGGGATGTCGCAGGGCTTTTCTTTCACTTCCCCGTTGCGTGAGAAAAACTCCAAGCTTTGTTGGTCAACAATGCAAAAATCCACCCACTCTTGTACCAACGTTTCTTCCGTACTTCAAGCCGCCTCCGGGATTTCCTTTCAGAAGTGTGCCATGTAACCTGATCCTATGCACCAGATGAAGATCTTGTGGCAAAGAGGTAGGGGGGAATCTACACTATTGCTTTTAAAGCGCTTTAAAGCGCTTTGAAAACGTTTTGAAACCTGTATATGCAGTGTGTCCTGGGCCCCAACAGTTGTCAAAACTGTTATAAAGCACTTTAAAGTGCTTTAAAGCAGTAGTGTAGATCCCCCCAAAGGCCATGGCTAGGTGAGGAGGAGTAAAAGGACGACGATCTCACAATTTTATGATTGCGAGATCATTGCCCTCGTTTACAGGCAGCATGCTACATCGCGGCCGCCATTTGTTTTTATCAGAAAACGAGAGCACAAGCGTTCGTGCACAGAAGTTGAGGTGTGTTGTTGTTTTTAAAGAAAAAATCCCGCTCCCCCTACCCCACCCCTGATGGGGTGCCATTGCAAGGAGCCCGACTCCCGGCTCCTTGCAATGGCAGGCCACACTTGGGATAATCCCGAGGCTGAGGAAAAACCGCCAAAAAAGGTAGGGTGATATCCCGGGGAAAGGGAGAGATCATCCCTCCCTGCTCCCGGGATCCCCTGTGCGTCATGTGGACACACAGGGACAATCCCTGGGATATCACCCCGTCTAGCTATGGCCAAAATTCTCCGAGCTGTTTACAAAGTTTAAAACCCTAAAAATGCAATTAGGTTCATCAGATGCACATTTTATCGCACACTCGCTACTGCCCACTTATGGATGTGCACGCATCCTTTAGATGACAACACCCACCTCCCACGCGCTTCCTTCTGCTCGTTTTTCCGTTGCAAAATAGATCCCTTTTATTCCACCTTTTTTAAAAAAACGGAATGGGCCGCAATCTGCTGCTGTGTGCAGAAAAAGCGGTATGATAAAAACACCCTCTTTTAAATCTGGTCACTCTAGTATAGCTCCTGCAGCTTTAACTGTGGTGATGAAGAGGGAATTTCACCAAGTTCTCAATATATACAAAGGACACCTGCTGAAATTCCCTTTTCTATGCAACTGTTAAAGATACAGGAGCCCTGTCCTCCTTTCCATAGGGTCACCCTAGCGAAGATCCTGCCTGGGTCTCCTCTGCCTCCATTTTATCCTCACAACAATCCTGTGAGGTAGGTCAAACTGAACTGACTCAAGTGCTACACCACACTGGCTCCCTGTATTGTATTTCTCTTTAACTTACGGTATTCATATCTAAACTTGCATCTATCTTCTGTATAAATTAGCATAAGCAAATTTCATCTCAATCCGATCCCTCCCTTTTTGGAGATGCATTTCTTCTTTTGGGGCAATGCCATTTCCCCAATCCAATTAGCAGTCGCTGCCTTAGCTGCACTTAGAGTGCAATCGTTTGCATGTTTTGGCAGACAAAAATCCTATTACCGTATTTCTTCGATTGTAAGATGCCATCGATTGTAAGACGCACACTAATTTCAGTATCACCACCACCAACAAAAAACCCTAAGACACACCCGCGATTCTAAGATACACCTCATTTTTAGAGATGTTTATATGGGGGGGGGGGGAAGTGCGTCTTAGAATCAAAGAAATAGGGTACTGCTGCTTGCATTCCCAAGTCATCATCGGCTGGCTGGGGAATGCTGAGAGGTGCAGGACTTTTGTCAGTCTAAACATGCATAGGATCGAACTCTTAGTATGTTTAAAAGAATTTCAGTACATCAGCAAATTTGCTAATGTAAAGCATAGGTCGGCTCTTAAAAACTGGAGGGGAAAGAGCTAGCAATGTTTACCAGGAAGACTTTTGCACATAACAAAGCAGTTGCAAACAAATGAGTATAAGGACTGGGTACGGCAGGACTGAGGAACAAACATATTTCTAGAGTAAGGTGTCCTCAAAAGACACGTCGGCAACACTTTTCCAGCAGGTGCCAGGCAATAAAATTATCATGAAACACATAGGCACCAACTTCTCGTTTTGCTACAAATTTAAATGTGTGGGGGGGGAGGGGGTTGGGCAATTTTAATTTCTTAGAAAAATCATCAGTCGAGATAAAGTTGCTTCAGCTGCTTCAGCTGGCCATCCCTTCGAGGACAAAGTTATGCATCATTCTCTCTCTCTCTCTGATAGGGGAGTGGGAAGTAGCATGAACGTTTGACGTACTTCCTAGGGAACAGAGAGTGTGAAACCATTTTTTAAAAGTGGAGCTTTGGGGCTTTGCTCCTGGATCGCTTTGGAGTGACAGCTGCATCATGTAGATCACCTGTCGGCACTCCGAAGCTACCGCGGGGGAAAGCACCCGTCTAGACAAGCCCCTGGTGAAATTCCCTCTTCATCGCAGCAGTGAAAGCTGCAAGAGCTATGCTAGAGTGACCAGATACAAAAGAGGGCAGGGCTCCTGCAGCTTCTCCTTTCATTACAAATTTAAATTTGTGGGGGAGGGGAGTTGGGCTATTTTAATTTGTTAGAAACGTCATCGATCCAGATAAAGTTGCTTCAGCTGCCCATCCCTTTAAGGGCAAAGTTATGCCGCCTGCATCATTCCCTGTCTCTGTCAGGGGAGTGAGAAGTAGCATGAACGTTTGACATACTTCCTAGGGAACAGAAAGTGTGTTGCTGACAACATTGCCAGGTCACGAAAGAGCATTTGTGACACAGTCAAGGTGTCGCAACTTGAAGCAGAGAACAACAGGAACAGTTCAGGAAACCATTTGATCAGCACACATTACTTCAAGCACGCATAGAGCTCCAATAGATGAGTGTTTTATTGCACGCTCATCTGAGCATGCACGGATTTTCACGGGTCCCTCTCACGACATCGTCTGCCGCCTGTGCACCTCCCGCCCCTTCTAGCCTTCTTTGCACCACCAAAAAAAAACAAAAAAAACCCACCCTGGTAAGTTTGACTTATTTTTGAGATGGAAGTTGATGGTATCTCCTGCAATGCGCAGGAGAAGCATTGCGATCCAAACAGCCCACTGAATGGGCCATGGGCACGTTGTTTACTCCCTCTTTCAAAAGAGGAAGTAATGAAGGACAAATGCGCGAGCAGAGAAGCGACGGTAAGGAAACACGATCCCCCCCCCCCCGTGTGACGACGCTCATATTCACAAAATCCCCCGTACACAGAGTAAAGATTACTAGAAGTTGTTACCTCAGGGCTGTTGTTCTGAATCACTCCCACGGAGGTTTGGTCATGCAGTCTTGCGGAGTATCAGAGGGGGCACTCACAAGTAGGGATGACAGAGCAATCTGTTCGGTAGGGCGGGGAGGGGGCGGAGTGACGTTCGCCAAGATTTCATCATCTCGATCACCGGATTTCAGCTCACTTACCTGTGAGCTGATCTGACTCGCTGCGGATTTGAGTGTTGTTTTTCCTTAGTGACATTTACACAAACTGCAGCTGTAATTTGTGTACAGTTTGGCTGTAATTAGCTTAATTTGTGCAAATTGCACCTGCACAAATCCAAATCCGTTTTGCTTTTCCTAGAGGCTTTAAAGAACTATTAATCATGAATTTGAATCTGGGGGCAGTTTTGAGAATTGATGGGCATTTTAATAGGCTGTTGTTATCTTAGCTGTCATCTTTAGCTTCGGTATCTATTGTCCTTTTATTTGGTTTTTTTATTACATTTTATCTATATTGTCATCCTCCCCACCACCACCAGGAAAACAAGTTTATGTTGACTGTGCAGAAAATAAAATATATCAATTAATCAATGGTTTATTGATCAATTAATTGAGGTTCACAAAAGTACCAGCTGAATCAGTAAGTGTACAAATCCGTCAATATAACCCTATTAATATAATTTCCAAAGCACAGCAACGTATTAATAGTGTGAGAATAAGCAATTCAGTAAACGGATCCAAGCACGTTTGAGGCATTTTCAGATGAGAAATAGCAGGTGGGAGAAGCTTGAGCCTTCCGTCACTAACTGATACCTCCCTCCTCTCCTGCAAACCTATTTTGCTGGGCTCCTGTATCTTTAACATTTGAATAGAAAAGGGGATTTTAGCAGGGGTCATTTGTACACATGCAGCACCTGGTCCTCGTCATGACGATGTCAGGAATTTAGGCTGTGCACCCCCTCCCTGAACTGATTCGGATCCTGATATGGACCTTCCGGATTGGGCCCAAACCGGTTCGGGTCGATCTGGACCTTCCCCCATTCGATCCGGAACTAGAGCGAGATCCGGAGGTCCGGATCGATATTCGGGGCCTATTTTGCCCCCCCCTTCCCCACTTACTTCCCTCTGCGGCAGATGGTGGAGGCAGGTAAGTAGGGAAGGGGGGACAAAATGGGCCCCAAATAACCCCCCTCCCCCTTACCTGGCTCCACCATCCGCCGCCACACGGATCACAGTGGCGGGTGGCAGAGCCAGGTAAGCCCCCCTCAACGCTCGCTAACCAGGCTCCATCGTGGTCCGGCCGGTGACTTCAACTGCGGCCTAGGCCTCAGGCTGGAAACAGGCCGTGGCCTGCTTCTGACCTGAGGCCTGGGCCTCAGTTGAAGCCACCGCCCAGACCGCAATGGAGCCAGCTAAGACCCCCTCCCCGCTGCTCCCTTGCCTGGATCCACCGCCCTCGCCGCAGGGACTACAGCAGCGGTGCCAGGTAAGCCCCCCTCCCCCCCACTTACCTGGGTCTGAAGCTTCGGAATGGTCCGAATGGCTTAGGACTGTTCCAATCTGCACCAATCTGGACCTCCCCCGATCTGCTCTGGAACCGGGCTTCGGAGGTCCAGATTGGCCTGCTCCGCTTCGGATCCAGGGATCCGTAACGGAGTGGAACACAGCCCTATCGGGAATGCAGTGGAAGGAGCACAGTTGCTGACTTCTGGGCACCACCATTGCCACTGCGTCCGCACACACGGGCACACACGTGGCAGGTCGGGGCACCTAGGAGCATCCATGCCCCCCTTCTGAGGTTAGGGTTTTCCTTTTAAAAAAAGGAAACAGCTAAATGGGGGGGAACATGGGGGAGGAAAGGGGTGCTCCCTCCCTGGCAGAATACCAGCACCATGTACATTGATGGTGCTATATAAATAAATAAATAATAATAATAATACCCAACTCCCCTTTATTTTATTTTTTCTTAACAAGGGTCCGCAGAGGCGCTTAGCCTCGCTCCAAGCTAAAATAGTCAGGGTAAGTACCCAACTTTTTTAGTGCGTAGGGTGACCATATTTTGGAAACCAAAAAGAAGGACAACATGGTCACCCTCAAGGGGGCGTGTCCAGTACCAAGGGGGCGTGCCCACCCGAACATAGCCTTGGTCACATGTCTGATTTTACAGCACACATTTAAGACAAATCTGTTCTACATAACATCTTAATGTTAAAATCACTGAAATAAAGAACAAGTGAGAGATTCAATGTATCTGAAATTAACTTCACTCACTTCTACTTTTGTAGGTTTTGCTGTTCTTTGAAGCTTTTGCTATACTCTGTGTGTCACATTCTCCCCTTCCCTCAAATATTTTTTCTGACTGTATCTTCACTCATTGCAAGCTGCTGTTGTTGTTAACAGGGTTTGCTACTGGCCCCAGATCTGTTTCAAATTTGGTATGGCTAAATCTCTACCTAAAAGCTATCATGGTGCCAACTTTCATCTCTTTATCTTTAAACTGACAGTTTTAAAAACAATAATTTTAAAACCTCATTTTTAAAAAAAATCCTAAAAAATCAATGGGTTAACGGATCCGTTTCAAATTTGGTTTGGCTAAAGCTCTACCTAAATCCTATCATGGTACAAAGTTTCATCTCTTTATCTTTGAAAATGACGATTTTAAAAATAATAATTTTAAAACCTCAATTTTTAAAAAAAATCCTAAAAAATCAATGGATGAACGGATCTGTTTCAAATTTGGTGTGGCTAAATCTCTACCTAAATCCTTTCATGGTGCAAAGTTTCATCTCTTTAGCTTTAAAAATGACAATTTAAAAAATAATAATTTTAAAACCTTAATTTTTAAAAAATTCCTAGAAAATCAATGGATGAACGGATTTGTTTCAAATTTGGTATGACTAAAGCCCTTCCTAAGAGCTACCATTGTGCCAAGTTTCATCTCTTTATCTTAAAAATGATGGAGTTATAAGCATTTTTGTTAATTCCCATTAGAGCTGCTCTTTGAAAAAAATCCAGATTTCCCCTCCCCCTCCCGGATCTGCCATCAAAAACCTGGGCAAATCCGGTCATATGGTCACCCTACTAGTGCAGAGCTTTGGGGCTTCAGCTGCTTCAGCTGGCCATCCCTTCGAGGACAAAGTTATGCATCATTCTCTCTCTCTCTCTGATAGGGGAGTGGGAAGTAGCATGAACGTTTGACGTACTTCCTAGGGAACAGAGAGTGTGAAACCATTTTTTTAAAGCGAAGCTTTGGGGCTTTGCTCCTGGATCACTTTGGAGTGGCAGCTGCATCATGTAGATCACCTGCTGCCACTCCGAAGCCACCGCGGGGAAAATTATTATTATTATTATTTATTTATATAGCACCATCAATGTACATGGTGCTGTACAGAGTAAAACAGTAAATAGCAAGACCCTGCCGCATAGGCTTACAATCTAATAAAGCACCCATCTAGACAAGCCCCCGGTTAAATTCCCTCTTCATCGCAGCAGTGAAAGCTGCAAGAGCTATTTAGAGTGACCAGACACAAAAGAGGGCAGGGCTCCTGCAGCTTCTCCTTTTGTTACAAATTTAAATGTGTGTGTGTGGGGGGGCAATTTCAATTGGTTAGAAAGGTCATCGACCCAGATAGAGTTGCTTCAGCTGGCCATCCCATTGAGGATGAAGTTATGCTGCCTGCATCGTTCTCTGTCTCTCTGACAGGGCAGTGGGAAGTAGCATGAACGTTTGACATACTTCCGAGGGAACAGAGTGTGTGTGTGTGTTGCCAACAACATTGCCAGGTCATGAAAGAGCATTTGTGACACAGTCAGGATGTCACAACGTGAAGCAAAGAGCAATAGGAGCAGTTCAGGAAACCATTTGATCAGCACACATAATTTTAAGGACGCATGGAGCTCCGG
Source organism: Elgaria multicarinata webbii (assembly GCF_023053635.1). Classification (NCBI taxonomy): domain Eukaryota; kingdom Metazoa; phylum Chordata; class Lepidosauria; order Squamata; family Anguidae; genus Elgaria; species Elgaria multicarinata. The sequence continues at coordinate 151,288,657 of NC_086173.1, read as the reverse complement.
TAGACGAGTGTTTTATTGCACGCACAGATTTTCACGAGTCTCTCTCACGACGTTGTCTGCCACTTGTGCACCTCCCGTGCCTTCTTGGGCGCCACAAAAAAACCACCCTGGTAAGTTTGACTTATTTTTGAGATGGAAGTTGACAGTATCTCCTGCTGTGCACAGGAGAAGCAGCACGATCCAAACAGCCCACTGAATGGGCCACGGGCACGTTGTTTACTCCCTCTTTCAAAAGAGGAAGTAATGAAGGACAAATGCGGAAGTGGAGAAGCAACGGTAAGGAAACACGATATCCCCCCCCTCGTGTGACGACGCTCATATTCACAAAATCCCCCGTACACAGAGTAAAGATTACTAGAAGTTGTTCCCTCAGGGCTGTTGTTCTGAATCACTCCCAGGGAGGTTTGGTCATGCAGTCTTGCGGAGTATCAGAGGGGGCACTCACAAGTAGGGATGACAGAGGAATCTGTTCAGTAGGGCGGGGAGGGGGCGGAGTGACGTTCGCCAAGATTTCATCATCTCGATCACCGGATTTCAGCTCACTTACCTGTGAGCTGATCTGACTCGCTGTGGATTTGAGTGTTTTTTCTCTTAGTGAAATTTACGCAAGCTGCAGCTGTAATTTGTGTATAGTTTGGCTGTAATTAGCTTAATTTGTGCATAACAAATAACATAGTGCTTGTTCCTCACTAGTAAGACAAAACCAAACCAAACCTCACCCAAGGTGTCAGTTGTGGAAAAACAATGAGCAAAGGGATGGCTTGCTAGTTGATTTTTGTGCTGGTCGTGATGCTGATGCTGAAGATGATTATTAAAATGCACTTATGTTACAGCACACCAAAGACAACTTTTCTTTAAAGAAAGACACACACACTGTGTTTGAACAATGATTCACACATCCCTTTCCCCATTACTTTTACAGCTTACCTCAGAGCTTCCTTCCTTCCTTCCTTCTTGCGCTCTGAAGCACAAGTGCAACAACAACAATAATAATGAAAGGCAGTCATGCTGGCCATAAGAAGAATTCCAGAATCCATATATAGCATAACGCTTTTGTTAGGCTTACATTTTTCTCTCTCTCTTAAAATACTAGAACCCAATGGGCTCATCCCATGAAGTTGATTGGTGGGAGATCCAGGACAAATAAAAGGAAGGACTTCTTCACACAGCGCAGAGATAAATTACGGAATTCACTGCCACAAGATGTGGTGATGGCCACCAATTTGGACGGCTTTAAAAGGGGGTTGGATAAATTCCTAGAGGAGAAGGCTATTAGTGGCTACTAGCCCTGATGGTTGTGTGCTGTCTCCAGTATCTGAGGCAGTAAGCCTGCGTGCACCAGTTGCTGGGGAACATGGGTGGGAGGGTTCTGTTGCACTGTGTCCTGCTTTGTTGGTCCCTGGTTGACAGCTGGTAGACCACTATGTGAACAGAGTTCTGGGCTAGATGGGCCCTCGGTCTGATCCAGCAGGGCTCTTCTTATGTTCTTAAGATCACAAAGAATGTGCAAGCTTTCTAGATATTCAAGATCTGGAAAATTTTAAAGCTTGCATTTTTTTTTTGGTGAGCTTTGCACTGGCCTAAAAATGGTATTACACTGTATGGATTTTTGAATAATAATAGTAATAATAATAATAATAATAATAATTTCATTGCACCCTTAGAAATCTCTGAACTGGGTGAGGGGAGATGCAGGCCAGGGCAACCTCCATCCTGGAACAATGAGCTACTAGGAGACTTGGCAAGCATCTCACTATCCTGAAAGCTTGGGGCTCGCACACATAGCCCTCTTTCTCCTGAGCCATAAGGACTGTGGAACGTCGCAGCTCCGTGCTGCTGGGGACAGCCTCCGCCCACTCGCCCCAGTTCAGAGCTCTGGACCAGTGGTGGGAAGACTTCAACCTTGTGGAACCCACCCACCTACTGCCACTGGGACCTTGAGCTCCACCAACCAGAGCCTGGTGTGCAAATGAAAGATACTTTTGTTGTTTATTCGTTCAGTCGCTTCCGACTCTTCGTGACTTCATGGACCAGCCCACGCCAGAGCTTTCTGTCGGCCGTCACCACCCGTAGCTCCCCCAAGGTCAAGTCTGTAACCTCCAGAATATCATCCATCCATCTTGCCCTCGGTCGGCCCCTCTTCCTTTTGCCTTCCACTTTCCCTAGCATCAGCCTCTTCTCCAGGGTATCCTGTCTTCTCATTATGCGGCCAAAGTACTTCAGTTTTGCCTTTAATACCATTCCCTCAAGTGAGCAGACTGGTTTTATTTCCTGGAGTATGGACTGGTTTGATCTTCTTGCAGTCCAAGGCACTCTCAGAATTTTCCTCCAACACCACAGTTCAAAAGCATCTATCTTCCTTCACTCAGCCTTCCTTATGGTCCAGCTCTCGCAGCCATAGGTTACTACGGGGAATACCGTTGCTTTAACTATGCGGACCTTTGTTGTCAATGTGGTGTCTCTGCTCTTAACTATTTTAACAAGATTTGTCATTGCTCTCCTCCCAAGAAGTAAACGCCTTCTGATTTCCTGGCTGCAGTCAGCGTCTGCAGTAATCTTTGTGCCCAGAAATACAAAGTCTGTCACTGCCTTCACGTTTTCTCCCTCTATTTGCCAGTTATCAATCAAGCTGGTTGCCATAATCTTGGTGTTTTTTTGAGGTTTAACTGCAACCCAGCTTTTGCACTTTCTTCTTTCACCTTCGTCATAAGGCTCCTCAGTTCCTCCTCGCTTTCAGCCATCAAAGTGGTGTCACCTGCATATCTGAGATTGTTAATGTTCATTCCTGTGATTTTAACTCCAACTTTGGATTTGTCAAGCCCAGCACGTCGCATGATGTGTTCTGCGTACAAGTTGAATAGGTAGGGTGAGAGTATACAACCCTGCCTTACTCCTTTCCCAATCTTAAACCAGTCCGTTGTTCCGTGGTCTGTTCTTACCGTTGCTACTTGTCCGTTATACAGATTTCTCAGGAGGCAGACAAGATGACTTGGTATCCCCATACCACCAAGAACTTGCCACAATTTGTTATGATCCACACAGTCAAAGGCTTTAGAATAGTCAATAAAGCAGGAATAGATGTTTTTCTGGAACTCCCTGGCTCTCTCCATTATCCAGCGGATATTGGCAATTTGGTCTCTAGTTCCTCTGCCTTTTCTAAACCCAGCTTGTACATCTGGCAATTCTCGCTCCATGAATTGCTGGAGTCTACCTTGCAGGATCTTGAGCATTACCTTGCTGGCATGTGAAATAAGTGCCACTGTCCGATAGTTTGAACATTCTTTAGTGTTTCCCTTTTTTGGCATGGGGATATAAGTTGATTTTTTCCAGTCTGATGGCCATTCTTGTGTTTTCCAAATTTGCTGGCATATGGCGTGCATCACCTTGACAGCATCATCTTGCAATATTTTAAACAGTTCAGCTGGGATACCGTCGTCTCCTGCTGCCTTGCTATTAGCAATGCTTCTTAAGGCCCATTCAACCTCACTCTTCAGGATGTCTGGCTCTAAGTCACTGACCACCCCATCTGACCTATCCCCAATATTATTATCCTTCCTATACAAATCTTCTGTATATTCTTGCCACCTTTTCTTGATCTCTTCTGTTTCTGTTAGGTCCTTGCGTTCTTATGTTTTTGATCATACCCATTTTTGCCTGGAATTTGTTTTGAATACCTGAACTGAACTAGGTGTGGGGATGGGATGGGCAGGGCAGGGCAGGGTTCATCCGGTTACAGCCATTCCACACACAAGTCCACTCCTAGTTAACCCACTCCCAGCTTTCTTCATTTCAAGGTTCAATTTAGAGGGGGCCGGTAAGAGAGTCATTTGTTTATTGCTATTGATAAACCATTGGGAGTGAGAAATCCTTGCTGATCTGCTTCGAAACATTCAGAAATATACCAGGGGGTTTAAAGCAGCAGGTGCCCTGTCCTCTTTTAAATCTGGTCACTCTAGTATAGCTCTTGCAGCTTTAACTGTTGTGATGAAGAGGGAATTTCACCAGGTTCTCCATATATATATAAATGACACCTGCTGAAATTCCCTTTTCTATGCAACTGTTAAAGATACAGGAGCCCTGTCCTCCTTTTCATATGGTCACCCTACAACACTGGTCTCTCATGTGTGAACTGGCAAAGTACTAGACAGCCAGTACAGTGTTGTGGTTTGCAGGACCAGTGCCAGACTATTTTGCACCATAGGCAAGGTGAGCTACTTTCACCCCGCCCCACCAAAAAAAAAATAAAAAAATCCAACTTTGATTTTTAAGAACATATGTTTCCTGGAAAAAATAAGAAGCACAAAACTTGAAACTGCTAAATTGATTTTAAAGTGCACAAAATACGTCATGCCAATTATAGCAAACAAATTGGAAAGGAACGTCTATGGGTCTAAAATGCATTATTTAATAGGAATAACACCTCCAAATCACCCCCAACTCACACACACACACGTGCACACACACTCAGCATTACTCACTCCAAACAAACACACGCATGGACACATGTGTTCACTCAAAGACCCCATGCACCCCATTCACCCATACATTCTCTCTCTCTCTTCCGGGCAAGTTCTGGAAGTCTGAACGTAGACCACCCCCACCCCAGTGTCCCTGGCTTCACTTTGGCTGGGCGGGCGTGGGGTGCCATCTCGCCCGCTCAGGTCCAGCTGAATCCTCGGGCCGGGCCGGCTCACAGCCAACACATGTGAGTGCTGCACTGTGCCCGGCACCCCTCTTAGTTTGGCGCTCTAGGCGGCCGCCTGAATGGCCTCTATGGTAGCACCGGCCCTGCACACTCCCTTCAGCTGTGAAGAGATGTCTATTTGCTGAATAAAGCTTTGCAACCTGCCCCAGGACTAGAGAGACCTAAGTTTGAATCTCCACTCAGCCATGAAGCAGACCTCATCTAAATTTGTCCAACTCTGGCTCCCAACGAAGGTGTAGAGGAAGAGAGTTCCACAATTGTGGGACAAGATGGGAAAATGCCCGTAGCCTAGAATTTGCCACCAATTATTTATTTGTAAATTTCATTTCTATGGTTCCACCCTCCCCAGTATATAATCACAACAACCCTGTAAGGGAGGTTAGACTCCCCAAAGTCACCCAGTCAGCTGGTATTGCCATTTAGTAGACAAGAGGCAAGTGAAAAATATCTGAATAAAGGAAACATATTGCCAGTAAAGGAAACACATTGCCAAAAAGAGAGGACAAAAGAGGACATGGATTTACACAAGATTTGCATATGCTAACTTATATTATAGATGCAAATTAAATGCACAAAGGAGAAGGTCCCAAAAACGCAAAAAACAAAAATAAAAAATCTCCCCACAAAGTCAAAGAAACCAGTAAACAATATGTAAATTGGGTAATAGAAAATGACAATGCAATATAATGCAATTATGCATGAAAAACATGAAAGTAACACATATTGGAGCCAAAAACCATTATACATACACTATAAATAGCAAAATTGTTTGTAAAGCTGAAACTGGGAGGAATTGTTTTTCTGTTTCTTTTTTTGATATCTCTGGAGTATATTTCTTTTCCTGACTTCATCAAAACCAGTTCAGAACTGGAAGCAGCTGAAAATAACCTTCTGACATCTTGAGTATCTTTTCCAAAACACTTATTATCTGACAGAAATCATTCAGAATATCTTAACCAGAAGAACTTCCCCAGAGGCCATTAGGAACTAAATTTATACAGTTTATATGCTGCTTCCAATATAAAACTGCTTAGAATACTAACCTTCAGTACAAAAATCAATTCACAAGGATATTGAATCCTGAAAGTAGAAACTGGCTCATGACATCTGTTCACAAAACGTGGCAGGTTTTTTTATAAGGTAGCAGAAATTAACATTTTAAATACCGGCTACTTACACAAAAGAAAACCAACTGCACGTGAGGGGTAAAATCCAGCATAATCCCTATGAAGAGAAGACCTTTTGAAATGAACAAGACGTAAGTAGTAAGTCTACTGTAAGTAGGACTTTAGTTGGATTTTGCCCAAGTAAACCCATGGAGTTTTTTAAAGAGAAAGATTGTCCTTCCACTTGAAAAAACTATAATGCTTATGATCAAGGGGGAAAACACACACACATTAGATCAGTGGTTCCCAAAGTGGGTGGTACTGCCTCCTTGGGGGCAGTGGGATTGCATAGGGGGCATTAAGAGGCAAAGGGGCAGCAGGGGGGCGCTCGAGGTGATCTTTTCCGAGCAGCGCTTCTCCAGAAGGTCTTAAAACCCAGGGACATTTTTATGGGAGAAGGTAGATTGGTCCCAACCCATACAGGGGAAGAATCCACACATGTATTAATACCATTTAAGAAGAGTCCTTTTAACGGTGAATTGTAATGTTTCAAAAGCACCAAAACACTAATGAAAAGACATATCCTGCTTGGTGTGCCCCGCCACGCTGGCTGCAAAACAGAGGCTCTCTTTTCCCTCCCTCCCTTGGCAAGCCTGGGGCGGGTGCTTCAGATTTTGAATAAATATTCAATTAATTGTTACTGTTTTGAATTTTATTGTTATTATCTTCCTTAGTGGGTCGTTGAAAACTGCTATTCTGAATAAGGATTTTTATAGTGTAGGGTAGGGGGCACTGGGCATGAGTTTGTGGAACCAAGGGGGCGGTTACCTGAAAAAGTTTGGGAACCACTGCATTAGATGATTATAAATAAATCCATTTTTCATTTAAACCTGTGGGACATTGTATTTACCATATATATATATATATATATACACACACACACACACACACACACACACCTTCCTGTTCAGCAAATAGACAATCTTTTAAAAGGGATTGCATGAATTCCTTCAAAGAGCTCTATCACACCAGCATTATACTGTGCAATCACTGCGAATTGCATGCAAAGGACTCCGATGTTTTCTACCTTATACTCTGCTGTTACGGCGAAGTACTCCAATGTGTCCTGCTTTGATTGTGCTTCCCCCCCCCCCCACAAATAGCGACGTATTTTGGACTGCGGAAAGTGTGATTCTTTTGTTGTTCTCCAAGCAGCCACTGGGGGCACAGAAGGATGACGAGGAGCAGAGTCGCCCGGCCACCTCCCTCAGCAACCCCCAAGTGAGCGCCGCAGAGCCCAGAGCCCTCCCAGGGTGCACGCTGGAGCAGAAAGACAAGGAGCAGGGCCATCCGGCCGCCTCAGCATCCCCCAAGTGAGCACCATGGAGCTCGGCCCAGCCCTTCTGGGGCACGCACCAGAGCAGGGCGGAGGTGGATTATAATGTTGGTGTGATGGAGCTAACAACAACAGTGATGACAGCTTTCATACGCTATGGCATAATTCGAGGGAAATGGGTGGGTGTGGTGAAGCTCCAAAGCAAAATATTTAAGATCAGAGGGTGTATAATAAAACTCTAGGACTTGTGCGGTCCAAGCAGCTTCTAATTTTCTAGTACAGATTTACTCTTGTGTTCAGTTATCCTTAATATAAGTTATCCAGTGGGATGTCCAACATATATTTTTGGATACGGACACATAATCATATATAATATAATATAATATTGAATTACAGTTGGTAAAGGATCTGAGAACATAATTGTTCTTGTCAACATGGTTACAATACTCTGTGGGCAGAAATAGAAAAATCGATTAATCCCAGAAATATCCCCGTTGCTTCGATTCTTGTTGCATTCAAATTTTGCTCATGGAGAGATAGATAAGAGCAATATCCGAAGAGGAAACAAAAAGGGTTATACAGAATGACACATTTCTATGAAAATGAAATCTTTCTCACTGTAGCAAAATTACAAGAAAAGCTTCAGGGAATGCAAATGAATTGGATTCTCCTTCATCAAATATATCTTATTACAAATCCTCTAGTAAGATAAAGTGTGAAGTATGGTGAAATATGGATGTATTTTAATGAAACATATGGTTAATACAAAAGGTTTACTCTAAAATGTATTCTCATTGAAATAGACCCATATATTCCAGATGGATCAAAATAATACAAGATTACAACAGAGCAAAATATATGGGATAAATTATGGATGACTCAATCAAAGGAAACTATATCAACAATCCTTAGGGAAAATCTGTTAAAATTGTTATACCAATGGTATATTATGCCAGTCTGCCTGACAAGGAGCGCCATCACACCTACTTCTTTTTCCTGGTATGCATCTGTGATTTCCACCTCCATTTCATTAGCGCATCACTTTCACGTGCGTGTGTTGTTGCGCTATTTTGCTTTGTTTACCTTTTGACCAGCACCAGCTTACGTTTCCTGGTATCCCCACTGGCTCACCCCACCCACCCCTTTTCCTTCCCCCTCCAGTTCATTGGTTCTTGTGGTTGATGGACATTGTGATGGACATGGGCACCTCCCCCCCCTCGCTCTGCTTTTGTTGTCTACTGTTTGAATGGTTTAGCATTTGATCAATTAGGCACCGTTTCTGCCTTTTGGGGGGGGAGAAATAGCAATGAGAGAGCAATGAGGGGGGTTGGAGCAGCGGAAGTCCGTTAAAGCGACTCAGCACAAGCCCATTCTTTTGAGCAACTCAGCACGCCTTCCTCTTTCTTCAACAAGATCACCCTTCAATGAACACACCTCCACAAAAGTGAGTCGTTCTGACAGAGCATGAGGACAGCAACACATGGAGACAGAAGAGCAGTTTTATCCCACATGGAAGGGGGAAAACGGACTTCCCACACTCTTGGAAAATTATTATTATTATTATTATTATTATTATTATTATTATTATTATTATTATTATTATTTATTTATATAGCACCATCAGTGTACATGGTGCTGTACAGAGTAAAACAATAAAATAGCAAAACCCTGCCGCATAGGCTTACATTCTAAACATGGAAAACATGGGAAATGGAGGGGAAGAGGACTGCAGGACGGATGACAACGTGTGAGTGTCGCGGGGCAAAATGGTAAACGAGGCAGGACGAAGGTGCAATAGCATGCTGGTGTGATGGAGATCAAGGAAAGCAAATACAAACAAACAATACCAAATGTGGCAGTAATTGTAATCAGTAAGGTTTATACTTTCATACGTGGTGGACATGTCCTGTTGTCTTTTTGCAAGACAACAGGAAATGACAACCATTACACATCAAATAATGCAAGTTACATCAGTATTGGCTCTATCAGCAATATGGGAGAATTAAAACACAAATGTGACATCTGAGTAATGAATCATCCCCTAAAGAACCGAAGCCTCATTCAAGCAAGGGAAGATCACCCTTTACTTTATCTATTTATTATATTTCTATACCGCTCAACAACTGAAGCTCTCTTAAGAACATAAGAAGAGCCCTGCTGGATGGGACCAAGGGTCCATCTAGTCCAGCGTTCTTTTCACACAGTGGTCAACCAGCTGCCCAACAGCTCCCTCCCTCCCATGTTCCCCAGCAATTGGTGTACCCATACTGCCTCTGATACTGGAGGGAGCATATAGGCATCAGGACTACTAGACAGTGATAGCCTTCTCCTCTAGGAATTGGTCTAACCCCCTTTTAAAGCCACCGAAATTGGTGGCCATCACTACGCCTTGTGGTAGCGAATGCCATAGTTTAACGGCGTGCTGCCAGTTTATAGCTCACTGCCTTATTCTGGCCTTGACTCACTGATCCTCCTCCTCTGTGTGCTATAAGCCTGTGTGCACCAGTTGCTGGGGAACATGGGCAGGAGGGTGCTGTTACACCATGTCCTGTTTGTTCATCGCTGGCCGATGGCTGGTGGCCACTGTGTGAACAGACTGCTGGACTAGATGGACCCTTGGTCTGATCCAGCAGGGCACTTCTTCTTATGTTCTCTTCTTCTTTCCACTCATGTTCCCTTGTGTGTCTTGTTGTTTCTTTGTAAGCCTCATAGTAGGGCCTGTCTTGCTCTGTTTTATGGACAAATGCCATTTTGAGAGCCAAGAATGGTCTGAAAAGTGGTCTAAAAATGCAGCAAAGATTTTTTTAAAAAGAAAAAAGACAAGCAGACAGACAGACAGACAGACAGACACCTACTGTACTTGACCTTATGCTACTTTCTAGGGCCCTGCCCCCTCTAACTTTTCAAAGCCCATGTCCTGGCACAGCTGCAATTGTAGAAGCACATTGAGAAAGCCTCTTGAGAAAACCTTAGTGTGCCTTTGAAACGGGAGTGGGTGGGATCCGAGCATTGCTCAATTTCATCCCCAGCGTTTCCCTCAGCCGTTAGCTGGACTTGACATCACGGAGGGGAAGTTGAAGCTGTACTTCGGAAACCAGCTGGACGAATTCTAAACAGATAAGCAATGCCAGATTTTCCCATGGGTTAAGCTGGGGCAAGTGAAAGGAGAAACAAATGCCTTCCCAGCATTGCTAGAGAAAATCTGCGGGAGCCCTGTCCGCAAAGATGTAAGCCGTATCATTGAAACATGTGTCCAGCAATATTTCATTTTCCACAATGAATCAAAAGGTCAAATGAAAGAGAACATTATGGGGTGGGGGTTTTTTGCACGCAATTCTAATTGTACGTAATTAATCGCCTCTCTTGGCCCTCAGACTGTATTGTTACATCCCAACTCTCTAAGTAGTGTAATGGATTTTAATATGTTTAATGGATTTTAATCTATTATATGTTAAAGTGTCTGTTACCAACAATTGTAGTAGAATTCCTAAGATGGGATTTGTAGTTAGAATCTCTGGAATGTTGGGGGGCCCTTCCTACAAGCTGGAAGAATGTGTGTAACCGTGGCAACGAAGGACACAATACATTTATGGGTGATGAGAGAGATAAGGGTTACTCTCTTAAACTTAAACTTAAACCACTAGAATATACCTTCGAAGACAGAAATAAAGGGGGGTCATGGGGGATAACAAGCTGTATTTATGCAGTGGTATAAATACAGAGTCTTTGAAGCAGAGAGCCAGTCCCTTCCTCCTGGCATGGAAGGAGGCTCCATCGCGGTTTACTGACTTGCAAGTAAAGCAATTTATGGTTTGAGAATGTACCTGTGTCATGTCAATGTTTGGCCAATAGAATAAGGAAATCCACGACAGTAGCGAGGACTCCAGGCGTACAAGAGTTACCTATGTTTTGTTTCCTCAGAATGGGGGTCCCTGGTAGCTTCTGCCATTTTGGTGATATATACTTTTATTCACACCAGCCTTCCCCCAATCTGGCACCCTCCAGATGTTTTGGACTTCAACTCCCAGCAGCCAGCATGGCCAATGATCAGGAATGCTGGGCATTGTCCTGCAAAACATCTGAAGGGCACCAGGCAGGGGAAAGCTGGTTTACCCATATATTACGAGGCCTTGCTTCAGTTCAGGCGGGCCTGTAGCCTCTGACACTGATTCTGCGTCAGAAGGGGAACTTGCAGCATCAGGCCCAGCCATGGGAAGTCAGGAACGTGAGAACCTAGTTTTACCAGGCCTCCCATTGGCTCGCTAACCAGGAAGTGGGGAGATGCACAATGCTAATATGGCCTGTCTATCTTCACAGTCAGGAGACCTGACCTTGACTGAGACCCCTCCTTCTCGACCAGGGGAGCCTTCCATGGGAACAGGGCAGAAGCAGGAGGTCTCTGAAGGAGAAGGTCTTTCAGGGGTTTCTCCTTTACTGCATTGGGATTCATCTAGGGTGACCATATGAAAAGGAGGACAGGGCTCCTGTATCTTTAACACAGTTGTATTGAAAAGGGAATTTCAGCAGGTGTCATTTGTATATATGGATATACAAATCCATATATACAAATGATATATTCCCTAGGGGCTGCCCCGTTTCTCCCCCAGTGCCAAACATTTGGTGTTTTCCTGGCTTTGGTACAGTTTCCCCCACATTCTAAAAAGCTAAAATGCCTCTCCTGAAGCTCAGTTACCAGCAGTAAGAGGTTTCACCTAAAATATGCTGGTATTTTATGGGTACTTCCCTTTTGCCTCCAGCCCCTCCAACCACTAGAATCCAGCTTTCAGGCCTAGTGATGGCCGCCATGGCAACAGTTACATTTGGGGAATGAAAGTCAGGGCAATTATGCTGAATATTGCATACATTCAGTGAACTGCAGCAGTGCAGATGCGCTGCTACAGGCTTTCAGAGTTGCCAGAAAACAAACAAACAAACAGGTTTTTGTGGTCCTTGGTTCCTCAATATTTGCTGCCTGTTACTGTTGTCTGACAACGGTGCTGCCATTTTTCCTGGCTGGATAGCCTGCACTCACTCCGCCCATAGAACACTATTAATGCTGCAGCGATGCTGACGGGTTTGTGGGGAATGAATAGGCAAAGGGGCATTGTATAGACGTCCCCTTAGAAAGTTTCTCAAAAATAGAATCCAACCTTGGGATGAAAGAGTTCCCACCCCTGCTCTAACAGATTGGGGGAATCTGCATGTCGCTCCCAGAGCACTTTTATGCGACCCCAGTGCACCCCGAAAACGATAGTCTGACTTCCTTGTAAAAGAAACGAGGAAGAGCCGTCCATGCCGCCGACGCCACCGACGAGGAGAGCTCTCCGCCGGCGAGGAGAGCTCAGCAGAAGAAGGCGGGGTGGAGAGCTTCTTCCGCTCTTCACCCCGCCTTCTTTTGCCAAGCTCTCCTCGCCGGCGCCGGCAGCATAGACGGCTCTTCCTCATTTCTTTTACAGGGAAGTCAGACTATCGTTTTCAGGGTGCACTGGGGTCGCATAGAAGCGCTCTCGGAGCGACGTGCGGATCCCCCCTCTGCTCCTCTATTCAACAGTGCCATAAGGTTCCCGCAGAAACCAACTCTTCTCTCTCTATGGCCATGGCTAGATGGGGCAATATCCCGGGGATTGCCCCAGGATCATCCCTGTGTGTGCACATGATGCACAGAGGACCCCGGGGGCAAGAAGGGATGATCTCTCCCTTGCCCCGGGATATTGCCCTACCCTTTAATCTCATTTTTTCCCATGGTCCTGGGCTGATCCCAAGATCACAGGACGTGTGGCCGGGCATCCCATTTTCGTCCCAGCTCCTCTCAAGTAACCACGAGGGACCGGGACCCAGGCATGGCGCCCATCGAGGGTGGGGTGGGGGGAGCGGAAGTCTTTTTTTAAAAAAAACCCACCTTACATTTTGTGCAGGAGCACTCCTGTGTTCTTTTTTAAAAAACAAAATGGTGGGTGCAATGTCTTCTTCCTCCTGGGACGTCGCACACCGCATGTAGACGGCGGGGGGGGGGGGAATCCTTCAATCATATTGCGAAATCCTCCCCCCTCCCTCTTAGAAATGCCCTACTGTAGAATAAATTGCAAAATGCCTGCTTGAATTAGCTAATCACAAGACCCTGAATACACCTCTGTGCCTAAAATAGTAGGCTGGGAGCAAAGGTTTATGTGCCGAGTGCAAACTCTGCCCAGAAACAGCAACATGGCATTTGAACTTTGACTCTGAAGTAACCTCACATGATTGTGACTCATCCCCATTGTTTGTATGCTAATATAAGGAATTGCCTTTAGATTGTTCGAGGCCAGACCCTGCAGGGTGTTAGCTTGCTGGTTGTCTGGTCTTTCTCGAGAAATAAAAGTTGGGTTGCATCCACCGAAGGTCTGCGAGTCTGATTGCACCCTGAAGGATAAAATTGGCACAGTCCTCCAGGGGAAACGAACCTCTTTCTGCCATTTAGGCAACACTATGATTCTCTGCCAGTCTTACTAGGGCCATCTGTGGAATCTCAGAAAGCCAGATAGGGACTCCAGGTGGGTTGGGGTAGAGGCTCTCTGAGGTCTTTTGACTATTCCTCACCACCAGATTTTTATTGATCACCACTTTTTCATATGAAGATGTTGAGGAGTGAGCCTTGGGACCTTCTGCATGCAAGGCATACGCGGAAACCCCTGTCCCTATTTTCCCGACTGTACGGGGTTGCATATTACATGGCTGGAAACATTTATGAAAGCCTAGTAATTTTTTGGGAGGTGGTTGTTATGTAAGATTCCAATGTGGGGGATGTTGCAGTTATGTAATTGTGGTACATTACAACACTTCTGATGGAGACAATGACTTCTTAATTACTTCCTTTTTTCTAAGTGAAGGGTTGCTTCATTTTTTTATCTTTTTGATCACTCTAATCGCATATGCTAGGAGAAACAAGTACTAGGTTGACCATTTGGAAAGGAGGACAGGGCTTCTGTATTTATTTATTAAATTTATATACCGCCCCATAGCTGAAGCTGTCTGGGTGGTTTACAAATGTTAAAAACAGTGAACATTAAAAAGTATATAAAACTTAAAACCATCAAAAATATAAAAACAACAGTATAAAACAATAGTATCCATTTAAACAACAACAACGGTATCTTTAACAGTTGTGATGAAGAGGAAATTAGTACGCATGCAGCACCTGGTGAAATTCCCTCTTCATCACAATAGTTAAAGCTGCAGGAGCCCTGCCCTCTTTTTTATCTGGCCACTATACAAAAGAGGGCAGGGCTCCTGCAGCTTTAACTATTGTGATGAAGAGGGAATTTCACCAGGGACTTGTCCATATGGCTGTTTACACTGTGATAAATGTGCATCTTTCCATTTTAGGACAGATGATGCAGCTGCAAATGCGAAGCCATCCAGGGTCAAATCCTGAAAAATCCGCTCCAAAAAATTCAGGCATTGGGTTTACACTGACTTTTTTTGGCAGTGGAGGGGGCTCTGAGGGTCTTAAAAACTAAAAAAAAGTTTTAAAAACTCCAAAAACATAAAATGGGCAGGGTAGAGTATAGGAGCAGTGCTGTTTGTCTTCCCTTTTTATTTTTAATCATCTAAATCTGCAGAGCTCCACAGAAACAAATATAAATGGGGGGACCAGTCAACCCCATCTGAATATACGCAGCTCCGCATATTGGGATCTTTAAATTTAAAAAAGGGGGTAACGGCCCTGTTCCTTTCCTGCCCCATTTCTTTTTTAAAAAAAGTTTTCAAGAGGCACCAGTGCCGAAGCACCTCCGTATAGCCGGGGTGGGGGGGGCAGGTGTTGCATGCATACAAATTCCATCTTCATCACAACTGTTAAAGATACAGGAGCCCTGTCCTCCTTTCCATATGGTCACCCTAATGAGTATTTCCCTTTCACAATGCCTATCCTCCACACATTGATTTTGAAATACAAATGCGGAGGCTACAGCCAACCAGTATTATAAGATGGGTTAGCTACTGCTGTGTGTGTTATGCAGCGATCCTGTACACATATTTATAAAAGGGGTAAATTGGTACATAATTTGGCTGCCTGTGAAGATTAGCTTCCATTAGGAAGGGAGGAAAAAAGCAGAAGGTTTCTGATTATGAAGCTTCTGGTTGAAGAGACAATGCCAGTGTTGTGTAGTGATTAGAGTATTGGCTCAGTTCAAATCTCCACTCATACATGAAACGTAATGGGTGACTGTGAAGAAATGTTAAGTAATGTTTACTTTGTATGGCCTTGTGAGGCTACAATGTATCTGAGTAGGCTTGAGGCCATGTGGAAGGCATGTGCAGGAGTTGCTTGGTGAAGTTCTGAAGGGGAGAGAGAGAATCACTTTGAATATTGTTAGATGAAGCCTGGATCGGGGAAATTTGATTGGCTAGGGATTCCTGCAATAAAGAAATCTCACTGATTTGAGTGTCCCGCGTCACATTTCCAGAGTGTGTGTACTAGAAGGATTGGGAGTCACAACAGCTCTTTAAGCCTTGAAATATAAATATTCGGTGAAGATCAGAAACTCCAAAGGTGGGGTTGCTGAGTGAAGGAACTGTTCCCCATAGGTAGCACTGGGGAGAGAAAATCTTCCATAGTGACATTGAGCCAAACCTTCTCTCTCATCCTAACCTCCTTCACAGAGTTCTTGTGATGATAAAATGGGGAGGGAAAAGAACCATGTCCATTACCTTGAGCTCTTGGTAGGAAAGGTGAGATATGCAGTTAATACATAATAAGGGGCAAAGTTTCAGTGCCCTTTTCCAGAAGTATGCAAGAGTTTAAAAAGAAAAGAAAAGAAAGGCAGAATAAATTATACAGAACATGCATGCTAATTGGCATAATTTATACAAGTTGCAGGATTTAGCTAGGAATATAATTTCAGACGTCTGGATCAGGGCAATTCTTTCCAAATCTGATTTGAAACGTTACAGTGTGTGTCTCAATACAATGAATACTTTTTAAAAAGCAGGAAAACCTGCACCCATCAACAGCCTCAAGCAAAACAGGAACAGAATCCAAATCGCAGCATTAGAATGCGTTATATGTAAATCCAGGTCAAGTAGATCCTTCCCACGGAGCTCTTTCGAGTCAAACAAAGGTGTGCCAAGTGTTGTGAAACAGACCTTGCAGGGGTGGGGATGGGGCGGGGCTATTAAATCTACATTACTAGATAAGTTCCAGACCTCAGAAGCACCAAACGACGAGGAGGGAGTGATAGCAAATGAAAATAATAGCGGAAGCACCTTGGAGAGCTCCTTTAGAGTTCTGACTGAAACCCGGAGCAGATGCACCACCCCACTGATATCGGGGCCACCAGCCTCCACTGCCCCATCCCCCCACAAAGCTGCTATTTATATTTTCTAAAACTGTGACCTTGATGGCCAGTGTGGTATGGTGGCTAAAGTGTTGGAATGGGAGTCGGGAGATCCGGGCTCTATTCCCTTCTCGGCCATGGGTGACTTTGGGCCAGTCACAGACTCTCAGCCCAACCTACCTCACAGTGTTGTTATTGTAGGGATAAAATGGAGGAGGAGGAGGATTATGTATGCCACCTTGGGTTCCTTAAGGAGGAAGAAAGGCGGGACATAACTGCAATAATAAATATAAATAAATAAATTGCGTCCAAGCAATTCACCTCCTTTTAACTTTGTCCCAGAGGGCTCTATTCACACACATAAAACATCTTCTGCCCACAACACTCATCCTCCCATGTCACTCCTTCCCCTGTGCCCGTTCCTGCCCCACAATTTCCCCCGATGGGGTCGCTGGGCTCTCCTTCTGCCCAACTCCGAGGCTCCTCCACGGGGCTCCCGTCGGCCCAAACCCAGTGGCCCCACAGCCCATGGCGGTGCAGCCCCAACCAAGCCTTCAGGCCCTGGGGAAGGGCGACCCTCCCAGCCAGGAGGCGATCTCTGCTACGGCAGGCAGCGACAGCTTCGAACCAGGTGCGATTCTCCTGGATGACAAGAGGGCTTTGGTCCCACGTGGGTAGCGCTAAGACGAGACGGAGAAGGCAAAGGGGATTAGGAACTCCCTTACTCAATGGCCTTCCCCACCCCCACCCCCATTTTATAAGGTGGCAAGAAGTCACCTCCCCAGCCCTGGAGCAGATCTACACTGCGTACTGAAGGTGCTTGCGTGCACTTGCAGTGCGCCCCCAAAGCGATTGTGTAGATCCTGGAAGGAAGAGGCAGAGGAAGGGGCGGCTGGGGAATCCGGCCACGTCCCCGCCGCCCACCTCCCCGCCGGCCTCCTGCTGCCGGCAAAAGAGCCACCCGGGTCGGAGAGCTTCTTCCGCTCTCCGCCCCGCCTTCTTCCGCCGAGTGGCTCTTTCGCCGGCAGCAGGAGGCCGGCGGGGAGGTGGGCAGCGGCGGCAGCGGCAAGGACGCGGCCGGATTCCCCAGCCGCCTCTTCCTTCCAGGATCTACACAATCGCTTTGGGGGCGCACTGCAGGCGCACGCAAGCGCCTTCAGTACGCAGTGTAGATCTGCTCCTGGTCTTGTTCCTCAGGCACACCTTGCTGATCCATGAGACTGTTCTTCCCAAGTAAAGAGGAACCCTGGTCATGATGCCAGGGCCAGCGTCAGCACCCGACATGCATGCAGCGTCCGTGATGCTACTGCCTGTCTTGGTCCCACCAGCACAGACATCCAACTGGTTCCTCCCACCCACAGCCCCCCTTCAGCCGAGGGCTTAAATTTGGAAGTGCAGATGCTCATCATGACAGTCTAGAGACATAGAATTGTGGAGTTGGAAGGGACCACAAGGATCATCTAGTCCAACACTCTACAATGCACAGGAAAACCAGTGAAAGCATCCCCGAGAGCTGGCTGTCCAGCCTCTTCTTAAAAACCTCCAGAGATAGAGACCCCACACTCTCCAATGGTAGACCATTCCACTGTTGTACATATCTTGCTGTCAGGAAGTTTTTCCTTATATTTAATTGAAATGTAGGTAGCTGAAACTTATACCCATTGTTTTGGGTCCTCATTCCTGTGGCCATGGGAAATAGTTCTTCACCATCTTCTCTGTGGTATCTTTTTATGTACCTGAACACTGCTAACATGTCTCCCCTCAATGTTATTTTCTCCACACTGAACATCCCAAGTTCCTTCAGCCTGTCCTCATAGGGCCTGTTCTCAAGTCCCTGTACCATCTTTGTTGACCTCCTCTGAACCTGTTCTGACCTGTCAATGTCTTTCTGGAAAGGAGGCACCCAGAATCTTACGCAATGCTGTGGTCTCACTAGTGCCGAGTAGAGAGGAATAAGGACTTCCCGCGTCTTTGATACAGTTAGGGTGACCATATGACCGGATTTGCCCGGGAGGGGGAGGGGAAATCCGGATTTTTCCAATCTTCCCCAGCCAAAGAGCAGCACTAATGAGAATTAACAAAAATGCTTATAACTCTGTCATTTTAAAAGATAAAGACATGAAACTTTGCACCATGAAAGGTTTTAGGTAGAGCTTTAGCCATACCAAATTTGAAACAGATCTGTTCATCCGTTGATTTTTTTGGAATTTTTTAATAATTGAGGTTTTAAAATTATTATTTTTAAAATCGTCATTTTTAAAGATAAAGAGATGAAACTTTGCACCATGATAGGTTTTTGGTAGAGCTTTATCCATACCAAATATGAAACAGATCCATTCATCCATTGATTTTTTAAGAATTTTTTAGAAATTGAGGTTTTGAAATTATTTTGTACAACAGATTTGTCTTAAATGTGTGCTGTAAAATCAGGCATGTGACCAAGGCTATGTTCAGGTGGGCACGCCCCCTTGGTGCTAGACACGCCCCCTTGGGGGCCGACCATGTTGTCCTCCTTTTTGGTTTCCAAAATATGGTCACCCTAGATACAGTGCTTCTTCTAATGCATACCAGAACTGTGTTAGCCCTTCTAGTGGCTATTTCGCACTGCTGACTCGTGGGGCCCTTTCTACACCATGCGGGTGTAGAGGGAGGGGGGGCGATCCCGGACTTACCTCCTTCCGGAATCGTCCCCCCATGTCCAAATAGCCAGTGTGATGTCCGGCATGGGAGGACGGACGTTGTGTGAGTGGAGGCGGCCATTTTTTTTCAAAGCTGCAGGAGTTGGAGTGCACTCACGCTCCTGCGAAACTTTAAGGTAAAGAATAAAAAGCCCCGACCCCACCCCACCCCTGGACTCCCCCCGTCCTGGCTCCTTCTCTCTGATGACCTCTGCTACTCATGGGGAAGAAGCTGGGACAGGCGCCCACTCTGCCTGCGGTCCTCGGGATCGTCCCGGGACCGCAGGTAAAACCGGGATAACTGAGGTCTCAGTTATCCCAGGGAAATGGAGGGATCATCCCTCCCTGATCTTGGGATCCCCTGTGCGCTATTTGGATGCACAGGGATGATCCCTGGAAAAATCCTAGGTGTAGATAGGGCCATGTCGATGACCACACCCAAATCCTTCTCTGCTGTAGTGCTCCCAAGCCATGAATCCTGCATCTTGTATGTGACCCTACATTTTTCCTCCTTAAGTGTAATATCTTACATTTCCCTCTGTTAAAGGACCAAGTCACCCCAACATATTTTGCATTATAGCAGGGATAGCTCACACCAATATGCACTTGCTGGGAAAATCTCTTTCTCCCTCAGCTACTATGAAGATTGCAGCTAAGCTGTGGTGAGTGGCAGAGGACCTCAGCATCCCTGAGAATAAAAAAGCGCCAGCGCTGCGACCCTGTGAGCCCTGGCTCCATTGTACCACTGTTCTGGCGGCACTGACTGGGATTTGGGAAGTTGCATGTCGTTTTAAATTTTCCATAATGCCACTGAGCAGCCAACAAAATTATGCATGGGCTGGGGAATGTCGATAGGGAGACAATTTTCTCCCATTCCCATAATACTAGAACTCCATGGGGTCATCTCATGAAGCTGATTGGTGGGAGATTCTGGACAGATAAAAGGAAGGACTTCTTTACACAGTGCAGAGTTAAACCATGGAATTCACCACCACCAGATGTGGTAATGGCCACCAATTTGGGTGGGTTTAAAAAGGGGTGGTGGATAAATTCCTAGAGGAGAAGGCTATCGATGGCTACTAGCCCTGATGGCTATGTGCTACCTCCAATATCCGAGGCAGTAAGCCTAGATACACCAGTTGCTGGGGAACATGGGCAGGAAGGTGCTCTTGCATCCGGGTCCTGATGTGGGTCCCTGGTCGGCAGCTGGTTGGCCATTGGGTGAACAGAGTGCTGGACTAGATGGACACTTGATCTGTTCCAGCAGGGCTCTTCTTACGTTCTTAATATAGCATTGGTCTGCGGATTTGGGGAAATTAAAATGGTAGGCAGCTTCCCAGTACCGGCGCTACCATTAAGGCCAACTAGGCAGCCGCCTAGGGCACAGACATTAGAGGGGCGTAGACTGCCCTCTCCCCCCACTCCTGGGGTCGGAGGTTTTGGGGGGTGGGGTCTTGGCTTGCGCGCGCCCCTGTGTGACCAACCTTTCCCTGCAGCTGCAATCGGAGTCCGTGGGTGTGGGTGTGTTTGCTTGCTGCAAAAGCCTTGGAGGTGATGTGGAGGAGACAGAAGAAGAGCAGGCTGGGGAACGGCCAAAGGCTCTGTGGGACAGGGAGGTGGGTGAGGAGGATGCAGAGACAGGCAGCCCCCGCAGAGCAGCAGCAGCAGCCCCAGCACGCCGCCTTCCCCATTGGGAGCTGCAGCCGCTGGAGACCGAGCGGAGACTGCATCCAGAGCTCACCTTGCCTAGGACACAAAATAGTCTGGCATCGGCCCTGCTGAGCTTCCAAAAGCCAGGCACTACCTTCAGGTAAGCCTGTGGCAGTGCGGGATCTAGCTTTTAGGGACCCTAGGGAGAGATGCTTTCAGCAGGGACCCTCTGTGAGTAGGCCCAGGTCCTCCTCACAGCTGTTGTCACTGCCTGTTTGCTTGCTGGCCCTGTTCCTTTGGGCCCATCTGCACAACTGCAGGCCCCATATCTCTGAATAACAGTTGCTGGGAAACAACAGCAGGGGAAGGCTATTGCCCTTGTGCTTCTGCATTTCCCAGAGGCCTCTGGTTAGACACTGACCCTGTTCAGGCGACACGCTAAGCCACGGCGGTTAAGCATTTTGAGCCTAGTGTGTCACGTGAACCATTCCCATGGTGGTGACATAACCACGGTTTTTAAAAATGCTCACCTTTTGCTGCAAAAGGGTTAGCCACCTAACCATGGCTTAGCATGTTGTCTGAACAGGCCCATTGTGGGAAACAGGACGCTGGACTAGATAGGCCTTGGGTCTGATCCAGCAGGGCTCTTCCTGTGTTCCCATGAGTTAGTAGACCACGGCACACCCCAGAGACCATAAACACCATGATAGTCCTTGACACAATCAAAAGGTCCACAGAATGGACATACAAGGAAGTACAATCCTATTTGTTGTCCACCGCTAATGATATTTACCTGTCATCTGAGGTGTCTGTTGGACACTAGAGTTGTGCTGGTTGGTTTGGAAGCGTCTAGAAGTTTCCTGGGCCTCTGAGGTGGATGGAAGGCTAGATGACACTTCAACAGGGCTGGGTTGTTCAGGTATGCTATCTTGAGGGTGAGAGGAGATATGCTATTGTTTCCTTTTACTGTTCCCTTCTTTCATGACCAAGACATGGAAGAAGAGGGGGATTGAACAGGGCAACATGCCAACAGGCACCACTCCCACCCCCCCCACCCCACACATAATTGCTAGGTTGCAATAGAAGAAGCTGCACCTGTGGAACCTGTCTTGGTGCTCTTAAGGAAACAGAAGTAGGATGACCATATGGAAAGGAGGACAGGGCTCCTGTATCTTTAACTGTTGTGATGAAGGGGGAATTTCAGCAGGTGCATTTGCATGCATGCAGCACCTGGTGAAATTCCCTTTTCATCACAACAGTTAAAGCTGCAGGAGCTATACTTGTGTGGCCCAATTAGGTATATATAACAAGAGCCTGGCATCTGGCCCTTGCCAGTGGAAGCTGGTGGCTCTGATGCCCGTGGGCAGTGAACCCACTCTGAGTTTCATCAGAACCAGTCAGAACCCAAAAGGAGATATCTAAGGCAAACCTTGGATAGTTCCTTTGAAGTTCTGAATGGTTGTAACTGAAACCCAGAGTGGATTCACCGCTACCCTGACATTGGAGCCACCAGCCCCCACAGGCCCATTCAGCTCCTCCTTGCATGATCTGCTTTTCTTCCCTATTTCTGCTTCAGTGCTGCAGTAGGGCTAGGGTGACCATATGAAAAGGAGGACAGGGCTCCTCTATCTTTAACAGTTGAGTAGAAAAGGAGATTTCAGCAGGTGTCATTGTTATGTATGCAGCATCTGGTGAAATTCCCTCTTCATCATAACATTTAAAGCTGCAGGAGATATACTAGAGTGACCAGATACAAAAGAGGGCAGGGCTCCTGAAGCTTTAACTGTTGTGATGAAGAGGGAATTTCACCAGGTGCTGCAGGCATACAAATGACACCTGCTGAAATTCACTTTTCTATACAACTGCAAAAGATACTGGAGCCCTGCCCTTCTTTTCATATGGTCACCCTACCTAGGGCAGAATGTTGGGGGAAGAGGCCCAGGGTCCCCCACTAACCAAAATGAGCAGGGAAGTCCCAAATGCAGAAGGGGTAGCCATTTTGTGGTGGTGCCCACAACAGTTTCTCAAATTGCAAAATGTGCCCCAAATTTATATTTTATTTATTTATTTATTAAACTTATATACCGCTCTCATAGCCAGGGCTCTCTGGGCGGTTTACAGAAATTCTAAACCCAAAGGGTTTCCTGAAAATAACTGCACCCTCCAGGTTGACCTCTGTTACTCATCATGATTCATTCCTGTTGAGAACGTTTTGTTTGTCCCTCGTATACTCCAGGAAACAGAAACGGAGCTGTTTGTCATGGGAGGGGAAGCCTCAAGTGGAGAAATTTCAGAGTCAGTCCCTCAGCCTCCCTTGACACGCAAGCACACACACACACGCTAACAACAAAAGCTTTTAAGTGTAAGTAGATAGAAGCAGGTCGTTTGCGCATTCTGTGGCACAAATGCAAGAAGAAAAAGCCAGATTCTGGGACTGGAATGGCCCTATGCCTGCTGAGATGTGGCCAGCACACTTTGTCTCTGTGAAGGAGCTCTTGCCTCTATGGCTGGCTGGGGCATGCTTGGAGTTTTAAGACCTTTATTGTCTAAAGATGCATAGGATTGTGCCCTAAGTTATCATTCATGGAGGATAGAAAAGACTACTGATGGCTACTAGTCATGACAGTACTATAGCATCAGAGGCAGTATGCTGGGGAACATGAGTGGAAGGCTGCTGTTGCACACATCTCCTGAACGTGTGAGCTACCCATACGCACCTGGTTGGGCACTGTGGAAACAAAATTCTGGGCTAGAATCTAGATAGGCCTTGGATCTTCATACGTTCCTGTCCAAGTGTACACCTGTCACACTGGTGGACTTCCAAGATTTCAGCAGTCATTGCCCACACAGCCTTTCAAATCGAACTTCACATCAACGAGAGCTAGAAACTTGCATATCTGTACCCAAATAAAATTCTAAGCTTGATTGTTGTGACTCCAAAATACAAAACAGGCCTGGATCTATTGTAAGCAAATAAACCAAAGTCCCTTTCACTTCCTAAACAATAGAAAGCAGAGGGCATATCACTCCTTCCACACCTTACGCCCTGACCCAGGAGAACTTTTCAGTCTAATAGCGTCAACCCCATTTCTCCTGACTGTGGTTTCCTATCATAAGAACATAAGAAATGCCCTGCTGGATCAAACCAAGGGTCCATCTAGTCCAGCACTTTGTTCACATAGTGGCCAACCAGCTATCGGCCAGGGACCAACAAGCAGGACATGGTGCAACAGCACCCTCCACCCATGTTCCCCAGCAACTGGTGCACACGGGCTTACTGCCTCGAATACTGGAGTCCCCCCCCCCCCGGATGCACTGCAAGAGGCAAATACCATTTCTTCCAGTGTTGAAACTGAGGACTTTTTTCTGAGGTGTAATCAGAGATTTTCTAAGATTCCAAGGATACCAAAATGTGAGGCAATTCTAGAGAATTCAAGCCGTTCTGACTATTACAGCTGCTGATAGATATTTCCGCCTTTAAAATCACACAATAAATGTATCCTGATATCAGAGTTGGCAACTCATGTCACACATTGGGAAGGAGAATTTATCTGGTTAGAGAACCAGGCTAGGATTGAGGAGGTACAGGTTTAATTCCTTGTCTCCCTGCCACGAGGCTCACTGGGTGATCTTGGACCAGTTAGGGCTCTCAACCTACCTCACCTCACAGGGTTGTAAGGAGGATAACTGGGGAAAGGAGGCCCTTGCAGGGGAGGCTGTTAGGGGCCAAGGATGAGGAATGCCTTTGTTGCCCCCCCCCCCCATGGTCACCTTTGCAGGGTCACCTAGAGGGCTCCGGGGATGTGTCTTCCAGCTCCTCCCTCAAGGGCCGATTTCAGCCTCCTCCTGCCCTGGCACAATCGTGCCAGCACAGGAGAAGGCTGAAATCGGCCCGGGGGGCGGTGACTGGAGGACGTGTTCCTGGAAGTCCGGGAACGTGTCTTCCAGGCTCCGCCCCCGGACCAATTTCAGCCTTCTCCTGCGCTAGATCGGCGCTGGGGGAGGGCTGGAGGACGCGCTCCTGGAAGTTCAGGAACGCAACTTCCAGCCCTTTTGCCCAGTGAATTGGGGCCCAGTCCTGGTTGCCCCAAAGACCTCTGTTTTTCCAGAGGTCTCCAGGGCTTCCTGGTGCATCTGGTCACCTAGCCCACCTCTCAGGCCGGCCCTAGATGCTTGCACACCATCTTGAGCTCTTTGAAGGAAGGGTAGGATAGGACACCCTTCTCCCGTATCTGCTGCCCTGGTTTTAATGTTCTGAGGTGGAGGCCTTGCTTACCATTCCGGGGCCTACTGATGTTCCTTTGGTCATGGTGTGCGGCGGGCTTTCTCCGTTGTGGAATGATCTCCCCATCGAGATCAGGTGAGCTCCTAGTGCCCTGTTTCCGCTGGGAACTTAAGACACATTTGTTTGCCTGGTGTTTCTCTGACATTTAGCACTGCCAGCTTCCCCTCAGGTATTTGAATGGCATATTTTATGGTTTGATTATGGTTTTATTGTTTGGTGTTATATTTTATTATTATTTTTCCTTGTGAAACCACTTTGGGATTGTTTAAAAAATGAAAACCAATATTAAATTAATTAAATAAATATAAAGTAACATAAATAAAACAAATGAGAAGAAGAGAAGGAAGGCTCATATATACAAATACACATCCATACACACCACTAGACACACATGTAGTCATGCACAAGGATGTCAGGTTTACATCTAAGATGGGCTGACTTGCATTGGAATAATACGGGGTCGGGATTAATATGCATCTTCCATTATTTTGAGTTGAGGCACTGCTCAGAATTGCCACCTACAGGTGCACAGAGAAATTACCTCTCCGTAGTTTTTTTCTCCAGCTATTGGTTCATTTCTCTTGGGGAGCTGGGGCAGGGCAGGGCAGGGCCAGGAGGAAGGGTTATGGCTTTAAGAGGCCCACCTTTTCGAGGAGAAGAAGTGGAAAGAGGCAACCTGTCCACAGGTGTAGTTTCCCGATTTCTAGGGCCTAACGAGGAACCCTGGAATTGAGGAGGAGACACTGCAAAGACTTCAGTGGTTTCAGAGATGGAACCTATAAGAAGAAAGAATACGTCCGTCTGGAGACAAATTCCCATTCCCTGGCATTCGCCTGAACAGACAGTTTTTACACAACAATAGGGTGACCATATGAAAAGGAGGACAGGGTTCCTGTATCTTTAACAATTGTATTGAAAAGGCAATTTCTGCAGGTATCATTTGTACATATGGAAAAACTGGTGAAATTTCCTCTTCATCACAACAGTTAAAGCTGCAGGTGCCCTGCCCTCTTTTCAATCTGGTCACTCTAGTATAGCTCCTGCAGCTTTAACTGCTGTGATGAAGAGGGAATTTCACCAGGTTCCCCATATATACAAATGACACCTGCTGAAATTCCCTTTTCAATACAACTGTTAAAGATACAGGAGCCCTGTCCTCCTTTTCATATGGTCACCCTACACAACAACCACACAGCACTCTGTAAACAGAGGTGCGGCTAGGTTATTTTATATCTTGCACGTAATGATCTTATGGGGGTGTGCTTTAGATGACCATGTACATTCCTTCAGTTGAGAACAGGGCTGACCCAAGACATTTTGCTTTCTGAGGCAAAGAACAAGATGGCGCCCTTCAGTTGAGAACAGGGCTGACCCAAGACATTTTGCTTTCTGAGGCAAAGAACAAGATGGCGCCCTTCAGTTGAGAACAGGGCTGACCCAAGACATTTTGCTTTCTGAGGCAAAGAACAAGATGGCGCCCTCTCCCATTCCAGGTTCAAAAGCTGACTGGACTGTTTTTTTCAACACTGACAATGGGACAGCGTCCTCCACTGCACTTGAAGGCAGCAGGCTAGCTTAGCAGTCACAGAGCAGACTGCATGCCCCATAGTTCGTTCTTCCAACACCTTGCTGCCACCTCCCAGCATCTGCTGCCTGAGGTAGGGTTGCCATACGTCCCGGAAAACCGGGAATGTCCTGATTTCCAGGAGATTCTGAAATGTCCCGACCGGCTGGGCAAGAATCCTGATTCCTGGTCCAGCTGGCCGGAAAAATTCTGTCCTCCAAAATGGTGCCTCGAGCCTGCTCAGTGAAGCAGCAGCAGCAGCAGAGAAAAAGATGCATCAGTCTGGTGCCTTTTCCACAGCATCACTGCTCCTCCACAGGCTCATGTGAGTCACTCACCGTGACTCACCTTATTGCACCTGCGGATGCGTAGAAGAGGAACAACAGCGAGGAAAGGCGCACGTGCTGTCCTCCAGCTACCTGAGTCCCATGATAGGGTGACCATATGAAAAGGAGGACAGGGCTCCTGTACCTTTAACACTTGCATAGAAAAGGGAATTTCAGCAGGTGTCATTTGTATATATGGAGCACCTGGTGAAATTTCCTCTTCATCACAGCAGTTAAAGCTGCAGGAGCTATACTAGAGTGACCAGATTGAAAAGAGGGCAGGGCACCTGCAGCTTCAATGGTGTGATGAATAGGAAATTTCACCAGGTTCTCCATATATACAAATGACACCTGCTGAAATTCCCTTTTCTATGCAAGTGTTAAAGGTACAGGAGCCCTGTCCTCCTTTTCATATGGTCACCCTATCCCATGAAATGCAAAGGAGTTTGGTGAGATTGGCTGGTTATGGTCAGATCTTTAGGGTAAGCATGGGGCAGAGCTGCTGGGTTATTTGTGGGGGAAGAAAGACAGTTTTGTGGGGGACAGGAGGGAGGGAGCGAGTGGGGGACGAGGGGGTGAAGGAGAGGAAAGGAGAGAGGGGAGAAAGGAAAGGAAAGTGACTCCTCCAAAAATCGCCCTTCAAAAATCCACCTCCTTGGATTTGGGTTGCAAGCCTCAAATCTGTTACTTGGAAGTAAGTTGCAGTGAATTTAAGAAGTCTGGTTTTACAGTTGTTGTTTTAATTGAAAAATTGGGCTTTGCAAAAATTGGGCTTTCCCTAGACCTTTATATATTGCTCAGTTTTTTTTAAAAAAAAAATCTAGCACCCCACCCACCCCCCAAAAATTGTCACGGTTTTGTGGATTCAGAATATGGCAACCCTAGCCTGAGGCAACTGCCTCACTCTTCCTAATGGTAGGGCCAGCCCTGGCTGAGAGGCACACAACTAACACTGTTTTTCTCTGCCCCCACAACTGCCATTCCATCCTTTACAGCTGCTTCTACATTCCTGGTATGTTAGAACCACCATCACACCACCACAACTGCCAATCCAATTTAATAAACCAACCAAACACTCTGAGCACCTTCAGATTAGCATTTTAAAATCGTATCACAGCAGTTTCATGACCACAGGTCTAAAAGGGTGTTTGTTTCTGCTGCCCTGCTGTTTTCTGGGTGGTCACTTGTGTGGGCAGGTTTGGATTTTGGTCCCATGGTCCAGCCATAGCTGCACTACTGCCTGTAAAGGCAATGTGCCGTATATAAAAAGAAAGTTTTGGGGCCTCAAGCATGCCTGAAAAGTGAAAACTATGTTCGGCAACATAGAAAACTCTCCCCGCATCCCCAAATCTCAGATGTGACCAAGTGGTAGCTTAGCAATAAGAGGAAGATTGCTCTGGGAGTCTTTTGATTGAAGAGCGGGATAGAAATGCTTTGAATGAACAAACAAACAAACAATATGTAAATATAAAAATGCACATGGTTATTTAAATGAGCATATGCAAATCTTACGCAAATATGTGTCCTCTTTTGTCCTTATAATAATACATTTCCTCTTTTTTTGGCAACTCAGGCATGGCCACCCTGTCCTTCTTGGTTGTAGCATCATGCTTTTTGAACATGTTTGCTGGGAGGCCTCATCTAGAGGCCATTTTCACATCCCAACATTGGGCAAACACTATTCTCCCTCCGCTTTTAAAAAAAATCTTATTCTACGGGCTTTTATGCTATCTTTATATCTAGGGTTTTTATTGTAGTATTTGTTGTCTGATTTACTGATTTTATTGTTTTATTACAATTATGTTAACTTGCTGCCATGGAAATATATAAATATTGAACAGCAGGATATATATATATATATATATATATATATAATAAATTATAATGCTCAACTGTTCCCCCTTGGGGCACATGGAGGAATTACCACACAGCTGGTTTCAGACGCCATGTTGTTTTTAGCTGTGTATATTGTATTGTTTTATATTGTATGATTTTATCTGTACGCCGCCCTGAGATCCTAGGGATATAGGGTGGGATACAAATGTTTTAAATAAATAAAACAAACGTTGAAGGTGGTGGTTGTGGGTAGGATGCCTACCAGCCGTGGTGGACTGTGGGGAGGGAGTTGAGATGTCTGTCTGAACAGGTCTGGAACTGCAGCTTAGCATGAGGCTGAGAAAAAGAGGAACTCCACCTGTAGGGCCTGAAAGGCAGAATGTAGAAGACCATTTAAATAATAATAATAATAATAATAATAATAATAATAATAATAATAATTTCAAAACCGGGGAGGGGGGAGTGGACCCCAAAAGAGGATGTGGCAGGCTGCATGTTGCTCTGTATTTATCAAAGTGGTAACATACCACACCATGTGCCATGGTTACAAATTGGCACCCACCCACAAACACAGACACAGGGGAAAAAATGTGAAATTCTGAGTTATCATGACTATGTAGTCAAAATGAGACTCTTAAGAAACAAGAGGGAGATATCAGTATGCTAAGGGGAACCCAAAGGTTTGCAGAAATTGAACATATCTTGGGGGGGGGGGACTAAAGTGGTGGATTCCCAACAGTGGCAACAGAGCGGGGGGAGAGATGTAATGGAATATCTTGAAAGAAGGCATGACTGGCTGGTTAAAACACTAACTAGAACCAGATCTGTTATAAAGCAGTAGTGTAGATCCTGCCAAGGAGTACTCCACACCGCAGATTCTCATATTAACCCAGGTCAGGCTGAGAGTCTGTGACAGACCAACATTATCCAGTGGGGGCGGGGGTGGGGCGGGATTTGAACCCAAATCCTCTCAAGTACAAGTTCAACATTTCATATGCTGACTCTCAAAGTTGTGGTTAAGCGCTGAGGAAGTGTAAGCTCTCCACAGTATGCACACTCATTGAGGAAAAAGACACTGCCTGGATTCCTCACAACAAAGTTCAGCAATCAAGGCCTTTTCCTTTTAGACATCTGGGAAGGCCCTCAGCTGATTCGTCTTGGTTCTCACAGTGGTTGCACTCAGTTATTCACTGGGGCAAATGAGTTCTCAGCAAAATTATGGGTGGAATCAAATTCCTTCATTCATTAGTTCTATACCGCCCTATAGCTGAAGCACCTCCATAGTTACTGAAGTCCTTTCGCTGATGGAACTACTTCCATTGCTGAAATGGAGGGGGGTGGGAGTTCCCCCTCCCCCTCCCCCTGCACACACACACACACACACACACACACACACACACACACAGCTCCACAAATCTACTCCAGGGGACTGAGGAATCCCGCTGAACTGATTTGGGGGGGGGCACAAGGAGGAGAAATTCCTCCCTATAAGTCAACCATCAGAAATGGATGGATGGTGAATGAATGGCTGATTGTCCAGAGACAAAATGGTAGCCACATCATCATCATCATCATCATCATCATCATCATCATATGTTACCCGCCTCTCCCTCTGGATCGAGGCAGGGTACAACACAAATGCAAACACCATAAATTACAAATAACTAATTAAAACATTTAAAACTAATACATTATTAAAAGCAGCACATTAAAAAGGCATCTTAAAATTCAACTGGGTAGGCCTGCCGGAAGAGATCAGTCTTTATGGCTTTCTTAGATTCCGGAAGGCTGTTAACTTGACGAATCTCTCCTGGCAGGCCATCCACAAACTGGGAGCAGCAGAAGAGAAGGTCCTCTGGGTAATACCCGTCAGCCTAGTTTTTGTTGGCTAGAATAAATTCTCCCCAGAGGACCTGAGTGCGTGGGGCGGATTGTACGGGAGAAGGCAATCCCGCAGGTAACCTGGACCCAAACCATGTAGGGCTTTAAAGGTGATAACCAACACTTTATACTTCGCCCGGAAACTAATTGGCAGCCAGTGAAGAGATTTTAAAACTGGTGTAATGTGGTCACCCATAGGTGTACTGGTGACCAGCCTGGCTGCCATATTTTGAACTAGTTGAAGTTTCCAGACTAGGCACAAAGGTAGCCTTATGTACAGCGCATTGCAGAAGTCGAGCCTCGAAGTTACTAGCGTGTGCACTGCTGTCTTTAGGTCTTCCGACTCTAGGAAGGGGTGCAGCTGGCATATCAGACGAAGCTGATAGCAGGCACTCCTGGCCATGCATAGAGTTCCGGTGCCAT
The DNA here is from genome assembly GCF_023053635.1 of Elgaria multicarinata webbii. Classification (NCBI taxonomy): domain Eukaryota; kingdom Metazoa; phylum Chordata; class Lepidosauria; order Squamata; family Anguidae; genus Elgaria; species Elgaria multicarinata. The sequence goes on along the minus strand of NC_086173.1, from coordinate 151,257,553 downwards.
GTTTTGAAGGCCAGGTGCTATTGCTCCTCCTTCTCTTTACCCATCCTTGCTACCTCATGCTTTCTTGACAGGCAGAGAGCCAGGGAGGAAGCAGGCAATCCCATCTACTTCTCACTGCCACCATTATCTGGGCCAGAGCAAGAAACAGGTGAACCAGCAGGAGGAGCAACTCCTGTTAGTAGCCCCTGCTGAGCTTGGGGACCTCAGCAGGTGCCCCACCATGTCTACCCTTGAGTGTACACACACCTGCCTCACTACTCACCTGTAGAACACACAAACGGATTTTTCTGGCGGCAGTTCTCTGGATACCACAGGGCCTCTCTCATAACCGCACAGCTCTGTGTGGGCCTGGATCCTGGGCTCCACTGTTGAAACCTATATGGGTCACCATTGATCCAGAGCCAGGAGAAAACTTGATAATACAGCCCAATCCAGACAGAGCAGTTGGGGCACAGGGAGGCAGCAGGCTCCATATCTGTGGCGTCTCGAAATGTGGCCAGCGTGGTCCCGCGTTGGTGACAGTGGCAGTAGGCGTCAAAGAAGTTCTGGGGGTTCTGGACGAGGAAGTACTCACGCTCGGAGGCCATGAGTGATACTGCAGTGACTGTGGGAAAGGAAATACCTTTATTTCAGGAAGACTTCCTTGAGTGACTGGCCCACCGTTTTAGCAGAATTCTATTTCCTTTTAAAAATAGTAATTATTTTAACATGGCATTTTATTCTTTTATCCTATCTTGTGTCTTTTAGTGTCAATATGGAGCAGTATACAAACGCTGTAAAATAACTAAATAAGGGACAAGGAGCGTTATCTGATGAGTGTGTTATTGCTTGTTTGCTGCTAGCCACACACGTTTTTTCACAGTTGCTTTTAATGCCACTGTCCACCTCCCGCATGTCTCCAGCTTCTTCTGGTTTTCTTTCCGCGATAAAATGAGGCATATTTCTCTTTTTGGAAGAGAAACGTACCTCCATTTCCTGTTGTGCGCAGGAAACGCAGTGCAATAAAAATGCCCACTGAATGGTCCACATGGTCATTGTTTACTTCCTCTTTCTTCCCTGTGTGAAGAAAGAAGAAGTATTGTGGGACAGAAGTGAGGAACGTGACAGTAGAGGACAGTAGAGAAACGTGATTTCCCCCCCACCCCCGGTCCGATGACTCTCAAAGAAAGAGCCAAATATATTGGGCTTCTAGACTTGACCTCTTACCCTACCCCACCTCTCTTGGAATATTAAATGCCTATTAAGAGTGGGTTGTAAGCAATAGAAATAGGGTTAGGGCAAACAATGCCTCTGAGGTACTAGGAGCATTTTGCCAGAGGGTCAAAACACCACACCAGTAGTGGCTGGTGCCCATTGAACATGTTGGGGCAGGTCATCTAAAGGTAGGCGGAGCCAAGGAGTTGCTGTAGGTGGAGCCAACTAGAGCAGGAGTTCAAAGCGGAGGGGAGGGTGAACTTGACCACAGCTGGGTGTTCGATGCCCTGCCCCCACACCCAGAAATACCACCTGGCTCTACATCACACTGTTGGGAAGGGCAGCCCAACGAAGTCCCATTGGCTGGGTTGCAAGCCCAGACAATATAGAGATGTAGATATAGGATTCCTGCATTGAGCAGGGGGTTGGACTCGATGGCCTTGTAGGCCCCTTCCAACTCTGCTATTCTATGATTCTATGTACAAAATCACATGGTGTGGAGAATATGGACCAGGAGACATTTTTCTCCTCCTCCCATAATACTAGAACCTAGGGTCATCCCATGAAGCGGCTTGGTGGGAGATTCAGGACAAACAAAAGGAAATATTTCTTCACACAACACATAGTTAAACTATGGAATTCATTACCACAAGATGTGGTGATGGAGGAGAAGGCTATCAATGGCTACTAGTCCTAATGGTTATCTGCTACCTCCTGTATCCGAGGCAGTAAGCCTGTGTGCACCAGTTGCTGGGGAACATGGGCTGGAGGGTGGTGTTGCACCATGTCCTGCTTTGTTGGTCCCTGGTCGGCAGCTGGTCGGCCACTGTGTGAACAGAGTGCTGGACTAGATGGACCCTCGGTCTGAACCAGCAGGGCTCTTCTTATTCATTCATTTATTATTTATTTATTTGTTACATTTTTATACCACCCGATAGCCGAAGCTCTCTGGGCGGTTCACAAAAATTAAAACCATAATAATGTTCTTATGTTTTTATGTTTGGAGGAGACTGGAACTGGATGTCTGGAGGAAAAGCAGCCAAGGAAACAGACTTGGGAAGGGGGCGTCAGAGATATCATCCCATTACATAGTCTAGCTTTGCTCTTCCGTTTTGCATTGGCTTTTTATTTTGAGTAAGCTACCAAAGCAAGCGGAGATTGTCAGGAAGCCCAAACCATATTTGCATGGCAATCGCACCGACATGGAAAGGACATCCGGAACACAACACACACACGTATTTCTCCTGCAAGCCACGCAGGGATGCTGCACTAGCGGCTGGTGGCTCCAATGTCAATGAGGCTGTGAGTCCACTCTAGGTTTCAGTCATTTGGGGGAGGGGGCTCAGCACTTTGGAGAGCTCCTTTGGAGTTCTGACTGGTTTTCACTGAAACCCAGAATGGATTCACAGACCCACTGACATCGGAGCCACCAGCCTCTATAGCAGCCTTCCTCAACCTGGGGCACTCCAGATGTGTTGGACTACATCTCCCAGAATGCCCCAGCCAGCATGGCTGGGGCATTCTGGGAGTTGTAGTCCAACACATCTGGAGCGCCCCAGGTTGAGGAAGGCTGCTTTATATGGATGCTGACATTTACTCATCTTTGACCCAAAGTCCTGAGACAAACAAGGTAAAATAGAAATACATGGAATGCTCCCTGATGTGTCAAACAGTTTCCCCTAACCTCCACAAGTGTTTAGACTACAGCTCCCATCATTCCCAGCCACCCAGTCTGGTGTCTTTTCAGTACCAGGCAAAGACCTTTTTTAAAAAAAAAGAAAAAAAAAGAGGCTTTTAAAAGCTTTGTTGATCTTTAGACTGCAATCCTACACTGGTACAATCTAGTGCCTTCCAGATATTTTGAACTTCAACTTCCATCAGCTCCAGCCACGTAGCCAGTGGTCAGGAATGCTGGGAATTCTTGTCCAAAACATTTGGAGGGCACCAGGTTGGGAAAGGCTGTTAATATAACTGCTTACTTGGGTAAGTTTCATTGAATTTAGTGGGACTTCAGACTGGATTGTACTGTTAATGTATTCATTATTTTAGGGTGTGTTTAAAATTGTAAGACACCCTGACAATATCTTTGAAGGGCGGGATATATATCTAAATAATAATCGTGGCTACTAATAGCAATCTCAATTCTTCAAGTGTAGAATAGAGTCTTATGTAGCCAAAAGAATGCCATTTACGCACAAGGCAGAGTATTCAAGGTGTCGTTTTTTTACTTATAAAGCCTTACATAGCTCAGGACCACAGTGCCTGCTGGAGGGCCTCTCCCAGCATGAACCTACCCACATACTGCACTCATCGTCTAAGGCCCTCCTCCGAAGAAGGTTCAGAAGGTGGCAACAAGGGACTTCTCAGTGGTGGCCCCAGAATTATGGAACAATCTCCCTAGCAAGGTCCACCTGGTACCAACATTGTTATCTTTTTGATGCTAGGTTAAAACCTTCCTTTATTTTCATGGCATTTGGCAGCATATGATAATGTTTTCAATTGGGTCCTGGGAATGTTAAAAATTGTTTAGATAGATATGTGAGTGTGCACTGTGCATTCATATGTTTGTCTGTAAACATTTTTTTCTATTCTGTACAATATTGTATTTTTAAGGTTTTCAATCTTTGTAAACCACCCAGAGAGCTTTACCTGTTGTGTGGTATAGAAATGTGAATGAATGAATGAATGAATGAATGAATGAATGAATGAATGAATGAACGAATGGGCTTGGAGGAACCTCAAGTTTTGTTGAACTACGAAAAATCTTTGGCGGGGGGACCTAAGGGGTGGGGGAATCCATAAACAACTTAGTGAACATAAAATGCTGACTTTTGGAGCGGGAGAAACAGAAAACCAGAGGGAAAGATGTGGTATGACTGTAATCCTGAACAGAAACCCCCACATTTTGTGACAAATAAATAAATACATGACGGATAAGCTTTTAATGGCTACTAGTAATGAGGAACGTACATTATCTCCAGTATCAGTGGCAGTATACTTGTGTATACCAGGTGATGGGGAACATGAGAGGGAGGGATTCATTGCTCTCAGGTCAGGCTTGTGGGCTTCCCTGGGGCTTCTGGAGGTCACTGTGGGAACAGAGTGCTGGACTACATAGAGACGTAGTTAGGACAATCAGCAGGGGAAACAACACAACATTGTTTCCCCTACGCCTGTGTGTCTTGGTCACACAACCCAGATTGCCCTAATTACCCACACCACTTCGCGGGTTGCCGTGTCATCCGAACTCAGCGTGCAGCTCAGGCGTAGTGACTTCTCAGAGTGCATAGTTAAATTATGGAACTCACTACCACAAGATGTAGTGATTGCCACCAAATTGGATGGCTTTAAAAGGGGGTTGGATAACTTCCTAGAGGAGAAGGCTATCAGTGGCTACTAGCCCTGATGGTTGTGTGCTATCTCCAGTATTCGAGGCAGTAAGCCTGTGTGCACCAGTTGCTGGGGAACATGGGTGGGAGGGTGCTCTTGCACCATGTCCTGCTTGTTCATCCCTGGCCGATGGCTGGTTGGCCCCTGTGTGAACAGAGTGCTGGACTAGATGGACCCTTGGTCTGCTCCAGCAGGGCTCTTCTTATGTTCCCACCCACCCTACAACCCATGGCTTGCAGAAGGGGTTGAAGGATGATTGAAAATGCACTATGCTCGCACCACACACTAGGTTTGGACAATGCGGTGTAGGTGATCCAGGTAATCCCAGAGGTTGGGGGGAAAGAACTAATGCTGCATTGCTTCCCCCACTGATTGTTGGAACAATGCCAATGTCCAGCCTTCCCCAACCTGTTGCCTTCCAGATGTTTTGAATGAGATTCCAGCATTCCTGACTGCTAGCCATGGCTGGGGCTGATAGTTGGCCCAAAACATCTGGATGGCACAATAAGAACACAAGAGGAGCCCTGTTGGAGCAGACCAAGGGTCCATCTAGTCCAGCATTCTGTTTATACAGTGGTCAATCAGCTGTCAATGGGAAAACCACAAACAAGACATGAGGGCAACAGCACCCTCCCACCCATGTTCCCCAGCAACTGGTGTACATAGGCATACTGCCTCTGATACTGGAGGTAGCACATAGCCATCAAGACTAGTAGCCACTGATCGCCTTCTCCCCCAGGAATTTTGTCCAGTCCCCTTTTAAAGCCATCCAAAATGGTAGCCATCACTGCACCTTGCGGTAGCAAATTCCATAGTTTAATTCTGCACAGTGTGAAGAAGTCCTTCCTTTTATCTCTGCTGAATCCCCCACCAATCAACTTCATGGGATGACCCCATTGGTCCATTTTCAGATGTGGATAGGAGAGAAGCTTGGTGCTTTTCCCTCTCCCATTCACACTCCAGCCCACTTTCTCCATACCATGCACAATCCAGATCGGGGAAGGCTAAGATGGAGCCCTGCTGGTTGGATTCAGCAGGGCTCTTCATTCACTCATTCTTAACGATGGATTTACTCTCAAATTCATCTTAGTTGGAGACAGTGGAGGCTGGTGGCTCCGATGTCAGTGTGGCGTTGGATCTGCTCCAAGTCTCAATCAGAACTCTAAAGGAGCTATCCACGGTGCTGAACCCTCGCTCCAAAATAGGTTCAGAACCTTTGGCAGCTCCTTCAGAGTTCTAGCTGGTTCTGAGTAAAACCCGGAACGGATTCAGAGCCGTACTGAAATCGGTGCCACCATCCCCCACTGGTTGGAGATGCTGTCAGAGGGCTTGAAAGAAACATGACTTACCCCCTAGAAGAAAAGCGGCTCTTGGAAGCTTCATAGTCAAAGAGACGCACTTCCTTAAAAACTCACTGAGGTTTCAGGACCGGAAAGAGCTGAGGTTGTTTTCAGAGGCCTGGATGCTGGATCTCTGGAAAATAGAATATTAAGGCCATATTCTGGGAGCCGATCATTCATGAGGAAGCGGGACCCCAAGCGGAGACCAGTGAGGAGTCCGGCTGAGGTAAGTCTTGTCAGATTGCTGCAGAATTCCAAGAAAGATAGGCGATGTCAGTGGAATTTGGACATTTAACAACTGCTGAAGGTAGATTTGAATATCAAATCATATGGGTGTGTGTCTTCCTGAGGACAAAGCGGTTTTTACTTGTACAGACACATGAATGGAACTGGAGCACTCTTCTAATCCACTACTACCACCCCATCTTTACCAGCGGCAAACAACACCCTACTAGTTCTGATGACTTTCTGCTACCTCCAGTATCAGAGGCAGTAAGCCTACATACACCAGCAGTGCCTGGTACCCATTGAACATGTTGGGGCAGGGCATCTAAAGGTAGGCGGGGCCAAGGAGTTGCTGTAGGTGGAGCCAACTAGAGCAGGAGTTCAAAGCAGAGGGGAGGGCGAACTTGGCCACAGCTGGGTGTTCGATACCCTGCCTGCCCCAGAAATACCACCTGTCTCTACATCACACCGTTAGGAAGGGCAGCCCAACAAAGTCCCATTGGCTGGGTTGCAAGTCCAGACATGATAGAGATGTACAAGATTACATGGTGTGGAGAATATGGACTGGGAGACATTTTTCTCCTCCTCCCATAACACTAGAACCCGGGGTCATCCCATGAAGCTGATTGGTGGGGAATTCAGGACAAACAAAAGGAAAAACTTCTTCACACAGCAAATGGAATTATATGTATGGAATTCACTACCACAAGATGTGGTGATGGAAGAGAAGGCTATCAATGGCTACTAGTCTTAATAGCTATCTGCCACCTCCAGTATCCCAGGCAGTAAGCCTGTGCGCACCAGTTGCTGGGGAACATGGACAGGAGGGTCTGTTGCACCATGTCCTGCTTTGTTGGTCCCTGGTCGACAGCTGGTTGGCTACTGGGTGAACAGAGTGCTGGACTAGATGGACCCTTGGTCTGATCCAGCAGGGCTCTTCTTAGGTTCTGAAGGGCCACATTTCCTCCATCAAATGCCTGCTTGTCCGAGGCAACTGGCAGGTCACATTGGAGAAAAAGCACTGGACTGGATGGACAATTCTCTTCCAACTCTAGATTCATCTCATTCCTTGCCATAACTCAAAAAATCCTTCTCTTCTCAAGCCCAAAGGATGGTTGGACAGTTGGACACACATCTTGATTAACATTTTGTAACCATTGTAAACTCTTCCCAACAGGGGTAGAGAACCTGTGGTGCTCCAGATGTTGTCAAGACAACAACTCCCATCACTCCTGACCATTGGTCCTGTTGGCTGGGGCTGATAGATGTTGGGCTTCATCATCATCTAGAGGGCCATAGGTCACCCAACCCTGTTATCCAGTTAATACAAAATGTTCCTCCGCCCTGTGTCCCTCTGGTAGCTTGAGGGCTCAGGAGAGAAACAAGATCGCAAAGGAAAATGTCTGCCACTTTGCCCGCATGTCTCCAGAAACTGTAGCAGCCAGGTTCTCCCCACCACAAATGTGTGCTTATTTTGTACAAAGCTCACTAGGACTGCAACTTCTGGTCACCTCCATCGGCCAAAGAGCCAAGGGCCATGGGGAGGCTGCACCCCCCTGCCTCCCAGGAGAAACGTCTCAGCGTTGGGGAGGACCAACCTAGCCCTACACATTGGCAAGAGAAGGAACAGCTGCAGGGAACTTGCTTCACCCTTCTCTGCAAGAAAGATCACCCGAAAGAACTTCAAAACTAAGAACGGGTGCCTGAGTTTTGCTTCTCCCTCCCCGCTCCCACCCCCAATCCCTTTTCCTGTGTGGCGTGTCTTTTAGGTGGTAAGCCTGAGGGTATCAAGGGTCTTATTATTAATTTCTGTAAGCTGCGCTGGGTGCCCTTTTTTAAGCTGAAGAGTGGGCTAAAAAAAGCTGTAAATAAAGAAATAAATGTTGTGTCCTTCCTGTGTGTATCTCTACTCTCTCATGGGGTGCTGAAAATGAGGTTCTGACTTTGCCCCCATGGGCGAGAGAGTGTAACCAGAGCTGACTTAAGGCTGTTCAAAAGTTTAATACGTTTGAAAATATGTTTGAAAACTTAAGAAAGCAGTGAATGCCCCTTTGGCTTGTTAGACAAAGGAAACATGTGACACAGAAAGTTTTAAGCTATGACTGGTTTAGAAAGTAAAGGAAATCCCAAAGAACATTCACATACAGAAGTAAAACGTGAAACATGCAATGATTGCAAATATATTGCGTTTGTGAGCGCGCTACGCAAAAATACACTACAGTTTAACTCTTGCTAAGTTAGAAAAAGACTGGGAAGAGAGCACTTTTGCCAATTAGCAGCAGTACAATTTTGTTACTTAGGTCTACTTAAACTTCCACCAGTCCAAACTAGTTAAATGCAAAGTTTAAAACATTAGAGTGACCATATGAAAAGGAGGACAGGGCTCCCGTATCTTTAACAGTTGCATAGAAAAGGGAATTTCAGCGGGTGTCATTTGTATGTATGGGGAACCTGGTGAAATTTCCTCTTCATCACCACCGTTAAAGCTGCAGGAGCTATACTAGAGTGACCAGATTTAAAAGAGGGCAGGGCACCTTCCGCTTTAACTGTTGTGATGAAGAGGGGATTTCACCAGGTTCTCCATATATACAAATGACACCTGCTGAAATTCCCTTTTCAATACAACTGTTAAAGATACAGGAGCCCTGTCCTCCTTTCCATAGGGTCAGCCTAAAATTATTCAACTATAATAGCAGTATGGTCCAAACCTCTAGAGGAAAGGAAGGTGGGGGAGAGAATGAAAAGGAAGGTACAGCTACCTATCTCAAGACAGAGATCTGAAGAACAGGCTTTTGTGGACCTAGAGAGAGGTTGAGGCCTAATCTACACCAAGCAGGCTATCGCACACACTATGTGGCACCCCGGTTGTGGAATGAGCTCCCCAGAGAGGTCCGCCTGGCGCCTACACTGTACTCCTTTCATCGCCAGCTGAAGACCTTTTTATTCACTCAGTATTTTAACACTTAATTTTAACTTAAATTTAAATTATACTGTTTTAACTCTGTATTTTAACCTTATATTAATTTTGCTGCATGGTTTTATCCTGGTTGTGCTTTTTTTGTATTTGTGTTTTTAACTTGTTGGTTGTTTTATGATGGTTTTAATTTTTGTGAACCACCCAGAGAGCTTCAGCTATTGGGCGGTATAAAAATGTAATAAATAAAATAAAATAAAATAAATATGAAAGCGGTATATAAAAGGCAGGAGCCACACTACTGCTCTGTAGCGGTATTGAAGTGCACTGACAACTGTTGAGGCCCATTGACACATACCATACACCACTTTCATAGTGCTACATCCTGCCTGGTGTGGCTCCTGCCTTTTATATACCACTTTCATAGTGCAATATCCTGCTTGGTGTAGATAAGACCGGAGAGAGACATCACATAGAATCAAGGGTGTGGAACTCATCAAAGTAGGAAAAGTTAACCCAAGTGGAGTGAAGAAAAGGTTTTAAAATGAAAAGTGTGGTGAAGCCTTACCAGTGAGCAAAATAAAACAAGAGGGCAAAAATTACACCAAACTGCTCAAGTTTTTCACCTCAGGAAAACTTGAGTTGAGGAAAGATAGGTCAGAATAGTCTCAAAGCTAAAGGAAAACGCGTTCAAAAAGAGAAAAGAGGACCCTTCTTCTCCCGAAAGGGAGGCAAGAAACAAGCTGAGGCCTAACAGGCCCTATAATAGACCAAAATCTGCAAACATAGCCCAGAGTTAAGCAGAAAAGGGAAAGAAAAATCAAGCAAGCAATGCAGGGACAAACGTGGTTTCGTTTCCTTCTCCCCCCCCACCATCTTCGTAGGGTGCTGTTGCTTTCTCTTGTGAATTGCCCAGAGAGCTTCGGCTATGGGGCGATATACAAATGCAATAAATAAATTCTTTAATCCCTTGACACCCGTCTATTTTCTGCTGCTTGAGTGGCTCTTGTCTCTAACCCCCAAAAGGGCTAACTAGACAATTTAGATTTGGATTGATAAATTGACATTTTGGGAAGCAGGAACCTGCAGAGAAAAAAGCCTTATTCACGAGGTTTAAGGTGTCTTCTGAACATTGTTTTAAGAAGCTGATGTTACTCTAAGCCAAACACTCCAGACTCGTACAGCTGCTAATTGCAAAGAGTAACAAATGTTGTAACCTTTATTTTAAAAATGAATAACTACTGGTCCTGGCCACATCTCAGATTCCGAGCAAAACCTGCTGCGCTGCTTTTATCGTTTTACTGATTGTATCCTGGCGAATAAACCCAGTTTCACCAAAGTTGGAATAGGCCTTAGTTTTGATACAGCAAAGTCTTCAAGCGAACTTACTCGGCTGTCGGTGTAGGACTCATTGTATCCGCCCCATCTTGAGTGAAGCCCAGCCTAAACATGGCCTGTGCCACGGTACACCCCTATTTCCCCCTCAGGGATGGATCTGTACATTCCATTCCCCTGAGGGTTGCCCCACAGCAATGGGGCGGGGGCAGGCATACAATTCTGTCCCTTGGCCTCCTAATCTCCCCTGGCAAGACTATGTGTTGGTTTAGGAAGTCTGCCCCTAGTGGCTGTAGAAATTACAACCGCAGGGACAACTTTAAATTAATTAATGCGTATATTATTATTATTATTATTATTGTTGTTGTTGTTGTTGTTGCATTTATATCCCGCCTTTTTTCCTCATAAGGAACCCAAGGCGGCATACATAATCCTCCTCTCCATTTTATCCTCACAACAGCAACCCTGTGAAGTAGGTTGGGCTGAGAGTCTGTGACTGGCCCAAAGTCACCCAGTGGGTTTCCATGGCCGAGCGGGGACTAGTACCCGGGTCTCCCGACTCCCAGTCCAACACTTTAGCCACTACACCACACTGGCTCTCAAAAAAACAAAACAGCTCCAAGATGCAAACCTTAACGGTCCCCTTAAGGTTTCATGGTCTTGCTGACGGATGGACATACAGACTGAGTCACACATCCATTTTTATTATTATAGATTATTACAGGGCAATCCTGTGTGCCTCTCCTCAGAAGTAATTCCCAGTGTATTCAGTGAGTCGCTCTTCTTTGTAAATGTACTTAGGATTTCGGCATTAATCCATACACTTCCTTGGCAGTCTCCACATTGAAAGTTGAGGCAGAATTGTTTTAAATAAATATTCTTAAACCTTTTGGGACACCAGCTGATGTCTCAGGAGAAGGTCTGTCTATGGAACTAAAGGCCTAGTTAAATTATTCACACTGCCCATCTTTACGCTTCTTGGGAAAATCCCCCCCCCCAAAAAAAAAGTGGGGGGAAGAGGCTCACAGGGACAGCAAGTTCTTTTAAAACAGGTTGAAACCAAAAAATCCTCCCCGTCCCACAATCCCTTGTCCCACACTCTTGAAAGGAAGGTGTTATTCACAGACAGGCAGCAAAGAGTTATCTGGCAGCTCGCTGGTTGAATGCTTGGGACAACGCCGTGACGGTGTCCAATATTCGACGGCGATCCTGTTCAGCTAAGCGGTTGCCGCAGCGTTGGGAAAACTTGTCTGGATGCCACAAAACCTGCTGACGCCGGAGGAAGAGCCGGTAAGCTGCCCTGTCGGAGGGGTCAATGCCGTGGAGTGCCACAGCCGCCATCTCCTCAGGGGTCCCGGTTGGGCATGGCCAGGGAATGTCCTCGTAGCGCAACAGCCGGGAGCTGTCCGTGAAGAACACCCGGCTGCAGCCTTCCTCGTATCGCTGCCTCTTGGCCGCCTTCAGCTCTTCTTCTTTGGCTCGGGCGCGTTTCTCATAGAGCAGATGTTCCTCCTGCCAATTAGGGGGAGGCTTTGGGGGTTCAGTTTTAGGCCTCCGCTGAGGCCGTTCCCTTTCTCGCTGTTGTTTTTGCTTGTATTCCCGAAATATGCGATCGGCCCAGTCCTCAAAGCTTTCTGAGTCGGGATCGGAGGCGTAGAAATCCTCTAGGGAGGGTGAAAAGAAAAGGAAATGAGGAAAAGAATGTGGCAGGTCAAGCTTGAGAAACAATCAGTTCTGGTCTCGCTCCGGAGATCACGTGGCCCATTCCCTCTAGGGCTGGGCGATTCACAAGCAGAGAAAGGGCTTGCAGAGCAAACAACAACAACAAAAGCCATTGCTAGCTCAAGGAAGTGAGCCAAGCCCCGTGCTGCAGGAATAAAAGGAAAAATAACTTGCCAGGATCACTGGTTAAGAAATTTTGAGGCCATGGGGGGAATTTTTTTTTTTCTGGGTGTGTGTGGAGGGGATATTGGAATATTTTTGGGGGGAAATTGAAAAATAAGCAATATTTATATTTTAGCACTCTTAACAAATCTAAAGTCACTTTGTTGCTTTAAAATAGCCTTCCCCAACCTAGTGCTCTCCAGATATTTTGGATTTCAGCTCCCACCATCTCAGGCAGTATGACCAATGGTCAGGAATGCTGGGCATTGTAGTCCAAAACATCCAGACGGCACCAGGTTGGGGAGGGCTGCTTGAGGAACATAAAGCAGCCTTTTTGTTCCTTGAGTTATTTTATGTATAACTTAGTTTGCTCATAAACTTATCATTATACTTTTAAACTTTTTAAAGCAAACTCAGTTAATACATTTATAATTATTATTGTCTGAATAAAACTACATTAAATTACTGCTTCGGCATCAGAAACACAGGACTCTGTAGGACAGCCTTCCACAACCTGGGGCACTCCAGATGTGTTGGACTGCACCTCCCAGAATGCCCCAGCCAGCTGGCTGGGGCATTCTGGGAGTTGTAGTCCAACACATCTGGAGCGCCCCAGGTTGAGGAAGGCTGCTGTAGGACAAAACCCAAATGTCAAAAATGCACAAAGGAGACTCTTCTCACATGCTGGGACACTGAGCGTAAATGACTATGAGTAAAATATACTTTAGATCAATAATTTTAATAAGGAATGAAAGAACTAACTATGCTGGGAATCTTACAGAGAGGATGGTCATCACCTTTAAAGCCCCACATGGTTTGGGTCCAGGCTACCTGCGGGATCGCCTTCTCCCATACAATCCGCCCCGCACACTCAGGTCCTCTGGGAAGAATTTACTCCAGTCGACAAAAACAAGGCTGACAACCATTACCCAGAGGACCTTTTCTTCTGCTGCTCCCAGTTTGTGGAATGGCTTGCCGGGAGAGATTCGTCAACTTAACAGTCTTCCAGAATTTAAGAAAGCCATAAAGACTGATCTCTTCCGGCAGGCCTACCCAGTTGAATTTTAAATTTGCCTTTTAATAATGTGCTGCTTTTAATAATGTATTCGTTTTAAATATTTTAATTAGTTGTATGATGTTTGCATTTGTGTTGTACCCTGCCTCGATCCAGAGGGAGAGGCGGCTAACTATTATTATTATTATTATTATTATTATTATTATTATTATTATTATTAGCCCATTTTCCCCCATGGCTTCATAATTTCCAGACATTTTATATCTCTACTCTTTTTATAAAAGCGTCCTTATTACATAGTTTTAGAAATCATTTGGGGGGAGTCAAGGCTGGGTAACAATATATTAATTCTTAGATTCTAAAAGAAAATATTTCATAATGCAAAGCTGTTGTATTTCTCAGGAGGAAAAAATTCTTGAATTTTCCCAATCCCTGAAGACAGAGGTCCAGCTGGACCCTGAATAAAATCCATCTGCAAAGCCATTTTTATTAATGTGATTCCACGGTACTCAACTTACAAAAGAAAAACGAAAGTGGTCCTCATCCAAGTGCCAAAAATAGTGAGATTTGGCAGGAAGTTACTCATGAGGAGGCCTTTTCCGTGATAACCCTCCAATTGTGGAATGCCCCCTGCAGAGAGTTCTGCCTGGGAACATGTATGTGCAAGTGCTCCTTTAGGGTAGGGGTGGGCAGAAAGCAGCTCTCTAGATGTTTTGGACTTCAACTCCCATCATTCCTGACAACTGGCCATACTGGCAAGGACTGATGGGAACTGTAGGCCAAAACATCTGGAGGTCCACCAGTTGCCCACCCCTGGGCTACTTAATGAGGCAAGGTAATGCTTTCCCTAGGCTGTAATTAAATTAATCACGTTCCTCAAGCTTACTGCTCCTATATTGGTTTTATTGTACTTGGAAGTGGTTTCAATGTTGTTTTCAATATTGTGAACCACTTAGGGATTTTATTATATTTGGCAGCATATAAGTGTCACAATTATTTATTTATTTATTGGATTTATATACCGCCCCATAGCCGAAGCTCTCTGGGCGGTTTACAAAAGTTTATTTAGAAGATTTGAACAAGAACTTCCCTGGCTCACAGCTATTTGTCGAGGAAATATATCCTGGCACAGAAATAAAATGGTAAGGAAAGCTGCGTTTGGCAAGTCACTGTGTCAGATTGTACTCAAAAGGGGAGGAGCAGAACCAATAATAATAGTAATAATAATAATAATAATAATAATAATACCATATTTCTTCGATTCTAAGACGCCATCGATTCTAAGACGCACCCCATTTTTAGAGATGTTTATTTGGGGAAAAAGGGCATCTTAGAATCAAAGAAATACTTCCCTCACCGCCCAGCCAACCTCCTCCCCCCCTCCGCGCTTTCTTCTAATGGTTGTGTCCTTTTCTTTTTCCCCCCTGTGAGAGAAGAAACCGCCGTTTGCGTGGGAAGAAGGGGGGGCATTGAAACAAAGAGTAAACAATATTTTCGGGCGGGGAGAGAGAGGAGAAGACGCGATTAAGGAGCTAAAACGCTTAACTCTCCAGTCCCGCTCTTTACTTGTCTGTGCACCAGGGGACGACGACACGCGAGTAAGTCCCATGGAAATCGATGGGACTTACGAATAAATTTGACTAACAAAAAACCAGGCGCTTGCCCTCCCAGCTCCCCCTCGCTCGCATGGCTCGAGGCTGCTGCAGGAGCGTCCTCTTTTCCTCTTACCGTATTGCTTCGATTCTAAGACGCCATCGATTCTAAGACACACTCCATTTTTAGAGCTGTTTATTTAGGGGAAAAAGTGCGTCTTAGAATCGAAGAAATACGGTAATAATAATAATAATAATTCAACAAAACACCAGCCAGTGGCCACACTAGGGAGGATCTCGTCATGTCCTGTGGTAATGCCACAGGAAGGCCCACTTTATATGTTGTGAGCACTTTGACTCTAAGAAAGGCCAAACCTCACCTTCATGCTGCCAGTAGGTTTCCTGATACTCGTCCTCCCATTCATCGAGAAGTTTGCGGCTCCACTCCCAGTCAGCATTGTGTCGTGCCTCATTTTCTTCGAACGTCTCTCGAGGGCACTGCAAAGAATCGTAGAGTATCGAAATCAGAAGTCCAGAGAAAACCCAACCTATCTGACAATATCCTTCCCTCCTGAACCATTTGGTTACCCATTTCTCTTCCAGTTGTCCCAGGAGGTCCTCCGGCGTTTTCCCATCTCTGTTCCGGATGCTCATGGCGGCAGGGCAGTGGTTTCGTAAGGGTACAAACAGGTCTTTGAACCCTGAGGCAGGAAGGAGAAAAAAAGCTAGGTTAACAAATGGGGCCATTTAGCAACTACTAAACTTAATGCAGCAAACAACCCAACCCGTTCTAAGGTTTACTGTACATACTGCTAGCTTCTCTCTCCCTAGTGCGTAGTTCATTTTGACCAAGTCCTACTTTCTTTTTAATCTGTACACATTTCTGGGACATGGGAAAAAACACCTGAGATGCGTAAGGAGAGAAGACCACCAAAGCTCTATATGGGTCGGGTCCAGGTTATTTGAAAGAACGTATTCTCCCTTATGAGCCTGCCCATGCTTTGAGATCTTCTGGAGAAGCCCTTCTTTCAGTCCCACCTTCTTCACAGGCACGCTTGGTGGGAACATGGGAGAGGGCCTTCTCGGTGGCTGCTCCGGTGCTCTGGAACTCTCTTCCCGGGGAAGCTAGGCTGGCTCCCTCCTTGACGGGCTTTCGGAAGCAGGCTAAAACTTTTTTGTTCAAGCAGGCCTTTGGAGAATAATCCAGCCCTCCATCTACGTTAATGTCTTATAATTTTGTTGTGTATTTTTTTAATTGTTTATGGTTTTGTGTCCCTCCCCCCGCCCCATGTATATTTTAAACTTTGTAAGGCCGCCTTGAGGCCCAGCATTGGGCAAAAGGCGGGATACAAATAAATATAATAACAAAGGATCTGTTGCCGTTCATGCTATAGGGTGGAAAGGGTTAAGGAGTCTTTTCCAAGTGTCTCAGCTCTCGTAAGAACATAAGAAGAGCCCTGCTGGATCAGACCAAGGGTCCATCTAGTCCAACACTCTGTTCGCACAGTGGCCAACCAGCTATCAACCAGGAATGCATGGAAGAAAACAAATGATGGATAAGAGGGGAGAGGAGACCTTGGAATCAGGGCCTATACTTAGGGCTAGATAGAAAGGTCCTAGTAGCCAGGCTGAAACCCTAAAGCAGCCATCCCCAACCTGGTGTCCTACAGATGTTATAAGAACCACGCTGGATCAGATCAAGGGTCCATGTAGCCCAGCACTCTGTTCACCCAATGGCCAACCAGCTGTCACAGGACATGGTGCAACAGCACCCTTCCAACCCATGTTCCCCAGCAACTAGTGTATAGAGGCTTACTGCCTCTGATATTGGAGATAGCACATAGCCATCAGGACTAGTAGCCATGGACAGCCTTCTCCTCCAGGAATTTACCCAACCCCCTTTTAAAGCCACCCAAATTGGTGGCCGTCACCACATCTTGCGGTAGTGGATTCCATAGTTGAAATGGTGAAACATCCCCAGTAGCCGAGAGCATTGAGCAGTTACTAAGTTGGTCTGTCAACCGAAGAGCTGTTTACAACTGGTGCCTCACCTAAGCCTCCTGTGCGCGCCACGTGCCGGGCAGCCACGTGTAGAGCTGTGTTCCCACGCCGATCCATAATGGAGGGATCTGCTCCATGCTTCAACAGGAGGATGGCCGTTCTGAAGTCCTGCAGGGCGCAGGATCGGTGCAGCGGGGTTCGGCCCTTGCGCCCCGTGGTCTCGCCCAGGTCCAGTGCCTCCCTGTGACGTTGCAGAAGCCTACGCAGCTTGCGATGGCGACAGGCATCTACGTAGCGCCACAGGCGATGCTGGTAGCCTGACGCCATGGGAACAGGGATGCGGCTGAAAAGGTGTTACCCTGCTGGGTATGGATAGTCTGGGGTTGGAGGGAAGATACATGGTCAGTAACAATGCTTCTCTACAGGCTCTGAACATTTTTGAATTCTGGCAACCCATCATAGAATCATAGAATAGTAGAGTTGGAAAGG